>NC_051851.1:142676972-142984258 GCF_905115235.1 Hermetia illucens
CAGAAAAATCTTAACAAGTTTTCCTTTTCCTCGATAAATTTGAAGCTGTGTTGCTATCTCTATTTTGGCCCCCATCCGCAGATTTGTGCAATGATTATCTTATAATACCATTCTAAAGTATTTGTTATCTCTGAAAATCATTCAGGTAGTTATAGCATTGCTCCTTTACCAGAACGTTCAACTTCTTTTTGAAGGGGTTTTGGAACCTTATAAGCACATTGTTGCGTTGCTTTGTGACACCAATCTCATCGATTTATTGCATAGGTCCTAGTATCATATATGGCAACTATTGTATGGTACATACATATGTTTTGGTCACACCTGAAAGTCATGTCCACATTTTGTACGTCTATCATCCTTGGATAATGTAGTATGATCACTTCCTGCAGGACCTCTTCACTTCATTCAGGGCTTTCTTTGCACGGGCCAGAAGCCTTCTGTGAAATTGGAAATGGTTTCATGTCTGTGACATTAAAAAATGAAAAGGAACGGTTGAGGGAACTATACTGAGCGGGCCTACCAGGAATGAAGCACTCCAATGTGCTTATTGGGGGATCCGAACCAAAGCGCACAAAGGATTGCTTAAACCTCAACAAAAAGAACCTCCGAATCATAGTGAGAATTTTCACTGGTCACTATCGGCTAAACTTTCACTTAGGGAAGCTAGGGATATCTAGGGACACTGCCTGCAAGTACTGTGCGGAGTGTGATGAAACCTCTGCACATGTTCTGGGGCAGTGTCCGGCACTTGTGCAAAGTAGGTCGATGCATCTGGGAGAATACTTAATACCAGATGCAAAGTTGAAAGATGTGGAAGTAGTTAATATACTGAAAAATTGAACGGTTGAACTGGTCAGCAATCCCCTAAGAAAAAAAAAGATCTCAACTCCCAAAAAACTAGAGCAAGTAAGGAGGACTACTCAAACTGCAGGGGAATGTCGTGTAGCCGCAATTTCGAAGAGAGGGTGGGAACCCCCTAAAGAGGATGTGGAAGCGTGAGGAAAGTAGGCTCTTCAGAAAAAAGAGAGAGGAGGAGGATACGACCGGAGGTTATCAATCGTGACGAAGAGTCATACGCTCACATTCTCAAGAGAGTGAAGGCAGACCCGAACTTACCACTCTGGGAGATAATGTTAGCCGCATTAGACGGTCTCAGAAAGTAGACCTTATGCTGCAGCTCAAAAAACCCAAGGATATAACGGCAGATAAATTCTTGAGCCAAATAGGAAAGTCCTTCAATCAGGAAGCCGAAATCAGGGCTAGCAGACCGGAGATCTCTATAATCTGCAAGGATATAGATGAGGTCACTACGCGTTCGACCTCATTGGACTCCAAGCGTCAGCGGCAAAGGTGCTACGAAAAGCCTACGGTAATCAGAGTTAAAATTGGCTGGGTTATGTGTCGCCTCAGAGAGTAGTTATCACTGAAGCGCTGCATGCCTAAGCTTCGGTCATATCGCAAAGGCATGTACTAGTGCCATGACAGGTCGAAGCTATGCCGGAGATGTGGAGCGGAGTGCCACATCAACAAGGACTGTGGAACGGACCCAAAATGCCTACTGTGCAACACAAGTCGCAGATGATTTTGATACAAATCAACGACTACGAGGCGACCCAGGATCGACTCTCGCAAACCATCCGCGGGAAAAACATCGATATGGCCATAATTAGTGAACCATATCGAAACCACAGTGGTAGCATTTGGGTCGAAACCCAAACGGGCCGCGCAACGCTGTGGAATTGTGGAGAAAAAACCTTCGAGGAAATAATGGTACAGCCGGAGGATGACTTCATCAGAGCAAAGGTGAAAGGCGTCTACATCTACAGCTGCTATGCACCACCCAGCGCTACACTTGCCAGATATGAGCAGTTGCTTGCCGCTGCAAGAGGACTTCGGCCGACCATAATTACAGGACACTTTAATGCGTGGGCTCTTGCGTGAGGCAGCCGAACAGCTAATGTGAGGGGACGTGTTCTCCTCGAAGCATTGGCGGAGGTAGACGTGGTGCTGGCGAATGTTGCACCTGAGTTCCACTTTAGCCAATAGAGTCGCTTGGCATGTCGGTGTTATACTCACAGCGACCACTGGGCAATCTGCATGGAAATCAAGGACAGATTGAGGTCGAAAAAGAGTTCTCGCAGAATGCCTAATAGTGTGCTCGGCTGGACGGCAAAAGCTTTTGAGGAAGATACTTTTTCGCGTTGTTTAAACCCGATATATTCCTAAATGGTATGGCTAGGGAAAAAGCCACCCACATCACCTGATGGGTGACGGAATCATGCGAAGCTATTATACCCAGAAGGCGATTACTCCCCAGTAGGCAACCCAACCACTGGTGGAACAACGAAATCGCAAGTTTGCGAGCCGCATGTTTCCGGGCAAGGAGGCTTTGCCAGAGACTCAGGAGAAAGTCTGGTGGCGACGTTCGAGAGGAGGCGCAGAGGAAACTGTGTGGTCGCCTAAAAGAATCCATTCGGAGGAGCAGAATGGGCAGCTGTATGACCTTGCCGACATAAAGCCTTGGGATGAGGCCTACAGGGTGGTAATGAAAGGGCTGTGGAGATCACCCCAGGTGACCTGTCCGCGCCTGCTGAAACAAATTGTTTCCAC
This sequence comes from Hermetia illucens, assembly GCF_905115235.1. NCBI lineage: Eukaryota > Metazoa > Arthropoda > Insecta > Diptera > Stratiomyidae > Hermetia > Hermetia illucens. Next base: position 142,679,583 of record NC_051851.1, read on the forward strand.
TCTGTTCCCTCACCACAAAAATAGGGGAAGGCAAACGGTCTTCGAGCTAAATGAGGGCATAATACCTCCAGTAACTGTGCAGGAGCTATGGGAAATATGTGGTAGGATTGGTGACAACCAGGCGCCAGATTTGGATGGCATCCCCAACCGTGCGTTGAAACTGACTCCTAATGACCATGGGGAGACCAAGTACCACATTACCCACTTCCTCACGGGACACGGTGGTTGCTACAGGTAGTATCTACACCGCTTTGGGTTAGATGATTCTCCGAATTGTCCTAGATCCGATGGCATGCCGGAGGATCCAGAGCATGTGATGTTTCATTGCCCAAGATTTGTAATGGAGAGGAGAAGCCTAAACCAAGTACTGAGCATGAGCGCGAGCCCGAGGAAGTTAGTTCAGGAGATGCTGAAGTCTGAGAAAAACTGGCTTATAGTTTGCTCCGTAATCGTGAAAATACAGGAGGAGGTGCTGAAGGAGCAAAGAAGAAGGAAAGCCGAAAGGACGAGAAGAACGAGTGCCTAAGGGCGAACCTAACCTGCAAAGTAAATTCTAAATGGTGGGTCCCGCGGGGCTGGGGTTGAAGTGACCGGGGTGGCTTTTAGTGGGTGCGAATCCCACACGAGCACGTTGTAGCTCCGGCGTTTGCGCAACGGAGCGAGGACGGACATGTCCTTCTAAGATTTTACGAAAAAGAAAATATCTATGAGTTCTGCATGTTGATCCCCATACCCAATTCTGACGCATCTGAGACAAACAAGTCTAGCTTATTTTCTATGTTTCTATGTGAGCTAGTATGATGGAATTATCCATGTAGGTTATGTGCTTCTCGTCAGTAATCACATCTATTACGGAGTTTTCTTGGTGGCTTTCTCGGGACCTGTGGCCTAGTTTGTAAATAGTGCAGATGACACTTTTGCGTTAACCTTCTGGCACAGTTTCGTCAAATTCAACTGTATCTACGAGCCCATGAACAATTCCTCTGCTGGTCTTCCATTAACACCCCAGGATTTGTTGTTTCTCAACATTTTAGGTGCACTCTTAGCGTGTTCGGGTGAAAGTAATGGAAAGGTGCGCCTCGTGCTGCTTCGATGTGCTGAGATGAGCTGGAATTAACTCCACGAAACACTGTTAATCTGCTCCATATTTCTAATTAGCGTTCTTGCTGTATCGCTGCTCTATCCTGGAATCTTACTTGCATTCTTTTCGACAATTTTTTTTAAATCTGCCTCGTTAATTTGTAGTTTTCGTCATGTATGTACTCGCGTATCTTTCCTTTGTAGATCTTGTCTGTGCCGCGTTTGGCTCTTATGGGTGGTACTAATATTGTTTATATCGATCGATATTCTGCAAATAATCTTCGCCATTCCATTCATTCCTTTTAAGCCAAAGTCCGTTGTCAATGGCCTTTTTGCAGCCATCTTGATTGGGTCACACGCAAGTTCACATTAATACTATTGGCTTTCCTATCAGCTCAGCACCTGCAGGTATTATATGTCTCATACATCAAAAGGGAGATATCACGCAGTGCAGCAATTATAGAGGTATCACGTTGCTGAGTACCATCTATGAGATATTCTCCGGTATATTGCTAGGCCGGATAGCTCCATACGCTCAGAACATCATTGGCTCATACCAACGAGGCTTCACTCCAGGCAAATCAGCAAGTTATGGAAAAACTGTTGGAATATGGATACCAATTGAACCATCTTCTCATTGACTTTAAAGCCGCCTATGATAGCATAGCCAGGGTAAAACTGTATACGGCCATGAGAGAATTCGATAACCCAACGAAATTGATAAAACTGACTAGGCCAGATAAAGACAGCAGGATCACTCTCGAGACTATTCAACATCAACAATCGTCTACGAAAAAGGGATGCTCTATTATGTGTCCTCTTTAACCTAGCCCTGCAGAAAGTGATCGGTGATGCTGAGGTAAATGCAAGAGGTACGATCCTCTTTAAGTCCACCCAACTACTGGCCTATGCTGACGATATCGACATCATTGGAAGAACGACCCGAGACCTACAAACTGCTTTCATCCAGATCGAGCAGGCGGTGCGAGATCTTGGGCTGCAAACCAGCCAACGAACAATATCAAACCGCACTGGTCAAACCGGGAGAATAAAAATAGGAGAACACAACTTTGAGATCGTTGATAATTTCTCCTATATCTAGGGTTAAAAATCACAATCGATAACAGCAATGACGTTGAAATCCGCGCACGGTTGTTTTCAGCCAACAGAGCCTATTTCAGCTTACAAAAACTGTTCCGCTCGAAACGTCTCACCATAGGGTCAAAGCTGTACAAGACAATGATCTTGACAATCCTCATGTATTCCTCGGAGATTTGGGTTCTTAGCAAGAAAAATTGCGAACTCTTGGCCGCGTTCGAGAGAAGAATCCTCCGAAGAACTTTTGGTCCTCTACATAAGGATGGACGATTCCGTAGTCTACATAACGACGAAATCTATGAGCGATAGCATGACCGTCAGGCTCCATAGGTTACGATGGGCGGCCCACTTAATCCGTATGGATGAGGATGATCCCACCCGGAAGGTGTATAAGGGCAATATCTATGGTAGAAAAAGAAGACGAGGCAGACCCTGCCTAAGATGGAGCGATGGTGCAGGTCAGGACGCCAGACAGCTTTTAGCGATATCGAAGTGGTGGGCCTCGGCGCATAACCGGGATGTTTGGAGTTCCTTATTAAGGCAGACCTATACTGGATACTGGTTGTTGCACCGTTGGTGATGATGATGATGGGAGGCTTCCACCAGAACACGTATTCTCACATTTGTTGTCCTGTAGACCCATTCAAAAGCCCACGCATCAAAATCACCCGCAATGATTATCGACGGCCAAAAGCAAAGCGTTCACCATTTGCTTACACTCGGCAAGGGTAGTTCTGTTAGGATAATAGCACCTGTATATGTGGACTCTTTTCCCTTCCGCCGTGATGGAGCCTTGCTCTTTGTGCTCACTAATTATGGACACATCGATATCTTCCTCGTGGATCGTTTGTGTTGTGTTACTGGTGTGTCCCTTCGCTCCACATCATAAATCAAGGCATCTAAAGCACCGTCTCAACGCCACCTGCTCCCTAAGATGCACCATGACCCAGCCTATTCTTACTCGCCTTGTCGTTTACAGTTTGAGTGCCGCCGTCATTGGTAGGCCGCTGATAACCGTTTGTATCCCACCGTAGGCTTTTCATAGCGTTTGCACCGTTCACTCTTGAACTCCAATCAGGTTGAACTCCTTTTGCAAAGCCTCTCTAACCTCTCCCTTTGTGATGACTTTATCTATATCCTTGAAGACTATAAAGATGTTAGGCCTGCTAGTCTTGATTTTGGCGTCCTGTCCTAACGACTTCCTGATTTGACTCAGAAATTTGTCCACGGTTACATCTTTGGATTTCTTGAGTTCCAATATAAGATCTTTTTTCTGGGACCGTCTAATGTGGCTAACATTATCTCCTATTATATGATAGATCTGACTTCCCTCCAGTTCCAGCGGGTGTCCCACCCTTTATATATTTTCTCTTTAACCTTAGTTGATGAATCACTTTTATTGGCATGAATGTATGAGTTGCTTGACTGAGCCACCAAATTCTGTGGAAAAGCGTGAGACTATGCTGGTATTCGAATTCTGGACTACTAGATCGACAGTCCGCCGTGCCCATCGCTCAAGTTTCACAATCACACACTAAATTTTGTCACAAAATGAATTTAAAGAATGCTTTCAAATAGATCTGGTCTGGTTAGGCATTCGCATGTATTTTTGAGAGATGAAGAAAAGAGTCACATTTTCGTGTCCCTAAAAGGGCTAGCATTAAGGATCGCTAGCAACACCAGACAACAATGTGGTTGTTAGCCTTCTACCAACTATAATGCACGCAACGTTGCGCAAAAATAACTAGATATTACCATATTGGGACACTTAGCATAGAGAGAACTGACTCCAGAGTATTTCTAATACGAATATCTTAGCCTCATGGCAGACTATCTACAAATTCTACAACGAAAATGTTTTATACGAATATGAGTACTACAATGTCAATTAAAACATTTCCAATCCTCACCTTTCTTCTCTCGCTTGGACATCATGTACAAATATCTATTCGACTCTAATGTCAACTTCCTCCGCTTATGAAACAAGGACATGTACACTCCGTGCCATGTCTCTCAAAGTGATTTCGACAAGACCTAATTAGTGGTGTTTTCTGAGACAAAAAAAAAACTAAAGACTATCTCCCTAAAAAGCTCTCTAGCTTGTCTTTCCATCCTGACCCTGATAAATTTCCTCGGGCTAAAACTGGTAACCATATGACTAGATGGCCCCAGCATCACCCTTGCCCGATGGAGCATATCCTTTGAACCGGACTCACCACTAGACAAATAAAACCGTGAAAAATATCAGACTTGAAGGACATCATGTCGTATTCGAGATACCACCTTTTAAAGTTTTAAAGGACGAGCCGGTAGTTTTCAAGGTGTGGGGAGTAGAAAGATTTCGTCTCGAATCCTTTTTATACATTTACATAAATTATGTACACTCTCAGACGTACTTGGACAAGAGTCGAGGCAAACAACAGCGATGGCTAGAATGACCGTACGGCGAAAAGTTGGGAGCCGTCATCCGTCCGTATTGTTCCCTTTTCTATAACCAGGTGGCGGATGGAGGAGTGAGGGCCATTAAAAATCGGACTTGTCCTTAAAGGAGGAGTTCCGTACCAGTTGCAGATGGTGTAGATGAGTAAGTGAGTTGAAAGTGGGAGTTTTCTATTCAGATTTGGATACACCAAATAATTTTCTAAGGAAATTTTCTCGGGCAAGCCATCTACGGACAAAGAACCGATGCACATGTATATTACAAGCCTAGAGACTTATCCATTCTCTTTTCGGAGGGCATTCCCTTTTAAGGATTCTAAAGTAAAACAAATAGTTCAACTCTTCCTCCTTATTTCGGAGCTAATTCAAAAATCAATGAAGTCTGACATCTTGACCGGCTTTTAACTCTGCTCACTTGTGATATAAAAACTTAATTTATTTTTTTTTTTTTAACATTTTTTTAACTGCATATCCCTTTAATAATCATTTATCTTGACATGCCTAAATGCATCCTTTCAAGCCATGAACTCCCCACCCATTATGGTACTACAAAGGCGACCATCGCCTTCTTTCTCTACAAAGCGCTCAAGTAGGAGCTAGAAGTTAGTATGGTGTCCTTCTTCTTGTCAACAGCGGACGGACACGGATGAGGAAAATCAATAGGAAAATTTAATTAAGTCTCATCCAGAACATCATTGTCCATTGTGACAATAGAAAGACGAGAGACATCTGACAAGTGAATGGAGATTTTCTTCTTCGTCTACTAGTACAGCTTCCTCGTTGTATTCGAATCATATCCTTTCTCCTTCCCATCATCTGCGACCAGTCACCTCCATTCGCTGTCGTTGTTGAACGGCGTCATTTTCGTCTTTTTTTTCCTCAAGGATATTCATACCACCAGAGGACGTACATATGTCTATATTATTATATTCCAGTATGTCATCTTCATATCATCTTGTCATTGTCGTCGAGATGTCCGTTCTCTATGGTCGTACACCAAAGTTTTCGTAGATTATAATATAAAGTCCCTGGAGATGTACGTAGACGTGTCCCGGGGATGGATAGATGGATGGATGCTGGCCAGCTTACTATGCTTGGGATAGAACGGATGAGATGGACAGAGGATGGATGCTACTGTCTTAGTATGACAGAGTGTTTGCCGGGTCAGAAGCGATGGCACTGACGATAGCCCAAGTCCATCATCGTCAGCATCAACATCAACCCTGACATTCTATCTCGTAGTTTCTATTGCGTTTTTGCTGATGGCAACCTGTCGGATACAGTAGATATGAGAAATATTCTTTTTGTGTTTTAAAAGGGTTACTTGCAAGGGTCTAAGTTTTCTCAAGAAAGTTTTTAGAAATTTAATGCAAGGCAAGGGACCAAAGCAAATCTCCACATGCATGTTATTGCTATGCTTCTATTTATTTATTTCTGATCCGAATTTTTATAAATATCTAAACCAAACTTTTCTTTAAGAGAAATAAGTATTAAGTTGTGATAATGTAGGTATGGCGCGAAGTTTATATTAGTTCTGGCCTTAATCCCCCTCGAAGGGTTTTCACTGATTTCTTTTAAGGATATTTGCGGCCCCTCCCCACAAAGTTGTCAATCCAAATCTGGTTAGTTATGAATCGGTTCCCACTAGTTCAAACTCGAAAATCATCGCCAAATTGATCTTTGAGTGCTTCTTGTAATTCTGTGTACTGGTACGTAGCTTCGATGTGGTATCCTCAGTACTGTTCCATAGCGTCCTAACTGAAAAGTATGCGCGCATGTCCGAAATACTAGTGCAAAGTCATTAAATTTCTGCTCGTTCGAGAGACCGATATATCGAGAATTGACCGTGAGTTATGGTGAGCTTTTGGCCTCAGGAGTGCAGGATTTGCAGCACATAATTTGGAGCTACCGTAGATCAGCAGCTTTTCCTGGGGTTCACTAGTGGAGCTTGGTAGAATACTAGCACTTACATAGTTGACTATCGGATCCACATTAGTCTATATGAACTGTGTTTCCAATCGTCTCAGAAAGCTTGATTGATTAGCGTTGTGTTCCCTGTGAGAAATTTAGCACTTTCTCGCGATAAAAGGGCGATGTTCAGAATGTTCTTCCAATTTGGGCTATTCCTACATCATACCTCCCAAATCGTCAGTACCTGTAGGCTTCACTTAATTCCAAACGTTTTAAATATATCTTAACAGTTTTTAAGGTTTTTAAAATCGGTTTACTGCCTGACTGTCTGTCCATTTGCCTGTCTGTTTGTCTGCATTCTTGTTTGTTTGCAGAAATTCATCATGGATAGACATCTGTAATAAATGGCGGCGATACCGGACACCTGCTGATTAAAACCTTTAAAATTATACCCATATTAGATATTGGTTTACTTATAGGCTTATTCAGGATCAGTACAAACGTTTATAATTTCCACTGTGCGGGAAAGGCCCTCCTTTTAGGTAGTCTAATAACTGAGCATGCTTGGTTCCGATATAATTGACAGTCTTAGCGCTTTCTTAGGGATTTCATCAATACCGTGGAATGTGTTATCTCGGAGTCTTTCGCTCCGTCCAGGACTTCGGGTTCGGTTACTGGAGGGATGTCTTCGGCACTTGTTGACATCATTGAGAAGGTAGCTTTTGTGAGTTGGCAGGCGATTAAGGAAATAACTCCCACAGGGGACACGGAATCGGGGGCGCTTTTAGTATGTATTGCCAACATATCCGACTTAAGAGCATCTCCCCATGGACCTGAATCTGCTTAATCGCAAACTGTCTGTCTATCTGTCATACACATTTTTCCCAGAAACGATGATATCTAGTGACACGAAATTTAGTGAAAAGATCCTACGTTGTTCTTAAGGGGGATTCCCATATATGCAAAGCGAGGGTGTAATTTTTTCCGCCAATCAAACGAAAGAGGTTGATTCGTACAGCAGGTTTGACGTTAGCTGCAAAGGAAGGAAGCAGAAGGAGGGGCGACAGAGTTACTTAAATTAAGAGGCCATTCTCAGCAACTACTCAACAAACAAGTCTGGGAAAAATGAAAGTTATGCCTCTATCTGGCATTTTAGGCCTGAAGATATCCCCATGCTGATATCTGGTCGTATGAAATCAATAGTAGTATTTTTTTCCTTTCGACAGTAGCTGGTTTTAGCCCCGTCATTGTAAATCCAGAATATTGGCAAGGCAGTCTATAATCTACTTCATAACCAGCAACGTTCGAGTGGCAAGGCACTCACATCAGAAATGTTTCGTTCAGTCAATGATAATTCCGCACCAACTGGTTTGATATGTCGCCGTTGTTTAGTGCTGATAATGCTATCCAACTGTCGTATCAAATTCGAATGGTACGACCCCGACTTTTTTGACGCAAACATTTTTTCGCTGTCAGTGAAATGTCATATATCTCCGGCCGGAATATAGTGGCCATTTTTCCTAGAGGTCGGGCCAGTTTCATAGTCGGATTTCCCGAGAACACTTCTGCACTCAATCTGTCTCTCATTGTTCCAGTAATATTTAGGCAGCCGAGCCCCTAAATCTTCGACAACAGCCCCAAGCTATTAGAAAGGTTCAGTCAGGGCCACCGGACGATACATGCATACATCAAAATGGCTTTTATTATAAATGTATATATCCAACGAATCCGTTTTGGTTAAAAGTCCCCAGGTCTTACCTTTCGCAATCATACACCACCAGAGCAACCTGCAGGATTTCTTAGTATGGAGTCCAAATGAAACACTTGATGGTTTATACCAGCTGGATTTCCGCGCTTGATAAGGTCGATAGCGTGTAGTCGTCCAGCCTTCCTAGTGTTCACTGTGACTCCGTTACGGAGGCACCAGCTGTGGATTACATGCATACTTGCATTCAAGTCCTCACATACTATGCCCGCAAACTTGCCGATAATTATTATGGCTAGATCGTCTACAAATACTTGTGCGAAGACCTTTGTGCCTTCCTGCGTTAGTGTAGGTGGCTTCAGCTTTGAAACGGCCTGAAGAGAGTTACTCTCTTCGCAAATGCGTCTCAATGATGATTGCCTAGCCGATCTTATGCTCTTCTTTTGAGATTTCTGTGCCTCTTTACATCAATTCCAGCGAGCGGCTGAATCAGACTTCAGAGCTCGATTGAGGTGCATCTTTGCCTTTCTCTTCTGTTTTGCCAAATTCGAGTTCTACCATGGTGTTTTATCCATCTTTGGCGTCTTGAGTCGAGAGCTCCCTTCGAAAGCTTCTCTCATGCCAGTTGTGATAATTTGGGTTGTCCTCTCAATTCCAGCAATGAAATTGGTACGCCTCCCAGGGATCGTAACTCGAAGTTCAGTTTTATTTTGTCCGTCGTCCAATCTATCTTCCGCGCATTCCAGATCCGTTGCATTGATTTTGACACTTCCCCAGCATATATGGTGGGCGTTAACATCACATCCAGCTACCTCGCCCACTTTTGGCATATTGATTAGATCTGTTCCACTCCGAACTTAATGGCCGTGATTTCCTCACCAGCAACCCATGATTCTTGTATGTATGAAATCATTGATCCATTGACTGATAAGTGTAGTTGCTGTATTACAATGCTGCAAATGTATTTGACAATCTCTACAATTCAGATGAAGACACTGTGGGCTGCATATCCCTTCGATAGTTTTAGGAGCCAACACTCGTAATGTGAGCGTCCCAAGCCTGTAGTAGAGCCGGTAGCCCGCTTGTTATCGAAATTTCTTAATATCTGGTTCAGAAACGCCGATAGTAAGAAAAATTTCTGACCTATCGGCTCTCTCTCTCCTACTTTGGTGCCTAGCGGTATCCAGGTGGAGTTGTTGTGGTTATTCTGGATACCAAGTTCTTCTATTTGCTCCTCTTCCGGAAGACAAAGAAAACATTTTTTAAACACTGGCAGGTCAGAAGTCATATTCAGTCACGCAACCTTTCACACATCGTTGAAGGAGGGGCAGTACTGTTTGACCCACTCGTTCGTGCTTTCGTCGGCAAACTTTAGCCGTAACATTTTATATATCTACCGACTCTAAGCGAAACTAAATGTCTTGCGAGGATACAATGCTTACAACTTGGAGGAGTTTCCTCCTAAGCTGTTCGTACTGGTCGGTACCGCAACCGAATGGATTGATGTCGTCATATAAGACAAGACCCAGCCATCGGCTTCGATAATCTTGGCTACAAATGAACACATTGTCGGAAGATTACTGCCATATTGATTTACCCTTTACTGCAGATGCCACGGAAGATCTTTTCCCCTCTACATTGGTAGAACCCGGGAGTTGTGATTTGTCCGGAGGTGCTTTGTGCGAAGGTAGTTTACCCGGAGGCAATTTGCTTGGATGCGGCTTGCCCAGAGAGGGTTTGCCCGTACGTGGTTTGTCTGGCTGGAGCCCGCGGTCAGGAGCGCTGACAGTACAGAGAGCTTTGATTCGTCCGTTGAGGGTTGGTGGTTCCCACTTGAATATGTGGAGAATATGAGGCTATACCCAGGTTCTCAATCAATGAGCTCAGGGTTGCCCCTTTACTCAAGTTTGGATCGTAATGGCCGAATTCCATGCTTCATGCTTTTATTTTGTTTTGTGTTTTACATTTTTTTAGATTTTTAGACTGGTTATAGATGACTGCCCTAGACTTTGCTTTACCGAGAAAAATAGGCCGATCTCAGCCCAGTTACTTTTAGCCATACAAGGCTAGTTGAAACGGTGGGCGACCTGGCACCCTGAGTTCACCGTTCACGGCTGCACCTTAACCGCTGTGACTATTCAGGCCTCGGCATGGTAGTTAAATCTTCGCTTGGGGATTTGATTATCGCTTAGCTTCGAGTGTCAGCTCTGGTTCTCTAAAGGATCTTCCCTACGGAGCTACTTCATGATGGAACTGAGCTTAGTTGTCTGTCAAAATAATGTAATTGAGCGATGAATTGTTACTCAGTATCATGTCAAGGAACACACTAACTATCTATAAGGTTCTAACACTTCCTGTGGGCGCTAACACAGACATCAGAAAAGCAGATCGATCATTTTTGCTTAAAAGCTAGGCATGGTGTCACTTTCTTCCTAATACTCATATTGACAATTTAGGTCATATAATTAATGACATATTGAGTCTGATTTTCTGTTAATTACCTAAATTTTGTGCCTGTGTTATGGAAACATGCTTCTACTCGTCAAGGATAAATAGAAAGAGTCCGTTGTTTTCTATCCAATTACTTTCCTATACAACTGTGCTCTTGGTATCTCTGCTAGAATAGCCAACTTTCCCGCAAAAGTTTGCCGGACGTACACAGCAAAAAAGGTGGGTAGATGGAAAGGACCGGTCAAACTTAGGTACACAAAACGATGGAATGTCGTCGGGCCGAGAATATGATTTGAGGTTTCTCAGGACACCCCCTCATCGCTAGTCATCGTCAAATAATTGATGTGTCCTTGGTGACAATGTTGCAATTCCACAAACGATTTTCAATAATTTTCCGAGCTGGTGATTATCATGATGAAAAACTGCTCCCATCTTCATCTGTCAGTTGAATTCATATAGTCCTGTTAAAGTATCTTTAAATGATTTTAAATTGAAGTATTTTTACTCTTCTGCGACAAAACGTTGGATTCGGAGATTCCATTCGAGGAGAATGAGCTCAAGTGACTTTTGCGGGTACTTCTGCATAATGAAGAGTCACGCCATTTGCCAAAACTGCTAAAGTCCAGATATGTGTCACATACTATCTGCCATCTGTCTGCGCTAACACTTGATGGCATGCCTGCCTGCGACCTAGAAGGAACCTTCACTCCTTTTGAAAAGGACACACATTTATTTATTTGCACTCTCCAAAAGCTATTTCCTTCATTCGAAACATTAGAAAAAAGGCCTTGGAGCTCCATTGTGTCCTGAGCGTAGTTAACCCTAGGCAACGAGGACAGAATCGGTGATTGACTAATCTATGTCTGGTGAGCATTGGTTTTGTCCTGTTCCTTGTATGGTTAAGGGATGTCTGCCGTCCGATACAAATGTGTGTTGATGTCAAATAAGTAGATATGCTAATAGCCACAGTGATAGTCAGGAGCTGGCTGATGGAAATGAAAGAGTTGAGGAGATGCCTCTAGAAACAATTCCATGTATAAAAATGTCCACTACGTCTTTTCTGTTTGAGATGTGTCACATTTGAATTTTATTGGTTTGTCTGTCAAGTCTTGTTGTATGACATTAAAGATATGCACAAACTGGGGAAGGAGCCGGGCTGTTGGATGGTGAGGATTTTATTAGCCTCGTCATATTATAAGGAGGAATTTCATTTAGTGCTTCCCTTTTTAGCTGCACACTAGCGAGGGCGTTGCATTTCATTCTATGACAAGCTAAGGCTATTGACACTATCTTTGTTGCTATTAGCGGAGCTGAATTTAAAAAAACTTGATCCAACTTTCATGAGTTCGAAGGTGTAGTGATGACGGCAGTCCCGTTATATAGAAAATTTTTTTGGTTGTCAGAGATATCAGGATTAGAATGTCGATAATTTCTGGTACCATCAGGGTGGGTTCATTGGCTTTGCGCTTTAATTACCAACTACAGGGGAATTCCCGTCGCGAAAATATTACCTAAAATCATCCTGAAGTATATTAGTACATTGTGGGGAACTGACAACGATGGCGTGAGTAGGCTAGTCCTTACATAGTGGCTTATGTCCAGTATGTATCTTTAACTATATTTAGGGCTCTTAATCTGTTAGTTTTGGAAACAACCTTTCTTGTATAAAAGAGTACAGCTGCTCTCACTATCCTCAGTATCTACTGAATTATATTGGTAAGGCTGAGGTTTATATAAATCATTGCCACTCCTTCATCAAAGAAAGAGCAATATCAACACGCTATAATGTACAATGACCAGAGAAAGGCTATTGGAATTTTCTAGTAGATAAGAAGGCCGTGAAGCTAAGGATAAAAACTCGTCAAGACACGTTTACTTTGACTTATACCACAGAGGAGATAAACGGTGGCTAGGCTGTCCGAAAGGATGGCCTATTCCGACTCACTTCCTTATACGTTTTAACCGTCAAAAGAAAGTGCTGGAACAAATAGTCTATAATAGATGGCTTCTCGTAGTTGGCTTTATGAGAGACAAGATAGTTCCCCTAAAACCCGGTTATCCACTGTCTCCTGAAAACGCAATTTTCATTTCTGAGCTAAGTTGATGATAATATCGGCGTGAAGTCTCACTCTCGGAAACAGTAAGCCTGGGAGAACCAAAAAGTCTGTGAACTAGAGAAGTACAGAGAGCAACCGCACCAGGCGAGCAAGTTTTACCAACAAGTCAGCAAGATGAAGGCTTACACACCTTGATGCTCATCCTGCCGAGACAAAGAGGGAAATCTGATTTCCGACAGAATGGGCATATTGGAGCGATGGGTTGAGTACTTTGATGAGCTACTGAACAACCGCAACATCAACAAGACGATGGATAAATACTGCCACCAACAAGTATAGGGGAAACAGTCCGTGCAATTCATCGGCTTAAAAATCATAAGTCGCCAGGAGCCGATGGAATTACAGCCGAATTGGTTAAATATGGAGGCGACCAGTTACACCAAGTGGTTCATCAACTTGTGCTCAAGGTATGGGACAGCGAATCAATGCCTGACGACTACCAACCAGGCATTATCTGTACCAAGCAGTGCAGCAATTATAGAAGTATTATGTTGCTGAGTACCACCTATAAGATATTCTCGATAGCCCCATACGCCCAGAATATCATTGGCCCATACCAAAGAGGCTTCACTCCAGGCAAATTAGCAACAGATCACATTTTCTCTGTGCGGCAAGCGATGGAAAAAATGTTGGAATATGGACATCAGTTGCCCCATCTATTCATCGACTTTAAAGCCGCCTATGAAAGCATAGGCAAAATTGTACACGGCCATGAGGGAATTCGTTATCCCAACGAAATTGATAAGACTGGCTAGGCTGACCCGGACCGGTCAGATAGAAGCAGCAGGATCACTCTCAAGACCATTCGACATCAACAGCGGTCTCGTCCTTTTTAACCTGGCCTTCGAGAAAGTGATCCGTGTGCTGAGGTAAATGCAAGGGGTACGATCCTCTTTAAGTCCATCCAACTACTGGCCTATGCTAACGATATCGACTTTATGGGAAGAACGACCCGAGACGTACAAACTGATTTCATCCAGATCGAGCAGGGGCGCGAGATCTTGGGCTGGACATAAATGAAGGCAGAACAAAATCACAACCGATAACAGCTATGACGATGAAATCCATGCACGGTTGTTGGCTGCCAACAGAGCCTATTTCAGTTTACAAAAACTGTTCTGCTCGAAACGTCTCAGAATAGGGTCAAAGCTCTTAGTGTACTAGGCAATTATCATGCCAGTCCTTATGTATTCCTCGGAGACTTGAGTTCTTAGCAAGAAAAATTGCGAACTCTTAGTCGCGTTCGAGAGAAGAATCCTCCGAAGAATTTTTGGCCCCCTACATGAGGACGGACGATTCCGTAGCCTACATAACGAAGAAATCTATGAGCGATATCATGATCGTCCGGTTGTGGATAAAATCCGGCTCTATAGGTTGCGGTGGGCGAGTCACTTAATCCATACAGATGAGCATGATCCCACCCGGAAAGTCTATAAGAGTAATATCTATGGTAGAAAAGGAAGACGAGGTAGACCCCTGCCTGAGGTGGAGCGATTGCGTAGGTCAGGACGCCAGACAGCTTTTAGGGATATCGAATTCGTGGACCTCGGCACAAAACCGGGATGTCTGGAGTTCCTTATTAAGGCAGGCCTAGACCGGATACCGGTTGTTGCGCCGTTGATGATGATAAAAGTCTCTAAAAAGTGTCAGTGCCAGACTAACTATTATCATCAAGTATTATATCGAACGGAGCAGTAATTACTTATTTTATTGGCTAGTTCATCATTGTCCATGGTGTCAAGTTCAGGTGCCTACACAAAATTAGGTTGACGTGGTGTGCATCACCTACTCCATCACTGCTCAAGCTTTATTGACACAAGGAAAAACCTTGTGGTGGCCGGAAGTATTGTGAAGAAAGTGTAAGTAATTTTATTCCTGTATGGATTCAACTCAAGCTCGCAGGAAGATTACATGCGCAATCGTTGAAACAAGAAATTTTGCAGAAAACATACAATCGATGGAGTTACGGAATTAAGGCGCTACTGATCGCTATGACCCTAACGCAATAGAACTCCGATACCATGAGAGAATCCTTGAAGTGCAGCGTACTGTGTACCATGTGAAGGGGGAGGCGGGAGCGCGAAGGGGCTTGAGTGCTCTGATCAGGAAAGTGAAAGTTGCCGCAAAAGAGACTGATTTCACCAGTGTATATCGCATTACAAAAGTGGTTATACGTGGTCGTTAGCTTTTTTACGATTCGGTTAAGAGAATTAAGTCATTCCGATTTTTATTGCCGTCCACTGGGACGGAACTGTATAAATTAATAGAAAATAAACCCTGAGTGAATTGGCCACAGGTTTGGAGAAGTCGAGGCTGTACAAGACCGGAGCCAAAGAGAGATTTGTTTCTCAAACCAGCGAAGCTGGCGCTTTCTCTGAAGCGTGTGTGTGTTAATTTGGCATAAATTGCTTGTACCACCCGCACATTTCAAGGAGCCGCCGCGCTGTAGCTATTTGTTGGTTTTCAGACGTGGGAGCGCAAACGGTATGGTCACGAACTGGTAGAGTGATCGTCCTGGAACTGTGAAGGCAGTCTTATTCTTGGACGCCTCGCCCATTGGAATTTGCCAGAACGTATCCTTCTGATCTAAACTTCAGCATCCGATCGATCTCTTCATTGACGACCTTCTCGATGGCGGAAGGGACTGCAAAGTGTTTCTGCTTAATCGGTTTATTATTCCCGACATCGACAACGTGAGTCGTTAGACTTATACTTCCTAAGCCCTCCGACTCGAAAAACTGAAAACTGCCAATGACAGTATCTCACCTTGCTCGCTGGTGGGTCATCACAGTCACACACGAGTCTGAAATTGTACACAAAATCAGCACCAAGAGATTAATTTAGGATTACCGACGGGATAAGGAGGAACGACACTGATTCCATCCGATCACAAAATGTGATGTCGGTCGACAATCTGGCTACTGTCGATTGGCTAGTCGCGTTGGCTGTCCTAAGATCGATGAGTAATCTCTTCCATTTCCACTGACCTTCGTTAATACCGGGCCAAACAGCTCCCGGTGGCCCCGCATGACTGCGACATCCTCTTAAGGGCGGACATCATGTCTGGGCCGACTTGTGAGAATGGAAAGTAGAGACGACGGTTGAGTAATATTTCCCGGCAATAATGATGCTACTCCGAAAATTTTCTATCCGGCAGTTTGGTATTGTTGCAGTCCCACATGCAACGGCCTCAGAACCTAAAGCATCGGTATTATTGAAATGATCGGTAGGGTGGCCAAATTCGAGTTTAGCATAGCTAAATTGTCGGACCGCTACAACACGGTAACTTTCGGAGTTACTGTGGAAGACGTCGTCGCAATGCCTTTGCAGTCACGTGCGCCCGATGTAGGGACGCCCTGATTACTGGTGCTGGGCTCTAGAACTCAATATTTTAAACATAAGGGCTTACGCGTATTAGGGAGCCCGCAATCACAGCAGAAGACAAGCATCCCAAAAAATTTTGAAAGTATATCCAATCGCCCGGCAATTTTAGCAGACTAAATGTAAAACACTGAAAATTTTCTAGCCTATTGTCTAGCGTATGCTCAGCTTTATAGTAACTATTGAAATCTTCAGGTGGACCTTATGTACGGCCTCACAATGATATACCAGTCATCTAAAGAATCCTTAAACTGCTGGCGAAGAGCTTCACGGAAAGAGGTTTGGTTTCATGATTCAACTAGAAATGCTTTCCAAATGTGGAAATTCGAAGAAAATGTTTGAAGTAGTAGTTGGGCGATATTTAGTAAACATTGACTGATTGCAGGGAAACTGACTAGAACCTAGCATAAAGCCAGTGGGGACCTTTCTTCGCAGGATACGTTTTTTCTGCCCAAACAGCAATAGACAGAAGCTATTCTTTGGCTGAGTAGATTCCAAGAAAGCGAAATACAAAAAAGATACTCTGTAGATCAGTAAGAAGTAATCAGAAGATACATACGTGTACTGGTACATATATCCCATGCGGTTGACAGCGTGCCATGTTTCCTATCATGAAAGCATTCAGGCCATTTGACACTTATTTCGGTGCATGGTTAACGTTTCCTAAGACTTTCACTTCCTGATGAGTCTCAACTACTGTCCGTTTACCATCGGGACATAACGAATGAAGGCCAAACAATTCACTATTTCTAGTCTGAAAGAATTTATGAGTTGCACGCGGTCACAATTCATTTCTTCATGTAAAACGCTCCCTATGGGGCTACAACCGGTATCCTACTCTAGTGTAACCACGAGACATCCTTATGTAAAATTTGATAGAAGCACATCCCATTCCAAATTCTCTTCAAATATTTCTGAATCTTCAAAACTGGCTAAAACTCTTCCTTCAATTCAACCTGAGAACTTTGGGAAACATAAACCATAATGTGAATCACAATACTGGAAAGCTTGAAGGGATCCTAGGCCAAGGTCGTCATTTTCGCATGGATTTACTCCATCTTAGCCCCTAAAATGCCAGCATCAACTTAAAGTGCCATAATAAAAACCCATATTATTTTGTATAAAGTATGATGCACGTAAAATGTCTATGAATATACGATTACCATTTATCCCTAAATAAGGCATAGGTTCTCAACTATGTCTTCTCGAGGAGCTGGTTTCTTCCTCCATTTTTATGGGTCATGTGTATCTCCCGTCCTGAGAGAGTGCTGCCTTTACTTAATGTATGATCTATACACTGCCCGTTCCGCCTTCTAAGTAACACGTTCATTTAACGAACTGGGGTAACGTGGTAGCCTTTGCTTTCGTTTGTGGGAATTTCCTTTATCGTTAGCCACTTTTTAAGTTTTTTTCAAATAGAACCCCTGGGATTTGGGGGCATCATCAGGGTTTTTATTAGAGCTAAGGATCACCGTGCTATCCGCGAACAGATTATTGTCAATTGGCAGATCGGAAACATATATCAGGCACAGTAATGGACCTAGTACGCTTCCCTGGGGATTACTTGCTTTAATAGGTTGATCTGAAGCTTTTGTATCTTAATCAGAACAATCGAGCTTTAATATAGAACTTCATCATGTATGATAGCTCCTTTCTCAGCGTCACTTCGGGCCCAGTGCCCATTTGCTAGGCACAAGGGTGGTGAGTATTGTTTTTTGTGTTTCAGATTTCTACAAGCTTCCCAAAAACCAACCTGTGAGGTAATTTTGTATCTTCTGTTGGTTTTTATCGTTCAAAACTTTTCTTAGGGCTTTTATTGGCTCTAACAGATCGGCTCTCAATCTTGGAGAACGATCTACTTGCCATGCACGTCCCAGATTTCGTTTTTTGTGGATCATCTCTAGAATACACGCTGAGAGCTTGTATCGGTTGGCTATCTTTTGGGTGCAGAGATGGGCAAGGTGCTGGTGAAACTTTCAAGGGCTAGGTCAATGTCACGCTTCGTATTCAGGGATATTCCATTGGCTAAATGACTTAGATATTTCCGATATTTCAACCAGTTTGTAGATTTGTTTGTTAGAGCTTTCGGGTCGAATCCTCTGGATCGCTGTCCCAATATGTGTATGATAACAGGAGAGTGATCGGATGAGAGTTGATAACATGGTTCAGCTGAAATCGTTTCTCGTCAAATATTTTTCTTAATTCGGAAATCGATGAGATCGTTGGTAGCACCGCTCGGTCGGCCAGTAAGTTGGGTGGCCAGTTGCTCACTTTTTTATGCTTCGCAGTTAAATGTTAAGGGCAATCGCCACGGGCGCGCAAACGCTTATAAAAATCTTTTGTGTGACCGGATTCCTGGCACACTGGGGTAGGATCCTTTTCCGAGGCTCTTCAATCGTTATTTTTCCATGTAGAAGCAAATGTAGATTGTAAATGGGATTCGTTTCATGGGCTTCCAATTTGCCATATGATGTTCCAATTCAACTCAGTATAGAAGCTGCAAGACTTTGTTTAGATTTATATTGTAAATGTTATTACTGGAAAGTGCTTCTTTTATTTCGTGCGAATACACTTCAGGCTCAATATCTTTTATGACGACAACTATAGGTAGTGGTTTTTTTGGATTATGGTGTTGCATTTCCAGATTTTAGAGGGAACAGCGAAGACGAATCTAGCGCTGTTAATGCGTCGGGCGAGATCCAGTTCGGTACCACTGTCGAAAGAAGCTATGCTTCTTAGATATACAATACCATTAGTGCTGATAGGGAGAGGGCGACGACCCATCAGGTTGGGCTTCTCGGTTTTGTTTGTGTTTACCTTGAGTCCGATTTCATTTGACTCTCTTTCCAAATCCAGAGCCATGTGGTCAAGGCCTATGACCCGGTCAGAGAGCAAATTGATGTAATCAGTGTAATCGAGGTGCTTCGCGTCCTCCGGACAAGGCAGCATGAAGAACGCCACCGCACAGAAATAATTTCGATGACAAGATGCAATCCTGGCGGACCCTGCTTTGCATCTTCAATTCCTCTGAGATTTTACCTCGATGCAGCGCGAACTATTATATGCCCCTCAACTAATACCTATTGTTTTCTCCGGGGAGGCCCTACCGCGTAGAGCACGCCGGATACTTTCCCTGTTTATGGTGTGGATAGCTTTTTCGAATTCGGTGAAGGGTAAGTGAGGAGGAGATCTAAACTCTGCGCACTGTTCCAAAATAATCCTTAGGATATTGATGTTGTCAATAGAGGAGTATTCTGAGCGGAGACCAGCGATCAAGCTTTCGAGATGTACCTTCTTCAATCTTCGCGCCTCTTGTCTTCTTGGACTCTTAACAGTCAGCCCTTACTTTAATCTTTGGGAAAGGTCTTAGATTCCCAGAATTGCCGACTAATTGAAGTACGAGGTCTGCTGAAAGTACAGGCACAGAGGTAAATAAGCCTGTGCGGAGACCGTCAACCGCAGCGGCTTTATTGCGTTTAAGTGTATTGATGGCAAAAATAATTTCCCTTCTGTTTAGAGGAACAGTCCGTATCCACATATTACGGTGACTAGCCATTTCATCTACAAAAGCCGGAACTTCACTGGAAGTCATACAACCAAGAATCATAGCGAAAAACCCTTCACATCTTCAACTGCTCTCCATCGTGGATGAGAATTATCAGCGACCACAAGCAAGTTTGTTTGTACTTCGGCATACAGTTCTGAAATCATTGCGTTCTACGAGAGATCGCTTTGCTGACTAGCGCAATAATAAACTTACTTTTGTCACGGCCCATGTTAGGCTGGTAGCGCTACCACTGCCCCTCTCGGCAGGATGAGCATCGAGGTGTGTAAGGCTTCATCTTGCTGTCTTGTTGGTAAAACTTGCGCGCCTGGTGCAGTTGCTCTCTATACTTTTTTAGTTCACAGACTTGTTGGTTCTCTCAGGCTCCCTTTTTCCGTCTGCGAAACCGCTTCTCCGCTCGACGGAGTTGATAAGTCTCTGCGCGTGCCCGCGTTCTTTGAAATTGCCGCATTACTCTGTACGCGACATTCTTCTGTTCCGTTGCTAGCTTACGTTCATCGTCAAACCAGCCGTTTCAATTTTTCTTGCGGCTGGGGCCAAGTATCTGTGACCGTATCATTGATAACGTTCTTCAGGTGATTGTGAAGATTATTTGCTGCTTCATCTCCAGGATCTCTGTTGACTGCGGTTATTGCGGCATCCATTTCCCTCTTATATTTCGTGTGAAGACGCTAACTGAATATTCCGCAGTTATCATTGGTATCCCTATGTGAGATATGGGAGCCAACGTATCGCCTAAATACGGGGTCCGTCCCTACTTGGTTGTTAAAATCCCCAAGTATGAATTTGATATCATACTTGGGACAGGCTTCGCTCAACTGCCTTGTAGAAGGTATCCTTCCCCGAATCTGCAGTCTCCTCTGTAGGAGCGTGAACGTTTATGAGGCCTTTTGCTTATATTTTCAAAGGTTATAACAGCAAGTTTCAGTTTTTGGCTAGCTAAGAAACCTACTCCGAGCACATGGTTTAGTGGATGGCCGCTGCAATATATGCTGTAGCGGCTCTTCTCCAGGAAGCTGGTCCCTGTCCATCGCATCTCTTGCAACGCTGTTACATCAGTCTTATATTGGGACAGGGTATCGGCTAGCTACTCAGCAGCATTCGGTTTGTACAGGGAGTGCACGTTCTATGAGAAAATACGCAAATCGTTATTCCATTGTCGTTGCCGAGTTGGTCGTTTTGAAATCCATTCTACCCGAGGCTCCTTGCAAGGCTTCATAATATCGGTTTTCAGTTAGGGTTGTCAGCCCCAGCACCAGTTTGACATTTTGTCCCGTTTTTAGGGGCGGCATACTCGCCTTCATCCTTCTCCGTTTGCAGTTTTTCATGAAGAAAGAACTCCCAGCGATCACCACGTGGAGGTGGAGATAGTGTTTGGTAGTAGAGCTGTTGGTGTTGGTTCAGCAGGGCTTTACCAGGTTTTATGGTCCATCGTGGGTACAAATCCACGTTTCGTCCTGGGACCTAAACTACCCTTTGGCCTTAACTTGGTCCGGGATATGACATTCAAAATTCTACATAAACCCGCTCCCAGGTCAGAAACCGGTAGCCGTCCTTAACAGTCCGACATCGGATTTGCGTCTGCCACCATTTCGCTCTCCAGAGTGCAAAAACCCATTACCGCAAGAGGGAGAGGAACCCTCTCCAGAGTCCCAGCATTATTACTTCGCTTAGACTCAGAATATTCAGTTTATGCCACTTGTGCTTTCTGGGAATTGTCGGTACTGTTGTCAATCATAAGCCGTTTTTGATAGCAAAGGTTATCGACGTGAGGCCTGTCCCTAGTCTTGAAGCCTTGTTTGTGCTAGCCTACAAACTGCTATCCTTTTTAATTGCTTTTGACGCCAAGCAGGAAAGACTTTGAGTATATTTCCAGCACGGAACTTACGAGGGAAGGGTAGATGAGCCAGGTTTAAAATGTACAGGTGTGTAATAAGAAATCATGTTTTCGTATCCCTGAATTTCCGAGTTCGCGGACGATAATAATCTGCATCTGCACCTTCAGGAAAAGAGAGAACAATGCAGATCTGGAACTTGTGAATGGCTTTAGTATGATTGTTAAGGAATAATCAACTCTAAGGTAAAATCTCTATCCAGGGTTTTCCCATGCAATAGTAAGATTGAATTTTTATTTATGTGCTGAAGGAACAGTTGCACTTCCAAAGATCTATATAAAAGAAATCAATAAAACTTTTAGTGCCTGCAAATTACGAAGAAGATCATTAGCGACGATCGAACTGTTTGATGATTTTAGGAGACTGTAAAGTGTCGCAAAGCATTTGATATTCTCAAATTAGCCAAGCCAACCATTAATGAGTAATTTTAAATTCTCCAACTATTCTGTTGAATCTCATCAATTACAGAATCTTATGTACCAATTCAAATCAAATGTCCATAAATAAACCCCCCCTACTCATACTTAATAAATTTCACTCTCTACGGGCCAATACGTTGCATCGGAACTTCTTCGCTTCCCATCCCATCTCACCTGTTAGTCTTCGACATCTTTGTATCTTAACCATAAAATTGAAATTTTATAAATCCACCATGGGGACTGATGATCGCCATCACCAATGGTCATCAGCATTACACATCGTCATGATCGGTAAATGAATGGATATTTATTTTACGCCCAAACATTTTCTGAGGAGATCATCCGAGTCGGCAGCGGCCTCAACAATCAGCGGCGGTAAACCAATATCGTGTTAATATGCAGGATAGACTCAGATCATCCAATCCGAGGGGCCACAAGATCTGCTGAGAACAACCGAGCGCGGCACAAAACAATCTTTTTCGTTAATATGCATATGTACGAAATCCCCCGGGGATGTAATAAATATTATTTTTGAAAAATAAGTTTGAAAAAAATAAATAAATAAATGCCGAGGAGACGATAACCGAAATTCCGAATTGTTAAATATTCTCGAAAATATAAAATCCATCATTCTGATATATGGACGTCGTGCCTGTTGCAGATATTTCATATCAATAAGAAAAATATTCAAAAAGACATTAATACATGAACGAGGACAAAGATGTTTCGAATATTTCTGAGCGAGTGATGTCATTTTGTGGGGAAGACGCGTAGAATTCGGGAGAAGAAAGAAAGCAAAGACTTAGTGACTTAGTGCAACTTTCTCGTAGGAGAGCGGGTGAATATTATGCAATGGAGAATGTTGCGGATCACATCAACTGAATGTTGTACTCCTGTCCATATGTGTGGACATACGTACGTTCGAGTGCGTAGGAGTCGGCGGAGATGCTACCTTCAGGATAACTAGATGATGAAATGACACTTTTAATATAAACTAAAAGGGGTGTTCATAATAATAATAATAATAATAATCGTTGGCGCAACAATCCATATTGGATCAGGGCCTTGAAGTGTGTTAGAGCACTTCATTCAAGACCGTAACGGTACACCACAGTAGACTGTAGGATGCAATGTGGTCAGCATTGCGCTCGCCCGAGATTATTACCCTGATTTGACTCAGGTACTCATTCACAGCTGAGTCGACTGGTATCCGACGTCAAATCACGATGCAAATTCCACTGCCACCAGTGAGATTTGAACCGCGACCTTCCGTATGACAGCCTAGTGCTCTAACCACTGAGCTATCCGGACACAAAAGGGGTGTTCATAGGGATCATAAATTCTATTCCATGGTCATGGTCGGTCAGAATTATTCAAAAATTAAAACATAGAAAGTTTGCCTGCCAATAAAAAGTCTGGGAGGAGTGGGAGAACGAATTGTTTTACAGATTATAGTGTTCTGTTATTAATCATGATTTAATTCTAATATAAGGCTAATGTAACTATCATGCAAGAGATGCGCTGGACAGTGACCGGTTTCCTGAAGAAGAGACTCTACACCATAGATTACAGTTCAAGCACAAATGAAACCTGGTTTTAACGGCTTTGAAAATATAAACGAACGGCTATGCACTCTGCGTTTGCGAAGCATATATAGACATATAAGCCTCATAAACGTTCACGCCCCTACAAAGGAGACTGCAGAGTCGGCGAAGGATACCTTCTATGTATCATTGTTACGTTATTATTGATACAACCACAAACATACTTGACATCAACCGCCAAAAAAGTCGGACCGGCGGATTCGACAATGGATGTAAGCTAGCAACGGAACGGAAGAATCTTTCACCCTCAAAGAACGCAGGTACACGCAGAAACCTATCACGAATTCGACCGTGTGCAGAAGCGGATTCAAAGACGGAAAAAAGAAGCCTGGGAGAACCAAAAAGTCTAAGAACTCGAGAAGAACAGAGAACAACTGCACCAGGCACAGAGTTTTACCAACAAGTCATCAAGAGGAAGCCTTCTACACTCCGATGCTCATCCTGCCGGGACAAAGAGGGAAATCGGAAACTGAAGCACTGGATTCAGTACTTTGATGAGCTACCTAACAACTAAAGTATCGACGAGTTGCAGATCTCGCTAACTGAAGAAGACGGACAAATGCTGCCACCATCAAGCATAGAAGAAACAGTCCATGCAATCCATCGGCTTAAAAACCATAAGTCGCCAGGAGCCGATGGAATTACAGCCGAATTGGTTAAATATGGAGGCGACTAACTACCCCTAGCGGTTTATCAATTTATACTTAAGGTGTAGGACAGCGAATCAATGCTTGACGATTAGCAATGAGGCATTATCTGTCCCACACATAAAAAGGGAGATATCACGCAGTTCAGCAATTATAGAGGTATCAGGTAGAGTACTATCTAGCTAGGCCGGATAGTTCCATACGCCCAAAACATCATCAGCCCATTAGAAAGAGTCTTCACTCCAGGCAAATCAGCAACAGATCGAATTTTCTCTCTTCGGCAAGCGATGGAAAAACTGTTGGAATATGGTCATCATCTGCACCCTCTTTTCATCGGCTTCAAGGCTGTGGTAGTATAGCAAGGGTTAAACTGTACACGGCCATGAGAGAGTTTGGTATCGCAACAAAAGTGATAAGACTGCCTAGGCTGACCCTGACCATTTTGCGAGACCAGATGAAAGCAGCAAGATCACTCTGGAGACCATTCAACATCAACAATGGTTTAAGACAAGGTCATGCCTTATCATCCGTTCTCTATATCTTGGTCCTGGAAAAAGTGATCCGTAATGTAGATGTTAACGCAAGGGACACCACCCTTTTCAAGTCCACCAAACTGCTACCCTATGCTAATGATGTTGACATTATGGGGAGAACAACCCGAGTAAGGGGCCAAGTATGGAACACCAGCGGAAGGATAGAAGGAACGGTATGAGTGCTCATGAAAAGAAACTCCACAGAAACGGTTAGGAAAGTAGGACGAAAGCCAAAAGATGATTGACGTTGGGAAGTTGAGTAGAGGGACTTTGGAGAGAAGAACATTGGGGTCAACGGTATCAAAGGCTTTGTCGAAATCGGTATAACTAGCGTGTGCCTCCCGTCGTGAATTTAGGCATTTAGCAACGAAGTTGATATATATGAAAACCTTTGAAGCAGTAAGTCGATGTTTAACGAAACCGTGCTGTCCTTTCACAGTCAGGTGATTGGAGTGTGCAGTTAGCCAATCGTCGACATATCTCTTGAGGATTTTTCTGTAAAATGAAAGAACAGAGATATGACGGTAGTTGTTGAAGATAATACACAGAGGGAGGGAAGTGCGTTGTTTACAGTTAACAAAGAAGAGGTTAGAAAGCCTACCGCAGACAGGTCCGACATTGGTGTCTAGATTACCAGTGAGGAACTCAACTAAAGAAGGCTTGAGGAGAGGAACGGCGAAAGATTCGGAGCTTAGTGGATCAAGAAGAAGCGTAGAGAGCGCAGCGGTCGAGGGAGTAAACACGGAATAGAAGCAAGAAAAAGAAGGTCGCAGGGTTGTTGTGGGGCGTTGCCAGTGGAATCAACAAAGTTGATGGAAGAAGGGAAATATTATAATAGGTTTCCGGCAAACAAGGGCGGTCTCGAAATTCCACACGTGTCTCTTATGCGCTATGCTAATTATCGTTCATAATGAAGACAAGACGGTGCTTATTTTATGGCCGCATTCCGCCACATGCTTAACCACTGCAGATTTTATGCGTTTTCGGGAGTACTTGATAGCCACATTTGTCTCCTCCATATGCTCTTAAATCTAGTGGTTATCAACCTTTTCGTCTATTCGAAGGCATTTTATAAGTACTGCTCATCTCATCTACCGTTTTTCGGTCCCTTTCCCTGGTTCGATTGTTGTCTCTTCAATGTTGTGAGGTTACTTCATTCTATCCTTCGTGCGTGTCTCCCAATCCTCTTGATGGTGCTGTCCTACCATCCATAATATATTGTTTCCCGATCTCATTTTCATCTGTGAGTGGAACTGTCAGAAGGTGGTGGATCATCGTTCCACAGGATGGAATTTTATGCTGGTAACTATGGAACATATAATTTAATCGCTAGAAACGCCGCGAGATTAGACTTGGATGAAATCTGCCCACGGCTGTTGGCTGTCAGCAGAGGCTACTTCAGCTTACAAAAAGTTACGCTCGAAACGGTCCACCGTAGGGCCAAAACTCTTACTGTGCAAAAATATGATTTTCTCAGTCCTAATTTTTTCCTCGGAAACCTGGGGTCTTATCAAGAAAAAATGTGAACTCTTGGTCGCGTTCGAGTGAAAAATCTTCCAAAAAATTTGTGGCCCCTTTCATGAGGATGGACGATTCCGTAGCCTACATAACAACGAAATCTATGAGGATACCATGACAGCCAGGTTGTGGATAAAATTCGGTTCAACAGGTTGCAATGAGCGGATCTCTTTCCGTACGGGTGAGGATGATCCAGCCCTGGAAGTTTGCAATGACAATATATATGGTCGAAAAAGGAAAAATGGGGGAATCAGCCTCAGATGGAACGAAGCCATAGGCCAGGACGCACGACAGCTTTTATGGATACCGAATTGATGGACTTAGACGCAAAACCAGGATGTCTGGAGTTCCTTACTAAGGCAAGGTCCCCTGCGCTTTGGTTTCTGTCTCGAATCAACGTTAACCCATGAAATGAGGAATGTAGAGTGTTGGACAACGAATAGGTAGAGCAGGTGATTAAACTCAGATACGAGCAATCTGAACGTAGGATGACACCTGTCAACTCCAGGGGGTAAAACGAGAAAATAAATACCTAATAGATCATCTGCGGACTACGAAAAAGGGTGTTTGTGATCCAATCTTTTAAGTACTGGTGGTTTGGGCGTATAGCCGAGGCATGTAAAGGACAGGAAAGAAGGACTTTATGTAAGAAATGTGGCAAGCCTTTATAGCATATAAAATGAAAACTTGTGCGTTACAAGAAACGTAGAATGCGGAAAGCAGGAACGTGTTTCTAGTTTGGGTCAATATCAGGTCATGAAATAAAGCTTCAAAAAGAAGAAAATATGCATAAACGTGCAACTACTCATGAACTGATGCAGCAGATTGTATGGGGAAAGAAGAGATCTGGCTCTTCAGAGAACACGGTTGGCATCGCATCGTCGTTTTCAAATACAGTGTTAAGTGGTGAAATCGAAATGTGTAAAAAGCTAAAACTGAGACAAAATATGAGTTCTATGTCTCTCACTTATTTCGTATTCGGAATGTGCAATGAGAGTTAAAGTGTCTCCGACTCATTGATTATCAATGCGCAATCGGATGAAAACTATGTAATAATTGTCGTGGAAGAGGTTTAGTTAAACGTGTAGGACGAGCATGGTAACACGCAATTAGTAGACGTACTAACTTGTTGCCATAGCTTGCAATCCTACACAAATGAGAAAATTGGGAACAGATCTCGACGGAGATCTTCCAATAATACATGTGTGTGGTGAATATGTGTGTGTGAAAACAGGTTTAGCTTGAAACCCTTCCACTTGTCCAGTTTTACGCTTTAAGATAAGAAAGGATCTCAATCGGAGATACGCGGTGAAACAATAAAGTAGAAGATTATAGCAGATAAAAGATCTCGGTCGAATATCGAGCACCAATCAAATAAATAAAGACAAATTGATGGACTCTTTTGTGTTTTAATTTTTTGTGCGTTGAAATACTTTACATTTGGTCCTTCGAGCCGGATATATCGCATCAGCAATAAACAATCGTGTAACTAAATTAATTGATAAAAGTCAATGAGGTGTCGGTTGCGGTTAAATAATTGTTGAATGTTTGTGTATTGAATAAATTTCGTGAATTCCTAAATTTCGTCGGAAATTTACTTTCATGTTGGGAACTGACCAAGTCTTGTAATTTGTTGTCTCGGGCGTGCCGTGCCAAATTCGAAGACGACAGAAAATTACGAAAGGACGGCGTGCGAAACTGCTGCCGCGGATTGTGAAATAGCGTGACAACTACAATTATGCCCCTATCGTTGCAGCCTCGGAACTGTCATGGGCTAAAATCAGTGATGGAAGTGATTTTGCAATGAAAAAACAAAGTCTCATCGAAAATTTTGCTGTGAAGATTGACGCGCAAGAGGCGTCTTCCGTATCTATGGTGGATATCTTTCGTGGCCGAGGAACACGTAGTCTTGTTGCGAAGTTGTGCAGCGCTAT
Source organism: Hermetia illucens (assembly GCF_905115235.1). Taxonomy (NCBI): domain Eukaryota; kingdom Metazoa; phylum Arthropoda; class Insecta; order Diptera; family Stratiomyidae; genus Hermetia; species Hermetia illucens. Next base: position 142,707,880 of record NC_051851.1, read on the forward strand.
AAAAGTAGTTGTGTCCCAGCACCGTGTTTGTTTCAGTTTACCGTGAGTGTTATCCCCAGGCCGTTAGTCCGTGAATTTTTGTGAAACCCATTGAAATTGGAAGTTAAAAGATGAGTCTCGTCTGGACTTTGATCGCGACCTTCCTTTATGCCGAAATCGGCGTAGTTTTGTTGCTCGTTTTGCCCATCACGATAGCAACGATTGTTTAGATTGCGGTTTCTAGCAATGTTAGGTCGGCAGGCGCATGCATATTTCTTGCTTTTGCTCGGCATCTGGATTCTATTTCTGTCGTTAGTGATCCGCCGATTGATGACCTTGATTTCCACCCAAGCGACGCTTCTCGCCCAGGCAGAGGTCTCCATGAAGCAAGCCCAGAGTGCCACCACCGCTGCTCGCAGTCTCTTCGAACAGAAAGCAAAGTCGAGTGACGCGGAAGAGGTCAAGTCAGAGGCAGCAGAAGAGCATACATATGTGTCTATGGTGTTTTGTTTCTTTCGCGGCCTGATGTCCGTGGGAGGATGGACGATACCAATTTGGAAAACCCGGAAAACAAAATGATTTCAGGAAGTGTATAGTCGACAAAGTGGTCAACAACAATTTAAATTTAATTTACTTTTTAGTTGGAATGTTTCAACGATTAAATTATATTTCCAGATAGGCAACTATTATTTGCTTGCGTGTGTGTATCAACTCATTTTAGCAGAAGAGAAGGAGCTACAACCGAACGATATATTGATTGTGAAATTGCCAAGAATCGTGCTGTCTAATAAAAGTAGGCTGAATCGTGCGAGATTTTGTTGGTGCCAATTTTCTCGCAGATCGCATTTGTGGTGAAGTTCCTTCCGCTACGTTGGATCCTTGCAGCGGCAACGGACTAAAAAAAAAAAAGGGGGTTCTGTGTTCAGGTCGTTCTCTCCTTTATGTATATATTGTTGATGTATGTTGACTCCTGTTAATTTTTTGTTCGACGTCGTATGATTTTGTGAATTTTTAGAAGAAAATAGATTAACAGGAGTAACTGCTTCAAAATATCGTTTTCGACTGTATGGAAACCAGCAATACAATTCGGAATTAAATAACAATAGGATTCCACATATTTAGATATCAACCCAGTTTTATTTAATTCTTATTTAAGTAGAGAGAACGATCCTGGATGCCAACTTCAATTCATAATTTTCCTCTCTATTAATCTTGATATCTGTTTATATGCACACAAGCACCATAGTACGTTGTTGATGCATCCAAAAATCAAATCAATGCAAATTAAAGCAACAATTTTGAACACATTCAACCCAAATTATTATTAATCTATTATTATTAATCTATACATTTTATCCCTATTTGTTTCATATTTCCATATTTGGTGCATGGAATATTTATCATTAAAGATGTTGGTGCCAATAATCCCATTGGATCAGATATCATTGAGATCTTACTTAACACCTTTCTGTTGATCATGGTAATAACAATTAGGAAAGCCAAAATACTCATGCAAGACATTCCATGAAGGCGCCTAGTACTTTTGGATGTAAATCAAAAAAATCCCATATGTGAAATGTTCTTTACTATTTCATAAGAGTTCAAAAATCACTTGCGTAATTCAAGTTTCTTTGGATTACTTTTTATTTTATTTTCTGTTTTCGTTAATTGCTCCAAGAATATGCTTCTGCTGATAAATCGTCTATATAAGGACAAGAAATTATAATTTGCCGTTCTTGGGGGTATTTCTTTTTATTTGAATAGCAAGCGATTGTAAACGTTGCAACGCCCACGCTATCAAAGGTAAATGTCAATAATTCAAACATTTTGGCCTTAATGGCAAATAAGTATTCAATGACTACTAGATTAAATGCAGGATGCATTAAAACCACGCTTCGGTTTAATTGCTGCTGGAGGGTGCGATACTCCATGATGTGGCAAAGTATATTCAGTAATATCATTTTCATGCGATGTTAATCGCATTCGTTTTAAATTTAAATATTTCATTATTCATTCTAAATAACGTATATTCAATTTAATATTTGGTGGCAATCTTTGTTCTAATCTCAGCTGTTGAGTTGGTGATTCTTCTCCAAATCAAACTGGCTCTTTGTGGTCAAAGCATATTGTGAAGCGCTTGGGCAGACTCCCCATGAGCTTTAAAATAGCAAAGTCTTGATTACTTGAACAACATTAAACATTTACTTTGTTGAACATCACTTACATGTACAAATTTTCCTTACGTTGTAAAATTCTTAATTATGTTCATAAAAAATTCTGCGTTGTGCCTTTGTCAAGGTTCTGCTCACACCAATTTTCCACAAGTGAGCAATAGTGTATGAAAGAATGTTAACCGTTATTATACAAAAGAATTCGAATAACTGGCGAATGAGGAACGGAATAGGAGAAGTCAATTTGTGTTTGCAATATTCGCGAATTTCATTTGTTTACATGATTAAGTTTGATAACTTATACATAAATTGCTGTGAATCAACTTTATACTATAGACGGTTTGGATGGTTTGGATACATTTCATAATTCTAAACACTAGGAATCACCCCAAGGTGGTTCTGTATTATCAATTATTTTTTCTTTTCGTTGAAATAATGCTGAACAGTGGAGCTACCTTCGTTGGTTCTCGGAAAAGTTTTCTAAGGAATAATTTTATTTGATTATTTTTTTATTCAATTCAGTTAAAACTTCTAATTGATTTCTTTTAGTGCCTTAACATAATGAAGTGTTATTAATTAAGCAGATAATAATTTGAAGTCTAACTCATGATCTGAAGATTTCATTATGTTTGGCTAATATGATTTCATTGAGTCGAATAAAATTCGAAGTATTGCAAAAATATATTTATATTAATAACATAGTGGGACTTTGAATATTTCTAATCCTGAACAAAGGTACGAATATTCTACAAGCACAAGGCGAATCCAGCTGATTATATTAGTAGAGGTTCCCAATAAAGAGAATTAAAAATAAAATGTGGTAGAAAGGCTTTTCAGAGTCTTGGATTTTACATAAAGTGGTAAAATTTCGTAAAAGCAAAGTTGATTCACACTAAAAAAAAAGTAGTTCAAGTTCAACAAAATCCAAATTGATAATTTAGAGTTTTTAAAGAAGTACTCTTCCTTTTCAAAGACAAAAAGGATTCTAGTTTACATTTTGAGATTTTTCATAGCTTTGAAAATGTCGATTTAATTTTTAACTTTGAGCGAGCTAAGAATCGTGGAAGTGAAACTAATAAAATACATAACATAGTAAGTGAGTTAAAAAAAGGGAAGATCTTAAATCATTAAATAAAAATAAAACTAGGTAGCTTGATCCTACTACAATATATTTTAATAGTTAGTAAATACATACGTGTTTCGAGAGCTACTTACACTCATCCTCAGTACTTAAGCTACCTTCGGAATGATAACTATCTTAAATCCTTCTTTTTTACTTCTTTGTGATCAGAATAAAACAGTTAGAGTTCAAGGAAGGATATATGATTATGTAGAGAATTTAAAGTTGAACTGAAAACTGAATCAAATCATGGGCAATTTGCTTGAAATCATATAAGACCAAGTAGGATTTCCTCAGTTGTGAGTGTAAATCATCAAATTACTGATGCCTTTTTGCGGCATTCAAAGATTTATCGGTAACCAAGGATTCTCCTTGCGACTATATTGAATTAATGAAGCTAAATCTATACTATATTTAACTATACACTATACTATAAATGAGATGCCTTAAAAGTATATAATACAATACCCTAAATTTTGTATGAAATAGAATGAAATTTAATTCCCAAGCGGTGGGTTGTTGAAAAGAAAATATTAGACCGGCGAAAATGTATTTCAAAACAAAAAAATATGATATGATCTGTTTGTTTATTCAAGGCGAATTACGCCATTTCGAACGGTTCAAACGAATTGACTATATTGACGCTATGTGTTTTTAATGAGTGATTCCCTAAAACTATATATGCACTTAAGTAGATGAAAATATTGAATACTCAGATCTATGTGCAACAATAAGTTAAATACGCAAAACCTTAAAAAAAAATGAACAAATTGGCGAAAAGATATTTAATTTGAATAATTAAATTAAATTAAAAAAACAAAGTCAATATTGAATTAGATAATATCGCTATTGCAAAAGATCAATTCCCGCAGCAGTAAAAATAAATATAATATTCAATCAATTTTTCAAATGAATAGAGGCACTGCTGCCCGGGGAATATGTTAAGTGGTGAAATCGAAATGTGTAAAAAGCTAAAACTGAGACAAAATATGAGTTCTATGTCTCTCACTTATTTCGTATTCGGAATGTGCAATGAGAGTTAAAGTGTCTCCGACTCATTGATTATCAATGCGCAATCGGATGAAAACTATGTAATAATTGTCGTGGAAGAGGTTTAGTTAAACGTGTAGGACGAGCATGGTAACACGCAATTAGTAGACGTACTAACTTGTTGCCATAGCTTGCAATCCTACACAAATGAGAAAATTGGGAACAGATCTCGACGGAGATCTTCCAATAATACATGTGTGTGGTGAATATGTGTGTGTGAAAACAGGTTTAGCTTGAAACCCTTCCACTTGTCCAGTTTTACGCTTTAAGATAAGAAAGGATCTCAATCGGAGATACGCGGTGAAACAATAAAGTAGAAGATTATAGCAGATAAAAGATCTCGGTCGAATATCGAGCACCAATCAAATAAATAAAGACAAATTGATGGACTCTTTTGTGTTTTAATTTTTTGTGCGTTGAAATACTTTACATACAGCCTGCACTGTTATCATATGGGTTCGAGGTAGCATTAGCTTGTATAATCGGACCCTTGGCCTGGTCTTGGGAGAAGCTTCATATATAAGCAGAATTTCAAAGAAAGCTTTTGTGAGTGTGTATCCTGTGCACTGTTGTAAGTGCCCGTTTATCGGAAATTGCTTCCCCAATGCAATGTTCCAATTAAAATCAACTAGCACCCGATTAAAAAATTTTTAACTAGCAGAATGACACCGAGGGTAGCACCTTAGAAATAGAATTTCAAAATACATATATGGTTAGGGATGAATCTCTCTTGTCATTGCCAGCGGTTTACTGAAATACGCTTTAACTTCCCCTAGGACTTCCGGAGACACCTGCACTCCTATTCTACTGATCTGCTTTTGGGACGACTCACTCGTCGGCCCTCTTGGGGCAATAGGTCCCGCTGGATGTTGTAGCTAGCAATGGAATTGTCACCCCTCCTTTATGTGTGATCTATCAAGTGCTGCTTTCGCCTTCCGATCACATCGCGCATGGGTGACAGGTCTGAGCACAGATCAAGTCCTTCGTTTGACGTATTATCAGGCCAGCATACTCCGATGATGCGTCGCAGACAAAAATTGACGAAGGCTTGGAGCCTTTGAGTGACAAGAGTTAAACAAAGCAGCGAAATCCGATCTAGCGCTGTTAATGCTTTAGGCGACATGCAGTTCGGTGCATTGTTCGGACATGTGATAGGCAAACACGATCTTCGCATCCGAAATGACAATTGTGTGAAGTTTGTAGATTATTGCATCTTCCACAGCCTCATCATTGGTGGCACACTGGTCGAGCACAGAACAATTCTTCCAACTGTTCTACGAAGGACCTTAACGTTCGACTCATCATCCTGGATGGTGAGCCACTAAATAGGTGGTAAGAGCACTTCACCACGGTTCTTAGCCGTATCACATCCAGTGAAGTTCTTCCTTTTCTGGTAACCGTAATATGTGACTATGGGCTATTCCTCCAAGCAGAAGAGAAATCATTTCGGATATTAATGCACTCAAACTGCACCTGCAGTTACTGCTTAAGATTCCTCGTTAAGATTCCAAAGAAGAGCACCCTTTCTGAGTGTGAAAATTGGGATAAATAGTTAAAATAATCCTAGAACGCATTAAAGAACATCTTCAATTGCGAGAGAGCAGGCTAGTTTCCACTCTGGATCCTCCTGCATTGACTACATCAACACCCTATGGATAATTTTCGAACAGTTAACAGTGCACGGAGTTTTATATCGTCGCTTTACTTGCTCTTGATCGACTTCGAGAAAACTTTCGATTGTGTAAACAGGGAGTGTCACTGGAGTGCTCTACTCAGGAGGGACATTCCGGAGAAACAAATAGCTATTATCAGCGCGACATATGATAGCGCAAAATGTCACGTAATGCCCCAAGGTAAAATCTGAGTGGATTTTAGGTCCTAAAGGTGATCCACCAGGGTTACTTTTCGTCGTCTATACTATTCGTTCTTGTTACCGGTACCTTATCTGGGAGAAGTTGAGTTTAATGAAATATGAGATTGAATTCCAAATAGAGTTCTTAAGCTAATGATCCATACTAAGCTTTAATAGCCATTCATTAGTATTTTTGAAACACACACGGCGGAAGCACTGATTTCCGCTTAATAGAAAAAATGGAGACGGGTCTTGCTGTCAAAATTACAGAAACCAAACGAAAAGCCTTATTGAAACTACCCCAACTCACTTTTGAACACAATAGGGAAGATGTTAGGAAACATGACACCAAATAGGAAAGTTACGCTTCAATGAGCTTGTTCTATGTGCGGTACGGTAGCATCTGGCTAAGCATAGGAAGACTGTCAGGCAATCGCTAAGCTTTGGTAACGCTTGATGTCAAAACCGTTGTCAGTACAACTAATAGGAGTTAAATAGATGGCATATGGGCTAAATTTGATGACCCAAGTTACTAAGAATGGCTAACAAAACGAAACTCCAGGAACGAGATACCGATCAAGGGCTGGAAATAAATATTTGGACCTTTTTTGTGGGACATAAAGTCCGATATATTGCTCAGTCTTCGCGATGACAAACAGCAACTACGCTGCTGGTGGCTGTCAACGTACAGAAGACTTGTATTCATGTGCAAATGAAACCATTCACGACATTCTATTAAGGCTACAAAGGGTCAAATTGAACCTAGTGGAAAAAGGAGCAAAAGCGAGGCATACCACCTAAAAAAGTAATACTGCCAATATTCGGGCCGGAGTTGATCATCAAGTTAGTGAATATGCGGATGAAAACATTTCATTTAATGGTAGTGCTTATTTTCAGGAGATGAAAATAGAGTCGCAGGATAGTTGTCGCTTGAGTCTTATGGGTTCTTCTACTACTTATATCCATCCATTCTGATTACGGAGTATTAATTAATCTTTGGAGAGTGCGTTCAGTGTATTAGCTAATCAGCGGGAAACCTATAAATAAACAGTCGGAATTGATTTCCGGAAAATAACACATCAACGGCAGATCAAGATAAATGATTAGGTCGTTCTTGAAAGGTGTGGCTGACCCAAAAATGAGGAAACATGGACAGTTCGGTAGCACATACATACCATATAACCACGAAATCTGTGAGCGATATCACGACCGTCTTTTGTGGATAAAATCCGTCTCAATCAGCTGCAGTGGGCGAGTCATCTAATTCATGGATGGGGATAATTCATCCCGGAAAGTTTATAAGGGCAATATCTATGGTACAAAAAGAAGCGACAGACCCTGCCTGAGATGGAGCAATCACGTAGACCAGGACGCCAAACAGCTTTTAGGGCGGACATCGGCGCTTAATTTGAATGTCTATAGTTTCTTAGGCAGGCGTAGACCGAATACCGGTTGTTGCGCCGTTGGTGATGATGATAAAGTGAAAGTGACGGGGTATTGGTATCCTTGACGTTCAGGATGCTTATAATTGTAGTGGGTTTATACAGAGGCTATATCGCTTGCGGGTAACATAGTCTATTGAATTCCTTGCCTCCTTCAGATGGTGAAAATATTGCGCTGAAGTTACGTGCAGTCAACTATTTTGGAGCCCAAAAAAAGATTAATTCGAACTGTTGTAGCCTTGTTCATATTATAATTACCCATCAATAATAACAAAAAAAAAATGGAGAAACCGACACCACCAAACTATCCATCCTTTCCTCCTCTCAGGTTAATCTGTTTATATTGCTTTATATATTTCACATCCTAGATTTCGCACGAAATATTCAATCACCACAATGTCAATCATAATTTCTAATTATATGACCTATTCCCATTATGCGAATTCACACCTAATCTGCATGTTAATCTGCAATGCACAACTGCATTATGTCGGCATCGTAACTCTTTATTTGCGTCCCCGAAGACGCGTTTCAGTGGTGACCACACTACAATTAATCCACGTCCTACATACATCAGAAATGAGTAAAATCGGTACCCAGTGAAATCTCAAGGAGGCGACAACGACATCTATATCTTTGGTATCTTAGGACATGTTTATGGTTTGTAGCTTAGTTGACATTTGATACCATCTAACAGTTTCAATATTCTGAATTATCTTGAAGAAAATATTTCAGTGTAAGCGTGACACTCATCATCACATCCAAGTGACAGACAGTCCGCTGTGCAAGTCCCGTGGCGTAGGATAGAGAAGACTTACTAGTTGAAGGGGAGGCAGTGATTGAAAAACTGAATTGCCTTAAGGTGTTCTGAGAGAAATTGTAGCTACCGAATTACTGCACATAGAGGAAAAGAAACTACAACTTTCCGAAGAGTGTTCTCTTCGTTAGTATAAATTCCTGCTCTACCAGATTTCCATAAAATTGGCTTAGGACTCACAACCCCGAAACATCTCAAGCTTCCCCTTGATTTCCTAATCTAAAAGTCTTCGTAGCACTGAACCAAGATATTTTTGGCAACTTCAGCTCCACGATGCCCCTGTACCAATACGTATCTGATGACCGAGTCTCATCTTGGCTCCTGACTCTTGGCTAGGCTCATCCCAAGCTGTCATTTCACTTCACTTGTCACTTTTGGAAATGACGGACTGCTGACAGGTGGTGGCTTTTTTAATTGGTTAAATGGCACGCTCAGAAACATTTCAAAAGCGTTTTGTATCATACGTTCATCATCACATGGCCAAGTGATATGTTTTTGTCACTCAACGCGAGCAGATGACGGTGACAGTGATGAGTTTATTGGATGGATTGCTTGGAGGCATGTCAGCTCTGGAATTTGGCCGTATCGGGGAATTTTTATTACTCTATTTACTTCTAAAAATATAATTAATATGAAAAGAATCACCTTGAACTGATGGGAGGACGTATTTCGGCACTTTGTTATTGCACTTACAAAGTTCTGTGGGAAGTGAGAGCTGCGCTTCTTTCACTGAAAACCATTACTTTGCCTGCAGCCATGGCTGAAGTGTGAATAAAAATTCTCGGAAAATATAAAAGAGATGAAAAGGTAGGTGAAGTTTTATGCAGATAATTAGGAAACTTAGCACGGAAAGGTGCAAGGCAGTAACAGAGATGATGAAAATTAACAGCTTGGACTGATGGGAACTTACTGGCATTAAAAGGAATTTAAAATGTCAATGAAATAAGTCAGTCAGTGAGTAACAATCAAGGGTGGGCTTGCTCGTAAATTTTTTGAAGTTATTTGTATCATACATTATCAAAACCCTGAAAAGTGAGTAATGTTAAGCGAAACTTTTGAGAAATTATATTACTCTATTAAAGGAATTTGCATTGCGTCCCAAAAGAACTATTGTGTCCCTTTTAATCGTTACCGCTATCGTATGTTAAGCATCGTCAGGACTTTTAATACACTTCCTACTTCCAAGTATTTCAACTTGGCATCTGGTATTAAGCGTTCTCCCACGTGCCTGGACCTACTTTGTACAAGTGCCGAACACTGTCGCAAAATGTGAATGAAGATTTAGTCACACTCCTCACAAAACCTGCAGACAGTGTTCGTAGATATCCCTGGCTTCTCCAGGTGATAGTTTAATCGGCAGTAACCAGTGTATATTCCCACTGCAATCCGGATGCACTTTTTGACAAGGTTTAAGGTTTGAGCGCTTGTGTTCGTATCCCCCCATAAGCAACCTGGACTGCTCCATTCTTGGTAGGTTCACCCAGTGTAGTTCTCTCAGCCGTTCCTCTTCATTTTTCAATGCCATAGTCATGAACCCGTTTCCGATGCGGGCCGAGGGTATTCAGTCTTTCAAGGCATTCCCATACCAGCTTGTAGTTTACGAATTGGACTTAAGTGCCTTGATCGCCGTATTGCTGTCGGTCAGAACAGTAATGTTTTACCACCTTATATTCCTTTGGAGGTTGAAGAAGGCCCATTTGTCCATGGTGGATATTTCCGCCTGAAATATGCTGGTATTCTACCCATTGGTTCAAATTATGTTTTCCTTAGACCAATGATCCCGGCGTCACTCCCTCTGCTGTAAGGGTTGATGTCAGTCTCGTGTTCCTGCACTAGTATTCAAGATAATAGAATTTGTCCCCGCCTATACTTCTATTTGCCTCCTCTTTAACATTTCCATCCACAAAGCCAGGGTGTCTCCCACTCCTTTGTGGATCAGAGAATCTTGTATCTCTGTGCGCGATGTGTTATCGAATGTTCATTGGAGGCTTCTTTCTATTTCTTTTGTTTCTGTAATACATACGCCAGCTAATACCAGGCAATTTCGGTTCACCGTCCTGCCTGATAATCGTGCTGACACTGTTGTAGGGATTACGCATTGGAATGTTATTACTATTGTTTTGGCTACTGACAATGTCGGGAAACTGGTTTGAAAAATTCACTGTGAAAAGGATTCTTTTTGCCCGCTGTCGATATGAAGTTCACTTTTACCTGCCTCCATGCCTTTCGTGTATATCCTAAAGCTATGCTGCCCCTTTCCTCCTTTAAAAGAGACCAAGATGAATCGGCTTCTCAGCGATAGCGCCGAGAAAATACGATCTTGGTGTCAGCAGAAATGATATAAAAGTGAATGTTATGTTTGTTTTCAAGTGCGATAAGCGGCGGAAACTATTAGTGATTCTCCCTCCTGCATTCCCAAGCGCTTCGTGAACCGCATCTACGTGTCATCATTGTCAGTTCGATTAAATGTTCTTCAGTTTCCTCTAGAACTTCTGAGAAGCTTGCTTGCACTGCTTTTTCATTGCCAGTAAGGGAGTCGTAACCCTTTCAAGTTTCCGAAAAGCGACAAACGCTGCAGACAAGGCACCACCAAATGATGATCACTTTCGAGGTCAATTTAAGGACCCCTTTAATCACGCACAACTAGAAGACAATTCCCAGCTCTCTTGCAGGTCGGATTTTAGTCAACTTGATTGCGGGTATGCTGTCGGTCAGTTGAAATCCAACTGAATATATGACAGGTTCTGTGCTCAAAAAACGTCTCGCCAATGACGAGGCGGTGGAAATTGAGGAAATCTACAAGCCTCTCGCTTTTATCGTTACGATCACTATGACAGTGTTCCCCGTCAGATGTTTAGGCAAAGTGTTGTACCATGGCATACCATTACCCATCACTATCACAAAATAATATCTAAGCAGCTTTTCCTGAGTTATATGGAGTTGATCGTGGAAAGCTATCTTCTACTTTGCATTGAAAGTCTTCATGTTTAAGGTTTTTTGTAAACACAAAACCTTATTAAAATCGGTTTACTGTCTGTCTGTCCGTCCGTATGTCTGTCTGTCTGTCTGTCCGTCACACGCATTTTTCTCGGAGACGGTTAGAGCGATTGACACTAAATTTGGTAGAAAGGTGAGAACTGTGAACGCCCACGCATACAGTGAATTATATCCTTGTACGTTGAATTTAAGGTGGGGTCCCCATACATGCAAAAGGGGGGTGTACAATTTTTTTTCATTGGATATAGTCGTGTGTGGTATCAAATTAAAGGTCTCGGTTAGTTCTTTTCGAAGCCGGTCTTAGTTTTGACATTTGTTGGAAAGGTGGGTAGTACGCGGGGTTGGAAGTGATCATTCCTTTAAGGGGGCCATTCTTAGAAACTGCCAAACCGAAAAACCTGAAAAAAATCAGGAGGCTGCCACTATATGGTGCTTGGGCTCCGAAATACCTTCTATACTGATATCTGTACAAATAAAGTTAATAATAGTATATTACTATAATTTTTAGTAATTGGCTGGAAAAACCCCCCTTAAGTTTATGTTAGCACCATGCAATTTCGCAGTAATATAAGGTATAACATGCAGCATGATCTCACCAAGTTTGGTGGAAATCGCACTATTACTAACTAAGTTACAATACGTCAAAGTTGTCGCTTCCTTGCAAATTCAAGACTATGAATGTCCAGCTTCCGGTTTCCCGACTTGTTGTATACTACTGTATTATTGAGGTGTTTCTCATTTTGGACCGGAGCCTCGCAGTTAGGAGCGGAACGGCTTATAACGCTGGAAAACTTGTCGATGTTGGAGAAAGGGAGCATTCTCCCACGATACCATTGTTGATTTGTAATATTCCTATGCTGATATATGACCAGAATGTCTATGTTTCTTCTCCACAACTTTTGACAGAGTAAAATTGGAGTATCTACGCCTAGCTCTGACAGGAAATTTTGGTTGTGTCTAGTGGCATCTAAGCTAACCACTTGGGAAATTTATTACCAATTTCTGATGTCAGCATTGAGCAATATTGGTGACACTCCAATTGCTGGTTCCGGCTTCAACTTGGCTCTTTTTTGCTAAGACATTCCAGATTTCATTTCCCTCTGCGCCATGTTAAGATGAAGGCCTATCTGCAAAGCGGTGAGATGTCACCCCATCTTCGCATCTAAGATACCGCCAGATATACCATTCCTTCGAAAAGTTTAAGGATTATTATCCTCCTTTTTTTAAGGAAAAGGCCATTAATTTTTTTCCATTTCGTAAATAATCCCATGTGGTTTTATTTTATATGAGGTACTAACTATCAATCAAATCAACGGCGTGTTGTGTATTTCTACACAACATTCTGAGGTTCCCCAGGGTACTATAAAAGCTGCCTTTTTTGCACTGGGAACCACAGTTTTTACAGTGTCCCAGTTTGCAGAAATATCATGTCTGTGCATATTGACTCAATTCTCGAGTTTGCGAAACTACCACTGGTTAAGCAACCCTTCAAACTATGCTATAAATGATTCTCGTTTCAAACTTCTTTGTCTGGTTGATTTCCAGAGTTTTTGAAATTCTCGATTCCAATTGAGTTTCTATCACCAAAGACGTCCTTAGTCACCTGGGGAACTTCACTGCCTGACTTTACTGCCAACAACTTTATAGGACTTCTCCTACTCCGTTTTTCTTGGATACGGTTTTGATATTAAAGTCTGTTTGTCGTAATAGTCAAGCTGAATTCTAAGTAACCGCAGTTTGTAACCAACTCTGACATCTTTGAAGTACAAATTGTTTGATCAATTGGTTCGCTTCTTCTTGGCCCAGCGCACGCTGGAGCACAACCTACGCAATGAGATCATCTATAGTGATTAAATAAAACAACTTCTTCCTCTTACAAATCCCTAAGTGCTGTCATCGCAGTCGGGCTTCCAGTTTCCATAATTGTGGAAGTTGCTGCACGTTACTTCCGGGCTAGCCGCGCCTTAGGAATTAAATGCAGGCTTGCTTTCCGCAGATTCTTATATTTTACGGTACAAATCCTTGGCTTCCTTATTCATGTTCTAGATATTCTTAGTGTTATAGTGTCCTCCACAGGCTGCGTCACCACGACAAGGTGGAGTCTAAGAGAAGGCATAACGCATGCATTATCCAAATGATGTTGGGGGATAGGTTTTTGGCAGCAGAAGACATTTTCGGAGTCGTTTGACACTTTTGAGGATTACGGCATAGTTTCCACTTGGTAAAGTGTCGGTCAAGCTCGTCCAGGTATGAATTCAGACCGCCTTGCCCACATACTATCTCTTTCGTGGAGGTAAAAATTATAACGTCGTCGACATATTGTGGGATATGGACTCTCTTCATCCTATACCAGTCCTGCTGAGCTGTTGTTGAATGTTTACTTGGGATTGCCAACCATCTAGGAAGCTGAAAATTAGTTTGCAGAAGTCCGGTTGGAAGTAAGGATATTATTAAGCTTGTAGATAAGTTCGCACTCCATACAGAGTCGAAAGCTTTCCTTATATCAAGAAGACAGGCTGCTGTAGATATCTTAAGAATTACGGATGAGTCAGTTGGTTGGCGAACTGGAAACCTGGGGATAGTACTGTTCCTATCACAGTATTTATCGATCAATAGTTTGATGCTTCTCTCGAAGATTTTGGCCGGAAGTTGAGGGGATAGAGATAGACCTGCAGGTACCAGGAAGAAGAGAATTTTAATTTTTTGTTTGAAATAGGAGTAATTTCGGCCCATTTTCAGCTCGCGGGTAAGTGGGCGTTCATCAAACGGTGATTAATTAGAGAGAACAGAAAGGGACTAATGCTTTTAGATAATTTTTTTTGATATTAGTTGCTGTAATTTTGGCAACCCTGGTCGACTTTTTGTTTTACTGAACACTACGCTTTGCTTACTGAACACTACGACCGGTTTGGACTTGGCGGATTTAATTGGTAAGATAGAGTCATTGGGTCTGGCTGCAAGAAGTAGATGCTTGAACAGACCGCATTGATTGGCTGCTTGGAGACCGATATGGTTGCCACTTATCCTTGATGGGGTATAGCGCGTAAACCACCGATTGCCTGGTATGTGTTTCCTCCCTCCTATACGATTTTTTGAGACTCCTTGCCAAATATTCTGCACCAAGTACCTTTGGTTCGGCCACTCACTCATTGGCCATCCTGGGAGCACAGATTCCACTGCATGGGGTAATCAGCACTGGAATTGTCGCCCCTTAATGATGAGACCTATCCAGATGCAATCTCTGTTCACACTATCGAAAGTTTAATGTCCTTGACAGAACCATCTAAAGATCTTCGACCACATGCAAGCTCTTTCGTGATGTCTTATACGGGAACATTTATAAAAATTATTGCGTTTTTCGGTATCCTCCGCTTCCATGGCTAGCTCAATGGCAAATTCCCTTTTGTCATGGCGTACACTACGGTGAATTTCTCGGTACCGAAGTTCGAGCGCGTCACGCCCGCCATTAACGGCAGCGATTAATAGGGCCTTCAAACCCTTCCATTCATCAATTTGCTTCCTCGATTCTTCAGTCAAACAGTGTCTATGACGGCCCTTCGGGACGTGGCCGACGACCTGGGTAACATTCGAGAAAAGAAACATTTGTAACGGCAGTCCAATGTTCATTAATATTTTCAAGCTGCTGACTCAGTATATCTTTCGTCCGATCAGGAAGATAGGTCTCCCAATGTCGAGAGATAGCTGGCACATACCAGCGGTCGGTGTTGAATAATCCACAGCCTTTCAGCCTTACGAGAAGTGGCGGAGACAAGACACAAGGGAACGTAAGCGAGGCCTTTCGAGGCCGATGTCAAAGCCTCTTTTGTTACGCACATCCAGGAGATAACTTCTAAATTTACTGCTGATCGCGAAGCGGTCAATCTCATTGCTCGTATGGTATCGCTTTATGCAAGACTCTATGCTCGAACAATTTGCCACCAGCGACGAGGCGATGAAAGTTAAGAAATCCAGATATCTCGCACCATTATCGTCACGACCGCGAAGACCGTGCTTCCCCATCATATGTCCGGGCAAGGTATCAGAAGTCACCGTAGCATTCAGATCATCCATCACGATTACAGTGTTTCCTTTAGGAACCCTGCCTTGAACTGCGTGTAATTACTCGTAGAAAGCACCATTCTCGACTGTATCGGAAGTCTCCGTTGCTGCATAGCACTGTACAATTGTGATGCTCGTTAACTTAGGCCTGGATCTTGCAGTCGAAATTCTGTATGAAACGAGCTGCCACATCAAGAGAGCGCGCTTGGCGGCACCCGCTAGAAACAATCCGGCACCGGATTCGCGTCTTCTACCACTTGGCTTTCCTGAGTACAAATTTACATTACTACAAGAGGGACAGGAGTCCATCTTACTTTCTTTAATGCCAGAATATCCAGCTTATATCGTTGGAATTCCCGTCCGAGTTGAAGAAAGGAAAGGGAAAATTGGACCCTCACCACTATTCTCGAGGGTTATGCGCACCTTCCGGAAACCATTCATAGTCCGCTTTCGATAGGGAAGCCATTGATGTATTGACTTCGGTTTCGAAGTTTCTGTCAAGTATGTGGAGTGTAGCTTTAAGGAAGCGGTTCGCAGGATGTTTGCTTTTTTAAGAGGGGAATAAGGCAGACTATCATTGCGTCTGGTAACTTTGCCAAGTCACGGAGAGAGTCAGGCGGTTATGAAGGCGGCGGTAGTGGTGGTATTCAGGGTGAGGATCTTATCATAGAAGTGTCGACGTTCTTCGTACTTCGTTCTTAAGAAAGAAGTACTGGGGAGGATATCTATTTCTAAATAATCTCGGTTGTAGAATTTTCTTGTAGTGTATGCCTTAAAGGATGTTGTCTGAGAGGGAAATTTTTTGTGCTACAGGATTTGATGTCAACCAGCGGTGTAGTTGACGGCCATTGTTGCTTTAATAGGACCCAAACCAGAAACTGTCTCTGGTTACTAAGTCACTTCCTAAGGCTAGGGACCGCGAACTTTTAGCTGAGGTGGTTCGGTCTCATTAAAGGATATGCTAGTGTAGCGGTCGTTAGAGTTAAAGAACTGATTAGGACAGTATAGGGAAACGACGTTTACGAAGTCGGCCGTGGTTTTCATTGAAGCGATAGTAACCTGGAGGAATTGACTGGCCGGAAAAGTTGTGTGGCCACATTGCAGTGCCCGCCGAAAAAGTTAAAATTGGGAAATGAAGGCCTGTGGATATAATGAAGCTGGTTTTCCACACTACCTGGAGATTGTCTTCACCAAGGAATAGTTCGAACAGTGTCTGCAGTGATGCTAACATCTATGTTTGGATGCCAGAATGTTGATCATTGTGTTGAATATTATCATTCATCTCTTGTCTAAGATCTGTGATAATTTGGTTTAGCGGTACTTTTGTAGTTGAGAAGATTAAGTTTCCGCAGCGTAGTGCAGTTCACCCACTTTTGACTTTCGTCCAGCGTTTTGGGACATTTACCTGGTCCATGTATGTCGTCACCTTAAACGGAGCGCTAATAGAGATGGTAGTTCGGTGTTGCATAACTCTCTGGCAGTTTTTACATTACAGAATCTGTTTGTTCAGGATTCACTCAAGGCAAACCCAAGCGCAGTTATTTGGGTGAGATCATTTGCTTCGAAAAATACGTCAAAGGTGATTAGTGATAGGCTTATTCTACGGCCATCTACTTGCAACTTCGTTGTGACGAAGCGTTTCGAAGAAACCACACTGAAAACGCTTTGGGCCTTCAGATTTATCAGAGTAAGCGTGATCTATTCCACAAATAATAACGTGGTTTTCTACGAAGAGACAATGTAAGTCAAGAACTTCGCCTGGCTCTTCACGACCACTGCGTAGTCTTCTTTGTTCTTGACGAGTCCCAAATAATTCAAACTTAGAATTAGGGAATCCTTGGTGACGGAATTTAAATTAGAGTTTCGTGCAGCCCTAAAATCCTCAGACGGTTGAACGACAACAATTGGTGAAATTTCGTTACTCACCTATTTCCTTCCGGGGTGCCTATGGTGGTTATTTATATAGCTTAGATGGTGCTGGAGCTTGCTATTTGTTGGCAGGTTTGGCTGGAGTAGTGGCACTAGGTGTCTTCTTCTGTGGCGCAGGCGTCGAGTAGTGATCGGCTTGGAGCTGGGTCCGCCGTACGTCAATTTTATGGTCGCTTGTAATGAGGCAATTGTCACCTAGAAGCTGGAATTTGATTGCTTCAAGGACTTGTTTTTATCAACAGCTTTTTCTAGCATACTAAGGAGACTCTCGTTTTGTTTTCGTAAGGAAACACTTTTTTTATTTACAGTCTTGTCCTTCATGGTTCTATCGGAGTCGTGGGGGATGTATTTTTGGAAGATTTCCATCTTTGAAACTAAAGGTAGATTGGGTATAAAAAAGCACTTCACAGAAGCTTTGTGTGTATTCATTGCCTTGTTTCTTAGAAGTTACTAGGATATTGTTTTCGATAGGAAGCTTAGGGAAGATTTCGTGGCAGATAGTATTTCCGATTAGTAATGACATTGATTTTTAGAAATTAGTAATGACTCCTATTCTGAACCGAATATCTGCCTGTATACGACTCTGCGAATAAGGGCCAGATATTAGGGAGTGTTAGTTAAATATTGCGAACTCTTGGCCGCGTTCGAGAGAAGAACCCTCCGAACAATTTTTGGCTCCCTACATGAGGATGGACGATTCCGTAGCCTACACAATGACGAAACCTATTAGCGATACCAATGCCGTCCGGTTGTGGATAAAATCCGGCTCAATAGGTTACGGTGGGCGGGTCACTTAATCCGTGTGGATGAGGATGATCCCACCCGGAAAGTCTATAAGGGCAATATCTCTGGTAGAAAAAAAGACGAGGCAGATCCTGCCTTAAATGGAGCGATGGCGTAGGTCAGGACGCCAGACAGCTTTTAGGGATATCGAATTGGTGGACCTCGGTGCAAAACCGGGATGTCTGGAGTTCCTTATTAAGGCAGGCCTAGACCGGATACCGGTTGTTGCGCCGTTGATGATGATGATGATGTATACCACTCTGTGAATAACGGCCAGATATTAGGGAGGATGGAGGGGTGGAAATTGGAAGTTAGTTAAATAATCCCGAATGTCGCTGCTAAAGATTTATTGCAAGGACAGTATATACTATTTTATACAGGGATATGACGACTTCTGCGTCAATACTGTTCATCTTCCTATCCCAGAAGACCATCACAATTAACTTTTTTTTAGAACACAAAGTTTTATTTGTTGCTTTCTCAAAATTCTAGGAATTGATCGTAAATTTTCAGATACCTGTTTCTATCAAATACATTTTTAAATTATATTATATCATACATATAAGTCATGTTTACCAAAATCTGTACCATTTTTTTCTTTTTTCAGGTAAGGAAACCTCGTGGCTATTCTCTGAATAAAAGATGCGTAAGTTGCTTTTGTTGACCATCACGGGTTCTGGTCTAATCAAACTTTATAATGAATTCTTATTGCATAATAATAGATCATTTTGAAATCAATGGGGAATAATACAAAACGAGAGCTTGACTGAAGTCGGAACCTGACTATCATAAGTTTGTGTTCTTCTATGAATTATAATGAAAATATCTTCGATTTAGTTTCTGAGTTCCACGAGCGCTCAAATTCAAAGCAGCTTTCAACAAATCTCTACAAATTTTAAATGCTACACAATCAAAGGCAACTATCAATCAAAATAAATACTTTGCCTGATTTAAATATCCACAGTTTTCCTAACGTATTTTATCAATAAATAAAAGAATCAATTTTGCTCCCAGCCATAAAAACCATAAAAATATAGTTTTTATATTTTTAGCTAATTTATTGCTCATAAATCAGTTGAAATTGCTTTAAAAATGAACTTGAACATAATATTGACCTTGCGGATTTGAATGATCAAAGTCAACGTAAAGTTGTCCCAATAGTCGATTGGGGCGGACCTCCCTTTGTTGAGACCGCAAGGAAAAAAACTGTTTATTCTAAAATCTTGACATGCCCCCTAATTATCTGTAGACGGGAATATGATCAGCTAGTCGCAGATACAAAGCTTGAGGACAAAAGGACGTGTCTAGACTATTTTGTCCTTCATTTGAATGTTAGCTTTTTTAAGAGTTCTTAAAATTAAAATTCGGTATTGATTGAGGCCTGAAATTTTCCAGTTTGAGCGCTCAACTCAAGATTTGACCAGTTCCATAAATTATTGAAATGTTGTTTTTGTGTGATTGAAAGCCATCAAATCAAATGGCAGTTGATGTGATGGCATTCAATCAAGATTTGTACATTATTTTTGTTCACGAAACAGTTCAGGCGATGACGATGAGATTTTTCTTTAAATTATTCCGGGTGACGATGTCCCGGATGACAAAAAATTATTTTTTTACTTTATAATCCTATGAGATTGTTTAACTTCATAGCTCGTCCTTACATCAAGCACAATGCTTCCTCACAGTTTTTTTCGTTTATTACTGATTTTTTTTAGAAAAGAAAGCACCCCCTATCAAAGTGACCCTAGCCCCGGAACGCAACCACTATAGAAGGAAGTACGTTTCTGTTCAGAGTTATGGGGAATGTGCCACCAGCAATGTTATTTTAAATAATTACTGTAATGAGTTTTCTTTGAGAATCTTGCTTCCTTTAACTGATATTCCTCATGATTCTTAAAGGTCTGGATATTTCCTGAAATGTTTTTACTGGCATCATTCATTCACTCGCTCGCGCGTGATTACTACCCTGATTTGACTCAGGTACTCATTGGCATCTGAGTTGACTGGCATCCAACATTCAGTTGTGGTACAAATCCCTGTTATTTGCTTTTTCTATCACTTTCCGACATGGTCGGATACATAAAAGGAACTAGTGAGGCGGAATGTATAAAAGACAACCAGTTTTTGCATTGTTTAATTTTTTTGGGAGAACTTGGTCTTTACTGGCGGAAAAATAGGCAATGACTACCTCTGAAGTCCACTTTTGCACTTTGTACCTACGGTATTATAGCTTTTCCCCACAATCGGCAAATCCAACATGAGGGTCAAGTGAAAATGACTGCACCAAATACCCCTTCCCTCATAGCATAAGCCCTCGGAGGTACCACATAACCTTC
This sequence comes from Hermetia illucens, assembly GCF_905115235.1. Taxonomy (NCBI): domain Eukaryota; kingdom Metazoa; phylum Arthropoda; class Insecta; order Diptera; family Stratiomyidae; genus Hermetia; species Hermetia illucens. Next base: position 142,728,415 of record NC_051851.1, read on the forward strand.
GATGACACATTTCATCAGGACCGACTTCAGCTGCTTTCGAGTACAAGACAACACCTCACCTCTTTGCAATAGACACGAAGTTGAATTATTAAACGACCATTTCACGAAGTAATAATAATATCGTCAAAGGACGTCACACTGCGCCCTAATAGAACTATTGGCTTCCCTCCCCTTTTGGGATTTTAGTATACCTATAAACCATAGTATGTTGTTTAGACCTATGATCGACAGAAACTTTATTAGGTTCCCTATTTCCAAGTGTATCAATTGGGCATCTGGTATTAAAGGGGTCATCCAGTGTGAAGGCCGTTTTTTTTTGGCTTTTTAAAAATTTTTTTGTGAAGAACTGGATAAAGATACAAATACGAATTTTTCACCATATGTTAACTAATATCTTGAGCATACATAGCAATTTGCAGTCCGATCGCATGGTTCGTTATCGAAATACAGAGCAATTTATACACCCATCTCTGAAAAAGGTGTTTTTCTGCTGCCACGCCAGAGGGCGCTGTGATCATTTTAAAGAAAAAAAAGTCAACGGCATTTTAATGTGCAGGCTTAACTACAGTCGGCAAACGAGGATTATTAAAAAATATTACAAGTTTAATTTTTGATGCGGCGTTGAACTTTTTTTTGGGATTTTTGGTGTTTTTGGACGGCTTCCTCCATAAATAAACAAAAAACTACTGAATGAATCGCAATTATCCTAGTTTGCGGACCGTAGAAATATGTTCTCAATAAGTCCTGAAAATTTCAAAGAATTTCGTTGAATAGATTTTGGGCTATGGTGGCAGCCGATTTTCAATATGCAGTTTCGAGAAAAGCGCATTTAAAAAGTAGAATGCGATTTTTAGCCATAAAACCTTAACTGACCATTAATCTGCTATACCTAGTCAATGAACCTTAGGTTTTTTGAAGAAACACATGTACACCCTTGGCTTCGATTCTTGTCCTTTTAGGGAAGTCATTCGAACGTCTTTCGGACCGATAAATACGAGCTTTATTACGGCGATCGACATAAATCTGGCATGAGACTTATCACGTGTTTAACACTATAATTTCCGAAGGAAATCACTTCACCCATATATTCTGCACTATATCTAGATACAATTGATGCCATAAAAAAAACGATTCCGCGGATCCGACACACGGGATGACCCTCTTAAACATTCTCACGGATGCCTCAACCTTTTTTGCACTAGCGCTGGACACTGTCCCAGAACATGTGTGGTGTTTATCACTCTCTCCACAGAATATACAGACAGGGTCCGTAGATATTCCCCAGATACTTTAGCGTGCAGTGACCAGTGAGTATTGCCACTATAATCCCGAGGCACTTCTTGCTTAGATTTAACCAATCTTTCGAACGCTTTGAGTGGTATCCCTCGGGCTGTTCCATTCTTGCTAAGTTCACCCAGTAAAGTTCCCTCAGCCGTTTCTCTTTGTTTTCCGATGTCGTAGACATGGACGCATTTCCGACTCCACAGAATAGCATTGGCCTGCATAGCGACGTCGTCACTCTTTTCCTGTCCAGCTCGTGCATTGTCTTTTAACCCAATGTAGCCTGGAACCTAGAGTAGCCAGATCTTATTAAGTGAGTCGAGCGTGTTTAATCTGTTAAGGCATGCCATACCAGTTTGGAACTTACCTAGTAGGACCTAAGTGCCTTAATATCCGCTTGGATGTCGGTTAGAATAGCAATCTTCTACCCCCTGCAGTTCCTCTTAGGGTTGAAGGAGGCACATCTGTCTAGGGCGTATATTTCTGCCTGAAATATGTAAGTATGTATATGCATTGGCTCAAAGTACGTTTCCCTTGGCCCAATGACGCCGCGGCTGCTCCCTCTGCCATAAGAGATCCGTCAATATACCAGTTAATCAGTTGCTGGTTTAAGATATATGTCAATGCCACACCTGCTAGCTTACCATGTTGTTCCAACCTGTTTTAAACTTCTTACCAAAGTGACACTTTGTTGTTCCATTATCACTTCGTATTAATAATTCAGGATGCCCTCTAGAAAAAAGATCAATTTTCTATCGATTTAGGCAGCGCGCTGCCTCAATGGTACTCCCGAGCATTCTGAAAATCGCTCGATATGTGCAGATGAAGAAAAGTCAATCCCAGAAGGCCTTCTAGGGATGCCGTTGGACAAGCTCTCATTGCCCCACACATGCAAGCTAGTCTTTCAAGTTTATGTGGCTCCCTCGCTGTTGGATTGAGTTCCATTCTATCTACCCAGATTATCGCCCTAGCGCTCGCCAGTGTATCCAGTCAGGCATTCTTGCGGGTGCGTTCCCATTTTTCGCTTCTAGGTACCTGCAAGTCATTAGAGCCCTCGTGGCTTTCTGACATATATTTTCAAGATGTCTGTTCCAGAGTAGTTTTTTGTATATTGTGATTCCCAAATATTTGACATCTGTTACTCGTTGCACCTCCGTGCTATGTTACCCTATGACTCTCAGGCGATCAAGTTTGCGCTTCCTAGTGAATTAAACTATATTGGCTTTGACGGGATTTATTTGCTCGGATACTGAAGGCATAGGTTTGTCGGGAGCTTCCTTAAGGGCCTTTCCTTTGTTCAGGCCTTCCCTCAGATAGCGCAGATACCATCTAGGACCTGTGCCACAGAGGCCTGTCACCTTTCTAACATCTGGTATGGTGATCTGAGACGTATCCTTGTTCGTCCCTGTCCGTCGAGCGGGAACTTTTTTTGAATTTGGTCTTTTCAGTAGTCCAATGTTGACCTTGGTTCGACTGTTTCCTCCTAGCTTCTCCTTTATTGTGTGTGATCACCTGGCTCTCAATTTTACAGCGATATGTCTCCGCCTGTTGGGCCAACTTTTGTGTGTACGGGTTTGTTGTTTGTTTGTTGTTTTATTGTATAATATGATTCCCGCGAGTATGGGGGTTACGAAGTCCGCCGTGCCGTAGCCCCGTAGCACGGTAAGGCATGGCTTACTCACTTAGGCGTCCAGGTATTCAATAACACTTCCTTTGGATATAGACAGTTTCCTACTACCGCAATCTATCCAATGGGCACGGTTCGCAGAACACCGGGGAAGTATTCTTCGAGTCCTCGGTCTACATCCGTTGCGTTTTGTTAATAGTAGGGTCAGCTTGTACAGCCTTGGTTCCTGTTACGCCACATGTCCACCCCAGAGAAAGTTCCCAGAAGGCTGTATTCCGAATCAGTCTACCTTGCAGTCCACTGCTTGACCGCATACACAAGGTGACTTCGATTAACCACAAAAGTGGATCTGCATTTTAGTAATCGAATCGATCTGCCTTTCTGAAATGAACACTGCTACCGTTGAAGAAGGTATTCGAATAAGCAACAAAATAGTTGCATATCATCCGCTAAAATTCTCAGCGCACATACATGAACCGTTTGTGTTAAGTATTGTCATGAATATTGCATTTCCCAAAAATTTGCCATTAAGACACTTGTAACGTTATTACACATAGAAAGAGTAATTTTAGATAATTTGCCCAGTCATTTTTAGGCCCTCTTTTGCAGAATTTAGGTTTGGGGTTCTACTCTTGCTACATTACCTAATTTTGCAACTTTTATAATACTGAACCAAAACCGCTGAACTGTGATTACTGCATTGGTTTAACTCAAGCATTCGTCCATCGCTGAGTTAACTGGCTGTGTGTTATCTCTGTCACAAGCGAGATTTGACCTAAAATCCGAAAAGTTTACTACTCTATCAATTAAACCGCATGGGCATACGAGTATGTACGTTTTTGTCAATCATTGCTACTAAAATTTATGTAGTTGCGAGTGACTCCTTCGTATGATATAACGCTTCAACTGTATCTATGGATCGTTGTTGTTGGTTCATGGAAATATGTTTCACTGGCCTTGAAAACTTCCCGAAAACCCCATATTTCTCTTGTTCTGTTCTGCATTACGTAACTCTATTGTCGCTCACTCATTGGGCATGCTAAAATTATGGATCCCATTCCAGACGTAAGCCTGCACTGGAGTTGTTACCCTTTCTTAATGTGTGACCTACCCACTGACATTTCCGTCTCATGATCAATATGTTGGCCCAGAGTATTTCGGTGGCACGATGGAGCTAGGTGTTGCCGAAGACTGGGAGCTTTCGAGCAATTGTGGTGGCTTCCCGCGGGCTACTCCCATATTGCAGCACGGAGAATACATTGGCAAGGAACAAACTTCATGTTGGTGTTGAGTACCGACATTTGCAGATTTTAAACAGAACTGCGAACGGTAACAAAGCTGTCCTGATATACATATTTATCAACGCCGTGAGTATCCCGCCCAAATGTAGATGAGGAAAATCCGATCACCTGTCCAACTGATCAGATTGCATTTATTAGCATTCTCAATCAAATTTTCGCCTTCATATCCCGCTCTGATAACAGATATTAGTTCTTCTGAAATGCCCTACCTGAGTAGAATACTGCAGCTTCTTTCTGAGGAAAGGTTTTTCGAATTGGATGAAAGTCAAGTTAAGTAGGGATCTTAATCTCAATATGCTTTGAAATGATTCAAAAGGTAGTCAGTGCAGGAGAGTCTAAGTGGAAGCTTTCTGCTGAACTTGTTTTCGGAATGTTTTTTATGGGTTCCAGGGTTATTTTATTTTAGTATATTTTTGTCGCAGTGAGTACCGCGCAAATACGTATCCCCTCCCTCATCGTATTCCAAATACCTACGGGATCTTAATAACCACCATCTTCCCTTATTCCCTCGAAAGAATCGGGAATTCTCAGGACTTGGATACGCATAATAAGTACGTCTATAGAAACTGAACTTCAAGCTCCATTTTAGTGGAATACTTTGACGGCTAAAATGATCTCATTTTCACAATACAACGATAAACTATTTAATCAGCTAAGGATGTCATATAATCATCTTTTGATGATCCAGCACTCATCAATATTCCCTCGCGGACTTTTTAGGATATCTTAGGATGATAATTCACTCATTGTCAGTCAGATCATGAAAAGGTCCTTCTTGATCTTGTGGTGTCGATTCTTTCTGACTTGTTGTGTTGATTTCTTTCCACCCCAGTGGTAACGTCCTCTATGGTACGCATCTTCAGAAGAAACCACCGAAATGTATTGCTGATGAAACTCAATTGGCGGGTTTTTAGAAATTGTTGAAATCTATAAAGCTCTGCAGAAGGTCGAGTTTTTTCATCACCCACTATGCTACTACCTTACTAGGCTCTACTAACTTCGTGGCCGGATTTCTTAGATCTTAGACCTTTTCTTAGATTTCTTAGATCTTAGACCTTTGACTCTATTAATCATACGATACTTCTGCCCAAACTCGCTTCATTTGATATCTCCTTCTTACTCATCACATGACTCTTACCTCTCCGATCGCTGTTTTTATAGTTACTTATCCAGTTTCTTCGAAAGTGATCATTTATTTAACGGGGCCACTCTCGGAAACTGACCAAACGAAAAATCTGAAAAAAATCAAGATGCTGCCACTATATGGTGGCTAGTCTCCGAAATACCTTCCATACCGATATCCCGTCAAATAAAGTTAATAATAGTATACTACTATAATTTTTAATAATTGACTGCAGAACCCCCCTTAAGTTCATCCTAGCTTGATCCTACCAGGTTTGGTAGAAATCGCATTACATTACTAACAAAGTTATAATACGTCAAAGTTGTCGGTTCATTCACACTGAAATGTCTTTTTAAAAGAAATACACAAAACCTTGCAACCTGACGACTTGTTCTTAATTTCAATAATCGATGGTTGAAAGCCGTTTTTCACTCAGGTGCTGATGATATACTCCTTTTCTTGCATAAATTTTACAGCACAGAGTGGCACGGTTAATAGTCTGTGGATCTTTGCATGGAAAGGGACCATGTGAATGGGAGTGGTTTGAATTTTCTGGAATCGTTCGATGTATAGGCTTTCTGTAACTATCGTAGAGGATCCCATTTTTGCCTCTAGTGATTCTTAAATCTAGAAATGGCAGTTCTCCATTGTCTTGTATTTCCATTGTGAATCTTAGGGCTTTCCGCATTTCCTCTGCTTTGTCTTTGTGGACATTGGCGAGACTGATCTTTGGGAGCATACCTTTGGAATGTAGATCACTTTCAATTTTGTCCGTGAATATGTCGCTCAACAAGGGGACAGGGTTTTCTCATTGCCACCCCTCTGATTCTTTTATTGAACTTTGAATGTCAGGTAGCTCTCAGTCATGCATATCCACGCAAGTTTCATGTCCATCCCTGTTCCTGTTTTTCACGACAAGGATGTGGAATTTTTACTTAGTAGCGTCAGATAAAGAAGCGTTTCTTTCACCGGGATACTTGGAAACAAGGGGTTCATCCAATGTCGTAAATTCTACGTCCTTTAGTTTTCTGATGAGGTCCTCTCTATGCTCCAGCAGCTCCTATTCTATGAAAAAACTGGTTGTAAAATAAGTCCAGCCTCAGGCTCTCTTGGTGGTTCCGTAATATATAGTTTTCCGTTAGGGTTGTCAACTAACGCAACCCAATCAACCAATTGGCACAATTTGTCTCATTTTACACCGCGGGAGACTCGGCTTCATCTTTCTCCTTCTGCAGTTTTTTATTAAGAAAGAACTCCCAGCGGTCACCACATGGCTGTGAAGACTAAGTTTGGTAGCCGTTCATGTTGGCTCATCATGCGTTTCCCAGGTGTTGCTCTCACTCCTGAGTATTTATCCACGTTTTTGGCCTGGGATCAATGTTACTTTTTGGCCGCTGGTCTTTCATGTGCTTCACTTGCGTCACTATTACGTCCTTCTTGGAAAGGAGTGGTTCCCCAACACGATGTGCTCCGCAACCTTCGATGTCAAATCTGCTGATTTCTTCTCTTCCGCCAATTCTCCCTACTTCATGTTCTCTCTTCGACGTATTTCCACTTCTTCTTATCTTACTTTTGTGTAAATTGTTGATAGTCTGGGCTGTATATCTATTAAGACTGGTGATATCTAAGATTTGTTCTTTCAGTCTGTTGTTTTCGAAGATTCGTTGGCACTTCTTAACGATTTTATCCACCTATTTCCAAGTTGTGGCGGAGGATTAGTTCAGAATTTTCCGTAAAGTTTATTCACGAGTTTGTCTTTCAACCTGATCTCGTAGTTCTCTCTGTCCAATACAACCACGGCATTCCCATTGTATGCTTTTTTTTGGGGTAGGGTAGGTGAATGCATTTACTCACACAGTGTTGGACTCCCGATTCGGTACGTCGTCGGACTACCAACTAAACACCTCCCCATCGTCAGAGAGCTAGCCTGGAACCGTTTGTCACATTACTTCGGGCCAGCCCCTCAACTCTCCCGCCTTGCGGAGCCTTCAAATCAGGGAATTCCTTTCACCAACGGGAGGTGAGAGGAGGAAGGGAACTGTCAGTTCAAGGAGCCCCCTGCCATCCGGCTCCTCCACCGGTCGAGTTCTATCTTCTTAGCAACGAGAAGGGCCCGAACGTAATAGGCAACACGGTTCCAGCTGTCAGCAGTCCTCAGCATCTCTTCCACAATGTTGTCTGGAGAGAGATCCCCTGTGTTTAAATAGAGCTGCTGACGAACCCCATCCCACCTTCCACAAGAAAAAAAAGTGGTGGGCATCGTCCACAACTCCATTGCAAAACACACAATCCGGAGAACGCGCCTTTCCAATCTTGCGCAGGTAAACTTCCATGCCCACTTAAAAATTTGGTAAGGAAATAGTCAGTCTCACCATGCTTCCGATTCAGCCACGCACCTAAGTTGCCGATGAGCCGCGCAGTCCATCTGCCTCTAGTTTCATTTTGCCAAGAGAGCTGCCACTGGTCTAGAGTGTGTTGCCGTTCTTCGCGAGCAACCACCTCCCTTGGCTCATCTCCCTTGCGCTTGTATATGGCCTGACGCTCCCTAGCAAGAAGGGCAACGGGGATAACTCCCGCGATCACGCTTTGTTGTGCATACGCACAAAGAATTGCTTAAACCTCACCAAAAAGAACCTCCGAATCATAGTCATTCTCACGGGCCATTGTCAGCTGAACTGTCACCCAGGGAAGCTAGGGATGTCTACGGACACTGCCTGCAGGTTTTGTGAGGAGGATGACGAAACCTCTATGCACGTCCTGGGACAGTGTCCGGCACTTGTTCAAAGTAGGCCGAGGTATCTGGGAGGACACTTAATACCAGATGCAAAGCTGAAAAATCTGGAAGTAGGGAACATACTAAAGTTCCTAACGGTTATAGAGCTGCTTGGGATACTATGATCAATAGGTACACTATAACCAGTAAAAGGGGCACAATAGTTCTTCAAGGACGCGGTGCGACTTTCCCTTAACAGAATAATAATAATAATGGATTCATCCATTCCATGCTTCAGTGTGTTTGTGTATTAATAAAAAGGGGGTAACTAATATTTAGTTGCCAGTTGACATTACACAAGTGAGGCCACACAAAAGCATAGTCTATTTTTTTATGAAATGATAGTCAAAATTGAAATGAGTACACTTTTGTGAATCAAGAGGGTAGCGCTCCCCTTCAAAGTTACTGATGATGAAAATTTGAGGAAACGTTGGAACTTAGAAGATTCAATATTTTGTGTCTCTCTACTAAAATATTTTTTCTCATTTTCAGCAAAAAGTAAGGAACTGCATTGGCATAATTTTATGTTCATTAAAATATATTCGTGTCAAGGGGAAGCACACAAATGATAGGGATCAATCGGAAGCACAAGTAAATATCCCGAAAAAAAACTATCTCAAGCAGGCAAATGATCACGTTTGCTAAACTATCTGAAATCCCGTATTTTCGGACGGGAACTTTTTAAGATGAGCACGATACATTATGCTGTTCCGTGACTAGGGAGGAGATAGGAAAAACATGTCCTAGGACGGTGCCCAGTAATCCCAATATTAATTTGACAATATTTGCTCTAGCCTGTGAGCCTCTCCAGACTAGATATCGGTAGTATTTACGATAAAACTTTTACTTGAGGATAATAATGAGTTTTCCTCCTCCAGATTCTTGCCGAAGCTCATGAAAGTATATCCCATATTCAAATTTTTCTCTCTTTTCACAAAACTTGCATATTTTTTTTTTTTTGAAACAAAGTAGAATGAAAAGCGGCAAACAACAACAACAGCGCAAAATGATGATGAAACTCACAAAAGTGGACGACAAACGAACGATATAGTCCTTCCTAGATTAGGAATTAAGTCAGTGTCCGTGCCGTGTGCTGGAATATCTACCGGTCGCAGACCTGCCGGAACATTCCTCCAATCTAAGACTCGGCAGCAATGGAGTAGCAACATCTTGTCCTTAAGGAAATTTTATGAGAAAAGAATAGCGTAAATCGGAATTGGATATTAGATAAAAGAAAACGAAAAGAAAGAAGAAATCACCCTGAATCTGGAGCTTTCTTCGAGTTATCTTTCGCAAGGAGAGCAACGAGATTTTTTATCACAGTTGAGAATAAGTTCGCATTTTTTTCTGAGATGGTCCACTATGGATGCTGTGCGGTTGATTATTTATCAGTAGAAAGTTTTAAATTTGTTGAATTTTATGAGAGAAATTTTCGCTTCGCTGTTAACATGAATTCGATGAACAGTGGCGATGGGTGGGGGACGTTATTAATATGGAGCAGGGTTGTTGAAAGGAGGGTGTGTCCAAATATATTTCCTCATTTTGGGAATTAGATTTCGCATATTTGATATGTTTGTATTGCTATTTTCACGTAGCTATATTTTTTTAAATATTTTGAATTGATACCATTAACAAAGGACGGTGACACACTTATGATAACTGATGAGCTGTCGCCTTAGTTGTGAGGGCAAAGACAACGCGTAACTGAAAAATTATTGATTCCGCACAAGAATTGAATCTATTAGTCTCCGGATCTGAGGAATTTCAAGCCCTTTCAATAAAAACACCGTGGTGGTTCCACAATGTCGGTGTAATAACTAAGGCATTTTTGTTAAAGGATTGAGGAATCCTAAGTCCGCATCCACTGAAGACTTACCCCCGAGAGTAATTTACTCCCATTCTTTATGGTCCACGAACTCCTCTTTTTCGGTTTAACATCCAAAGTTCAAAAATCAAAAAAGGGACGAAGAAGGCTACCGTTTCGTACCAGGGCAGAGACAACTCATCAGATGCTGCCTCATCTCTGTCCTGGGGGCAGCATGACCGAAGCGGCTCGGGACTAAGTAGTGCTGAGTCCGCATCCCCTTGATGTCGGACCGGATCAAATGGAGACAAATTCACTCCCGCTCTTTATGGTCCACGGACTCCTCTCTTTGGGTTTAACACACAAAGTTCGAAAATCAAAAGAAGGCGGCAACGAAGCTATTAACTCTCGCGCGAAAAACAAGGATAGGAATAAATGAGGTGATGTGTTAGAATTTGGGACCTTTAATGATCCCATAAAAGGGAGATGATCCAGGATGATTTGGTTTGAATTACCGCTTCAATTAAATGGTTCCATTTAGCCTCCCTTTATCAGTCTTTTTCTTCTGCCTTTGAAACATGTGCCCGTTCCAACCGAGTTCACTTTTGCCGTGGCGAAGGTGATTTGCTCCTTGGAATAAATCTCGCTGGGCAAACTCGTTTATTTTCTAAATTCTGTTAAAACAAACCATCCATCTGTTCGATTTTTTCAAGACCCATCGAACCGAACCGAAGATAAATTAAGGATTTGTGGAATTGCGTCACTTTGTTAGATCCTACCTGATCTTGCATGAGGGCAGACCTCCCGAGGAGGCCGACTTGAACATCGCAATCGCAATCACCGCGAAAAAAATTTATGGCCTCCACTCCAATTAACATGGCAGTGTGGGAACCCAACCTGTCGAGGAATCAGCAATGGTTCTTCCCAGAGCCTTGTCCTTTTCGATATGTGAGTTCTTAAATATTTGCCCAGATAACAGTTTAAGAATGCGGGGAGAAGTTTGACCTTGTTCACCGTAATAACATCACTACAAAGTTGGTAGAACTCTGCAATATTCAACGTCTTCTCATCGCCGGCCCATTATCTAAGTACGGGACCTTTCTGAGAGCTAATCAAATCACCTTTATCGTGACTAGATTTAGGTGACGTCGTCTGTGCGTAGTAAGTTTAGTTAGATGAGGGAGGGGCAGCACCCACATCAGGAATATTTGTCGACCTAGCTTCAGTAGCAATTATTGGCAAGTCCACACCAGCGGACCCTCTACGTACGTTGCGTTTTCCCTCGATCAATCCTACCTATTGCCTATGAGAATCTGCTATGCATCGATGCAACACATGTTTTAGAGATGCTTTCTGTGGCATGAGGAGCTCTATCTATGGAGTTGCCTGCTTTGCTAAGTTAATCTAGGTACATCTGTTGAATGTTTGTACATCCATCGTGTAGGTTTCCTGCCCTGTGGCTCCATCCCTACTTCAAACGTGATTGCCTGACGGTCGCTGTCGCTAATTTGTCAGGACATATGGACATGCCAGCATGGAAGACAGGGAATTTCAGGCATGCAACGGCTGCAAACCTTTCGAACGTCAAAAAGATTTATCTATACTGATTAAATGCAAATTTGTTTTTAAGTATGAGTGGAAACTAATCCGAGAGTACTATGCAAACGAGAAATGTTTTCAACAGCGGGATAAGCTAAAGGATATTTTACCAGTCAATTAGGATGTTATGGTTGCCTAGGTGCACTTATTACCCTGGAAAATATCCTGACCAACTTTGCCGAAAGTGGAAGTCGATAGGAGTGCTTTTGCATGCTTTATCAATCCAGGTTGGACGCCACGGACCGACACCGGACTGTGTAAACTAAACGATTTCAAAAACAGGCCAAGCGGCCTCTACTTTACTAGCGTTTCCTTACTAGCTAGCGAATTTAGGATATTTTACCAAAACTTTCGCTTATCAATATGAAATCAAATTATCCCATTAAACTTCGGACTTTCAAATAGTTTCGGCAGCGATTTGGGTCCTGCTATTGTGAAACTAAACATCCAACCACTTTGTCAACTTCTTAATTGCCGTTATTTTCTCTAGGTGATTTTTCACTCCTGATAAAGTGAGAAACGCAAAATTTGTTCGCATAACGTTCTTCATTATGACCAACAGCGCAACAGGCGGTATCCGATCTAGGCCTACCTTAGTAGGCGGTTTTGCGCCGTGATCCACTAATTCGATATCCCTGTCTGGCGTCCTGACCTACGCCATCGCTGCATCTCAGACCCTACCTCTTCTCCTTTTTCTAACATAGACCCTTATAAACTTTCCAGGCTGGATCATCCTCATCCACACGGATTAGGTGACCTGCCCACCGAAACCTGTTGAACCGGATTTTATTCAAATGTCATTATGTAGCCTACGGAATCGTCCATCCTCATGTAGGAGGTCAAGAAATCTTCGGAGGATTCTTCTCTCGAATGCAGCCAAGAGTTCACAATTTTTTTTTTTTGCTGAGACCCCAGGTCTCTGCGGAATACATAAGTACTGGCAAAATCATAGTCTTGTCTGCTTTGACCCTATGGTGAGGTGTTTCGATCTCGCGCCGCCTGACCGATCTCAATGAAGGCAGTTTGTACATCTCGGTCGTTCATCCCTTGATGTCCATATCGTCAGCATAGGCCAGTAGTTGAGTGGGCTTAAAGAGGATCATACTCTTCGCATTTACCTCAGCATAACGGATCACTTTTCCAGGCCAGCGTCTTAGACTGTTGTTTATGTCGAATGGTCTCAAGAGTGATCCTTTTACCTGGCCTCGCACATCGATCAGGGTCACCCTAGTCAATCTTACCAATTTCGTTGTAATACCGAATTCTCTTGGGGCCATGTACAGTTTTATCTTGGCTACGCTATCATAGGTGGCCTTGAAATGAAGAAGTGATGAAAAGATGGTGCAACTGATGACCATATATCAATAGTTTTTCCACCCCTTGCTGCAGAAAGAAAATCTGACCAATTGCTGATTTGCCTGGAGTGAAGCCTATTTAATAATAATCTTTGGCGAAACCATGGATATTGGATCAAGGCCTTCAAATGTGTTAAAGCACTTCATTCAACATCGTAACGGTGTACTACAGTACAGTTAAGAGGCAATGGGGTCAGCATTGTGCTCGCCCGAGATTATTACTCTAATTTGGCTCTGGTACTCATTCACAGCTGAGTCGACTGGTAACTGACATCTAGTCATGATAACAAATTCCTCTGCCACTAGCGAGATCCGATGGCCCAGCGCTCTAACCACATGAACCATCCGGACACACAGCCTCTTTGGTTTGAGTCAACAATGTTTTAGGCGTACGGAGCTATGCGACCTAGCACGCTATCGGAGAATATCTAATAAGTGGTACTCAGTAACATGATACCTCTATAGTTGCTGCACTGCCTGATATCTCCCTTCTTATGAACGGACAGATAATGATTCGTTGTCAGTAGTCAGGCACTGATTAAGGTCTCGCACCTTGGGCATAAGTTGATGCACCGCTTGGTGCAGTTGGTCGCCTCCAGTTTGCATGTAATTCCATTGGCTCCTGGCGACTTGTGATTTTTAAGCCAATGAATTGAACGAATTGTTTCTTCTATGCTTGGTGGTGGCAGTATTTGTCCATTGTCTTCAGTTGACGGGACCTCCAACTCGCCGATATTCTGGTTGTTGAGCAGTTCATCAAAATACTCAACCTATAGCTCCAGTATGCCCATTCTGTCGGAAATCAGATTTCCCTCTTTGCCTAGGAAGGATGAGCATCGAAGACTTCATCCTGCTGAATTCTATCAACAAGCTGAAATTTCTACGCCTGGTGCGGTTGCTCCCTGTACTGCTCCAGTTCACAGATCTGTTAGTTTTTCCACACCACTCGCCAGAGTGACAAGTATCTGTGCGCGTCCTCTTTCTTTGAGAATGCAACATTACTTGGTATGCAGCATTCCTCTCCGTTTGTAGCTTACATTCATCGTCAAACCAGCCGTTCCGCCGTTTTTGCGACTGAGACGAAGTGTGTTTGTGGCCGTATCAATTATAATGTTCTTTAGGTCGTTGTGAAGATCATCTTCAGAACCTATGTTGACTGCGGTTATTGCAGGATCCTTTTTTCCTTTATAGGTGTTATTTAGGGTTGGACTTCACCCCAACTTGGCTGTTAAAATCTCCAAGTATATTTTTGATATCATACCTGCGACAGACTTTCCTACTTGACCGTTCCAATCTCCAAGTATGATTTAGATATTATTCTTGGGATAGGCTTCGGGGGTTCGTTCTACTACCTCGTAGAAGATATCCTCCAACTGTGTAGTAGTGTAGAAACGTGAACTGAAATAACTCTTTTATTTCGAAATTTGCCTCACAGGCTCAGAGAGCATAGCCTGTCGCTTATGTTTTCAAAGCCATTAATACCAGGTTTTATTTGTTGGCTGTTACTCCCAGCATATGCTGGGTAGCCACTATAATATATGGTGTAGTGGCTCTTCCTCAGGAAATTGGTCTTTGTCCAACGTACCTCCTAAGCTGTTACATCAGTCCTATATTGGGACAGGGTATCAGCTAGCTGCTTCTCAACATTCGATCTGCTCAGGGAGCTCACGTTCCATGAGTAAATGTGCAATTCGCCGTTGTAAGATCCATCTAGTACGAGACTCCTTCTGTGGCTAACAAGTTGTCGTCCTTGTAGGGTTGTCAGTCCAACCCAACACCCAACCTGGAGGATAAATTTGTCCCATTTTTAGTCCCAGGAGACCCGCTTTCATCCTTCTCCGTCCGCAGCTTTTCGTTAAGAAAGAATTCCCAACGGACACCACGTTGAATTGGAGATAGGCTTTGGTAGTACAGTTGTTGGTGGTGGTTCGGCAGGCGTTTCTCAGGTTTTATGCTCCATCGTGGGTACCGTGTTGGGTTTCGCCCTGGGACCTATACTGCCCTTTTGCTACCTGGGAATGTCATAGTTTCCGTAAACTTGCTTTATTTTATTTTTCATCCGTTTGCTGGCATTGCTCCAGCAAGTCTGCCCATTTGAGTCAGCTTAACAATGCCGTATCTCAATGGGATGTTCCAACTTTCCAAATAACTTTTACGTAGTGAGTTTTTTCTGTCGGAAGCAACGATATATCGTTGTATGGTCCAGATGCGATAGAAGGATTTGATTAAAATGAATAACATTTCAGAAATCGCGGTTTATGCAGTGGATTCATCTACGAAAATTCCATACAGTCTTTTTCAAATTGTCCTTAACGCTCTAGCGAGACTCAACCTGTTGCTTGCAGTATAGTGCGGTGTAGTAATAAAGCGGCATTGGTCTGCACCCTGCACGCCTAGTGTTGTGCGCAGGTTACGGGATATTACTGATAAATCTAGACAGATTCGATTGTCTATCTGCAACTGTTTTGCGATTTCGAAATAGGAGTGGAAGATAGAAAAAGAAGACGAGACAGACCCTGCTTAAGATGGAGCGATGGTACCAGACAGCTTTTAGGGATATCAAATTGGTGGACCTCGGCGCAAAACCGGGATGTCTGGAGTTCCTTATTAAGGCAGGCCTAGACCGGATAACGGTTGTTGCGTCGTTGATGATGATGAGTGGAAGATAGAGAAGTGCATTTGCTTAATCTATTTTGCTCGCTGCCTGCTATAAAAGTGGTTACCATTGATTCCGCCGAAGTAGTTGCACGAGGCGAAATTAGGTTTCTAGTCTTTATGTCATCTAGACATGCATCCCCCATTATGCAATTTCTCGCCGGTTATTCATACTGACCTTTAAATATCTCATCCTTATTACACGGTCAAGCACTATATATCTGACTATCTAGACTTGGTGTTTGCTTTTCGCTTAGTTTCCCCCGTAATCCTCCAAAAGATTTTCCCTATTAGCATCGCTTTCCTGCACCTTGTTAAAGCACAATCTTGAAAGTTTTCAAATTTCTAATAGTAAGCGCTCGTTTTGCAAGCATTTTAGGGAGCCCTCCTATGGATTTTCGACATTGTGCCCTGTTAGGGGGATACCTCGATAGTTCTAAGTTTTTTTAGAAAAAAAGATTGGAAATGAAAATTATTTGTTAAAATTCCAAGAAAAAAAGTCTTGTTTTGTTTGCTCCTGAGGGAAAGTGGTTTTAAGGGCCGACTCTAGTCCGCTTTGATTTAAGTTGCGATGTAAGGTAACGCTGCCCTGGTCCTATGCATTCTATTTAGGGATGACAGTGGTAAATTTGCGTGTCCGGATAGCTGAGTGGTTAGAGCGCAAGGCTGTCGTAGCGGAAGGTCGCGGTTCAAATCTCACTGGTGGCAGTGGAATTTGTATCGTGATTTGACGTCGGATACCAGTCGACTCAGCTGTGAATGAGTACCTGAGTCAAATCAGGGTAATAATCTCGGGCGAGCGCAATGCTGACCACATTGCCTCCTAGTGTACCGTTACGGTCCTGAATGAAGTGCTCTAACACACTTCAAGGCCCTAATCCAACATGGATTGTTGCGCCAACGATTATTATTATTATTAGTGGTAAATTTAGCGTCTACAATGATCTGCCTCTTCATTTATCTAAATTTGCTCAATATTTCCATCGAATTTGGAATGGATTGAAAATACCCAGCCCTTTTTTAGCAAGTTTTTTTGTTAAATTTCTCTGGATTCACATGATTTTTAATTCCATTTCTTCCCCTGAACTGGCAACATACGCGTATAGAAGCCTTGACTCCGATGATTTAAAAGCAAACAGAACATTGCATTCCGAACAATTTTCTATTTGCATTCTCCCAAAATAGCTGCCCTTGCACGAAAAGCCAAAATCCAGCACCAGAATTGGAAGAAATATACTTTGATGCAAATCTCATCAATGCCAACAGTCGATGGAGCCTCGAAGGCGATGTCTGCACTTCACCAATAAAACCATTCACTCATAGATCTTCCAACACACATCCATACATATGCGCTAATGCAGAGCCTTCCTTCCTACCACCAGAACACCACAAAAATAGTTTATTTTCGGGAGCAAACAGCTGATAGATTTATTGACCCATAGCTCAAAGTGATTTGCTTCGTCGACCTCCTCCTTTTTCTCGGTCACGCTATAATTTTTACAAGAAAAAGGCAAGGAAAAAGATGAAGTATGGGAGCGAGAGGTTGTCGAGACGAAGTAATGTATGAATTTTGCAAGGTTGATGTAGCGAAATTCTTGTAGGGGTCTGTTAGGGAGAGAGGAAGGACATTTTTCAGGAGCCCAGAAGAAAGTCGCTGTTTAACGTTACTTACTGTGAATAAAATATTGGATTCAATGGTGCTAATGCTGAAATATTGGAGAGTGTCTTTTTTACTGGACACATTACATCAGACAGTATTATGTCCTTTTCCTCAGTAAAAGCTGGAAAGCTTAGTCCTCATCAGAGTAAATGCTTGAAAAAACATGGGGCTCACCTTTAAATTTGGCTGAATTGATGCATGTCTTTTGGTTTAAAGATGAAAAGAGTTATTGCATCATTCTGTCGAAGGTGTTCATGGGCCCGAGGATGAGTTCTAATATGATTCCGTGCGAGATCATTGAGACATGCCCACCGTCTAAATTGAGTGATTCGTACTCGCTTTAAGAAAGGTCCTCAGAGAACTGCTCTATGTTTAAGACTCAACGTTTCATCCACTATATCTAACCTTAATTTGTCTTCTACAAATCCTTGTCGATTGGCATCACTTTACATCCTCCATACCACCCACTTCCTCTGAAGTTCAACAGCATTTTTGCTGTGTCAATTAATGGCCGAAAATTCCAGAAAATCCTCTTCATCTCCTGATTAGCCATATAATTCAACATGATTGAAAATCTCTTCTGAGTTTTATGTCGCAAACATCGCTCGTACGTCGATGCAAAGCTGAGAGTCCTTCCTCACCCCTTTGTCACATTTTCGACCCTCCTTCTTTGCCAATGCATTTCTTTGAACTTGTTTTCATGGTGAAAGTGGAGGATGCATTTGAAAGTCGAAGCTTTTGTGAACGTAACCATTACATAAAAGCTGGGACTATCCGCCCAATTCAGTTCTCGTTCCAGATCAACTTGACTAGTACGGTCAAAAGCAAAAAAAGGGTGAGGGATGAAGGAGGGTCACGGTGACATTTTGTACATGAAAGATTGAATTTCAAGACAAGTGGAGGTGAAATGTGTGAAAATCCTGTTCATGCTTTAGGAAGTGGTTTAAAGTATCCTTTTCAAGATGTTCGCAGCAGAAGGTGTATTTAACACAGTAGAAAAAGCCCAGTGAATTATGTACAGGTTAAACTTGATGGTGTTAGCAGTTTCATCTAAATATATGACCAAAGGATAGTAAATGCAAAATGTTTGGGCAGAGTTTACCAGGCAATCCAGTCTCCTGTCTCAGACTGACTACCAGCTAAAACACCTCTCTTACGTCTAGAACATTAACCCGGAACCGTTTCCCACATTAATTCAGGCCAGGCTTGTTCAGGGTGGAAGTACATACTTCGTAGTTCATGGAGCCTTAGCTACTCTTGTGTCTCCCCTTATTATCTACCTCCCCTTTCCTTTAAAAATACCACTCTGCTCTTCGCGTCCTCGCTCCGCGCTGCGCGCTCTTTCAATTATGGTATCCGGAGTAATATTACACCTTTTCGTTATCGGACAATAACAATGGGTCTCCCAACTTCTGCAGAAGAAGAAGGGTCTGGTAGGCATCATCCACCATATCCTTGCAGCATATATAGTCGGGCGACCGTGATTCTCCGCTCGCGTGCGGGTAAAAATCTCCGCTTTGCAGTACGAAAGCGATCAGAGTAGCTCCTGCTATAATCATAACTGTTTGCTTCAAGACGGGACGATAGGCGGACACAACTCGTAAAACTCGTCGACATTGTACTTGTGGTAAGCGCTTGTGATACATCTCTTTACTCCCCAGCGCCAGGCCATAGTTTGGAACCAGGCTATGATTTTACCAACCTGAATAGGAACAACTGTGAAAACGCAATCCTCGATCAGGGCGCAGTTTATTGCAGGGCTAGAGTGAATCCATGTCATCCATCTGTTGTCTTGCCGCATCATCATTCCCAGTATATGCTGAGCTTAGCCTGGAATATAGAATCAATTTTCCAGCGCCTTGAGCATGTCGTACCACTTCGCAGAGTTGAAGGCATTTCTTACATCTATCGTCACAAGGAGTACCACTCATCGATAGTGGCTACTGGGCGCCTCAGCCAGCTTCACCAGTTAGGCCACTCCCTCAATCGCATTAATTGTGAATCGGCCCGGTTTTGGTGAAAATGTTCCCGCATCACGTACTGAGCCATTTCATCTTAGCTGGACGAGTTTCTCAAGCAGTTTCCCCACTGTATCTAATATACTGCGCGTCCAGCGGCAAAAAAAAAAAACACCTGCTGCCAAACATGTGTTGGATGAACTCAGTAATAGGTCAGGCTTGAATACCAGTTTCAGCACTTCGCTTGGAATACCATCCAGTCGTTTTGCTTTTAGGCCCTTAACGGACAAGACCACTTCTTGCAGTCCTTTTACGGAGAAGAGTTGGTATTTCTGGATGCTTCTCCTTCCAGGAGAAAGTATCTGCACAATTTCTTCCATCTTCACTGCTTTCATGGAACTGGGTGATCTATGAACGTCGAATTTTTTTGGTAAACAACTTCTACCCAATGCCCTAGGGATTTCTGTTAATGCCACTGATTAGCTCCTGCTAGCAGCGTGCTCTTTGTCTGCTCATTTTGTAACGTAGTTCCTTTTCTCTCTTTCTCTCTTATTGAGTGCATCTAATGGCTATCTAATGTTGGTCACTTGCACGCTGTGCAATTGGCTAAAGTCTGTGGTAGTTCTCTCTTAGACTTGTGCTTCGAGAATCTGATTGCCTAATTCAAGGTCTCTAGGGCTAAAATCTCCTTCTTTCGTGTTTCGAATCTCGTCCTCCAAGGCACCGAATTGATTTCGAAAAGCGGTGTGAACTAAACGCTAAAAAAGTAACTTTCACATAACCAATCCAAACGAGGCCATTTCCTCGGTCTTGGCCCCACCTTTGCAAGTTTACCGTATCCTTCGCCTAGATAGCAGTAGTGTCAGATATATCAGCATACCACAATGGATACCGCTCGCTGAGGAGCAACAACGGCTCTTTTTTCTTGCCCCATCAGATTGTGAGCAGTGAGCAGCGGTGACAATGGCAATTTTTGTCCCCGGGAGTTGTCACATTTAACTCCCGGCTGAAGATTGGTTACATTTAGGTGATCCCTTTTTATCACTGCATTCACCTCCTTTTCGTTTGTAAAGCAGCCCAGATACCCCATTTCGAGAGTTCACATGGATTCTGGATACTGCTGCTTTCAAGTTTAGAGTGGGCTGTCTTTCAGAACCTATGCTTGTTGTCAGTCTCCGATCTAAGTTCGGCAAGTATACCGCCGATTCGATTCCTAGTTAAGAGAAACTTCTAGTTTGGCGTTGTTCCGAATTTCGCGAAAGACCTACCTGGGTTTTTTAGAAGGGTCTGTAATCGTGGTTTGCCCCTTTTCGTTTTGTTTGGTGCTAATGTTGTCATAGTTGGCCTGGAATCTGCTAGACTGGTGTCACTGCCGTCGAAATCCAGGTTACGCAGTTGTTGCTTTGGTTGGTTTGGTTATCAACTGGCGGAATCCTTCTTGCTACGTGATTAGTGGCAGATTTGCATTGTCCTCCTCTCCTTTTGTCAATTGTCTGTTCCACCTATGCCGGACTGAGGGTACCGCGGTTTCATTAGAGTCCATTCCAGAGGCTGACGGTGTGGGTTATTTTGCTTGGACGACTTTGAGCATGGGAGTGTCGTCAATTTTAAGGACTAGGATAGGGTGCTCAATGAAGTAACCTACTTGCTTGGCAGACTGGATGTCTAAAAGAGCAACGCTCGTTTATCATGGATTCCATGGTCTGGTCGAAACGAGGTTTAGAAAGGAGAGAATTTTCATTCTTTTTGGGAATGGGTATGACATGGGATTGCCCGTTCAGCAAGCAGTAATTCAATAGGGTAAATAGACAAGAAAGGACTCATTGATACAAAGCATTTCTTCTGAATTGTAGACGTGACTTTGTCAGACTCGGGCGACTTTTCGTTCTTGTTCTGTTTGTGGGACATTGGGTTTAATGAAGTTGGTTGAACTGAAAATGGAGTTCGTCCGAGTGGGAGGTTGAGGATGCGCATCGGCACGAATTCATCACTTACCTCCTAAATTGTTTCAGCGTATTGACGGGTCGTGGAATCGATTGCATTATTTGATACTCTCTGATTTTTGGAGGCTGATTTATGGGCCGCCAGTTGGTGTTCCTGTTAGAGTTAACGGGCGAGCTGTTCAATCTGTGAGTTGGATATCACGAACAATGACATCGAGATCACTATTCAAAGAAAAGGAATGCATTTAGATTGGGGTTAACATTAATTTTGCTATTTATTCAATTTTGATATGAATGACTGCTCCTAATATGGAAAGTGGGAGATGTCACCAGTAGCGAGATTTGTCAGTCAGCGACGTATTTGACGACCGTTATTATTGACATAAGTATCCGACCAAACTGCGATTTGTCAGCTGCCAAAATTGGTTAGGACAATAGATGGAAACGATTGTATCGATTAATGTCATGGTAAATTCTAGTAATTTGAAAGCGTTAGCGGGGTTACGGGGAGTTTGTCGAACGTTTGACATGCGATACCTTCAAGAAAATTTGTTAAGGTTTGGTTAGGATGTTGTCGGCTGTCTGTATAAAAAAGTTGAAATTTGCGAATACGGGTCTGCAAAGACGGTACAACCTGGTTTCACAAAGGAGCACTTTTTGACGGTTATATTCGCCGAATATTAATTTAATATCATGTCTACGAGCCCGAACGCCTGTAGATGATGATAACAGGCATAATTAAATGTTAATAAACTCATCATTGACTTGAATATCTTCATGAATTGCTAGTATTGCTCAACGAACTGATAGAGGCCTGTGAAAGTCAGATTAATGTATGCTTGGATGGCATGACGACTTGCTGAGTAGGGTATCGGAGAACGATAGGGATCATCGAGTACATGGGGGCGTTGCTATTACTCGTGGTTTGTAATTCGGGGTTTAGTTAATCTAGGATATAGGGGCGTGTTCCTCCTCATCATAGATTTATCGAAGATACGACAATTTCGGGACTCGACGGGGTGATCGCTTTCTTTGCAGTTGAGCGCATTTCATACGGCATTTTGGAACACTCACCTAGCCCACACTATATTTGAGGTAGATATATTAGAAACGAAAGTTCGGTGAGGCATGTCTTACCTGCGGGCAGTTTGTGCACTGCGAAGTTTATTTATTCTAGATACGCTGTTCTATTTCGAGTGTGGCGTCAAACGTAACTTCTTAACAGTTTACCACCCTCTTGCTTCACCTTGATTATGGAGAAAGGATGCCTGGGGCCTTTAGGTTCACAAGAAGGTGTTGTCTAAAGTCCTTGACCAAGTGCCTGACGAGACCTGCTTTTATTGAAGGCGTCCGCCTGTTTGCGAAGGAGATTCTGACTTTGCTTTTTCAATGGTAACCATCTTCGTTGTTTCATTGACGTTGACGGACGCGTTATTCACATTTCTTCGCGACTCTTCTAATTGAGAGCCTGGATATTTTTGGTTTTATTTTCAACTAGAGTCTTCTTGTCTTCTTATTCATTTAGTAAAGTTCAATGACCCTATGAGAGGAATCTGATACCATCCTACCATGCCTGATCAGCATGAAAGACGTTACTCATAACAGAATATAGTACTCTTCTCAGAATCTAGTCTCATGGGAGACTTCACTTTTTACGTCGAATTCCTCCAAGATTGTACCTGGTTGCAGCATTTGACAACTGATAATAGCTGTCAGTGCCTCACCTCATTTTCAGCGACGTCTTCACTTTCTCGTGAAATACGGTTATGTGATATTTCTGGGAATTAAGGGGCATTTTCCAAGGAGTAAAGTATCGGTAGAGCTCGTCCAATTAGGAACTCTGGCGAGTTTTCCTGAGTAAAAGTTTCTTGTTTGAAGTGTAAAGGATGAAGTCATCTGCATGTTGTAGGAATTTCATGGGATTATGTTTAGGACTCACTTTAGAAAAGTCGGTAGTGGTCCGTGAAAATAAGGTCGCTGGAAGGACTAAACCTTTTGGGGAGCGCCTTCTGTGTACATGTATGGGGATGTTATTTCATGTTGACTTGGGATTTTGCCTGTCTGGGAAGGTAAGCATATTTCAGAAAACTAAAATTCGAGTCCGCTTGGCTATACGGAGTCGAAAATTTTTCTTCGGTCTAGGAGACAAGCTATGGTTGCGGTCTTTGGTTTGGTACCGAGAGTAATATCCGTTTTGAGGACAAGCAGCGCATGCTGGACTGAGTGTTTAAGTCAATTGACGAAATGGAAGTCAGGAAGTCGGCAATTTAATTTCCAGTGCCAATAATAGACTAAATTGAACGCTTGAAGGTCTTGTCAGAGGACGATAGCTAGGTTTGTAGCTATCGGAATTAAGACAGTCCCTCCCCCGCATATTTGTCTATCTGTCACATGCACTTTTGTCAGAAACGGCTATATAGATTGACACGAAATTTGGTGAGAACTGTGAACGCCCAGATATGCAGTGGGTAACGTCTTTCCACGCTCATACATGCAAAAGAGGGGTGTAAATTTTGTTCTCGCCGAATATAGTCGTGTTGGGTATCAAATGATACCAGTCTTAGTTTTGACATTTATTGGAAAGGTAGGGTAGGTGCGAGCGGACGAAAGTGATGATTTCTTTAACGGACCCATTCTCAGAAATTACCCAAACGAAAAATCTAAAAAATAAAGAAACTGCCACAATATGGGATTGGGAGGCGATAATATAGTTAGAGGTCCCGCCAACTGAAGACGATCGACAAATACTGCCACCGCCAAGCAAGGAAGAAATAATCCGTGCAATTCATCAGCTTGAAAATCATGAGTCGCCAAGAGCCGATGGAATTACAGCCGAACTGGAGGAATATGGAGGCGACCAACTACACCAAGTGGTTTATCAACTGATGCTCAAGGTGTGGGACAGCGAATCAATGCCTGTCGACTGACATCGAGGCGTTATCTGTCCCATACAGACGTAGAGGTATGGCAGAGGTAAATCGCCAGACGATACTTCATTTCAGCCCTGGAAGCGCTCAATATAATTCGCAGTCATGTCGTGTTCTGCGAATTATAGAAAGGAGCATTTAACATCTGCAAGCCGCTTCGGTCACGCTGCTCCCAGCGCAGAGGTGAGCAAGCGTCTGACGAGTTGCTTCTGCCCTGGTAAAAAGCCGTAAAGCTGTGTTCACATAATATTTTTTAAAGCTTAGGTGCTAAGCCCTCAACGGGGGGTTCATTTACCAAAAAAAAGAGGGAGTAAGTTGCTTCCCATTTGGTCTAGTCCGACATCAACTGGATGGGGGCTTAGGACCCCTCAACCCTTAAACAAAAATATGAATCAGTTAGTATCTTGTGGTTTGGGTGGGGTAGAAGTGTGGGATCAATTGGAGTCGGAGAAATGGGGTTACGGTATCTGAAGAGGCGGGCCAGTATCAATTCGTTGCATACTTCCTGAATTTTTTTAGTGCATTGGTGAGCTGTGTGGTTGGCAGTGTTGTAGGATGTCCTGTTTCTGGATGGGAACACGAGTGCATCAGGCCTGGGTTGAAGGTTCCGGTTATTAAGTTTACAGTTTGCTTTTATGGAAATGCGGAACCAAACTGGTCCCCAGGAATGGATCCGATGCAAATCGAGGGTATCGAGGAGCTGATCGTGGTAGTACAGTTTGGTAGCAAAGGCAAAAGAACGAATGTGTTTCAAAGGAAATGAGGGTAATTTCGAATCAGTTGAAGTTTTTGATGACTTGGAAATATTGCGTTAGCAGGAGTTTATTGCCAATGAGAATACCCGTACCACCTCCTATGGAGCTATGATTGGATTGTGTTCGTGATGAAATAACTGTGCGCTCACCTGATAGTTGCGTCGTTCAGCTCAATGATCCAGACCTCTATTGATGAGGAAATAAGTATCTGCTACTTATTGGAGCTTTTCGAAGGAACAGAGCTTCTTCATGATTTTCCGATAAAGCAGATGTGGAATTCATGAAGAGTGGAGATCGGATAAGGCCCAAGGAGTATTCCACTTTAATTCTTTAAACTAAAAAAATAAAACAAAAGTTATCTATATTGAGTTCACATGCTGTCTATTCAGCGCTATTACGGTGCCCCTCATACATTACAAAAACTCTATGACACCGGATTAATAGCATAAGGAACCGCTCTCTGGACCATTTCAACAGTAATTTTTACAAAGATGATCATTGCCTAATTTATTTTTCTTCCAGTTTTTTGGAACAGTCCTCTGGTTTTTGTTGAGCCTATGTTAAATTAACATTTATCCCACCTAATATGTCATTCTTCGGGTTCTTAAGGATAATACCAGTTGTATCCTTCCTAAGTAAGACCTCAGCTTCCCATGATTTTAAAATAGGTGCATAAAGCAGTTCACCGGCAACTCCAGAAGCTGCAAAAAGGGATTTCGTAGGGACATCCGCACATCCGATGGCTTTACTTTCTGTTGTGCTACTGAGATGGTTTCTTTTCTGTTTGGAAAAGTAGTTCACCTCTTCCGGGTTCACTTTGGGAAGTTTGGTACTAGAGTTTCGTAGGAAAGTTTTCAATGAAGGTTTACTACCGAGGTTTGTTCCGCGGGTTCTCTAGCGGTAGTTTAAAGTACGTCATATTAACAAAATAATGGAAGTGTGATGGACGGAACCATTTTTAATTCTCCAAAGGTAAGAGTTAATCTGTTAGCTTTGACAGGTTCCCCGCGGAAAGCAAGGGTGGTTATTCGCAAAAGAAATTTTACTCGTGCCGATGTAGCCTGTTGTTATGTGTGGGCTAAGGTTTCGGGTGAACGTTTCAGCATTCTTGTCAAAATTGGTCCCTAGCGCGCCACGGTCGCCACCCTAACTTCTCACTTTGATCATGCACATACTAGCCTTCCTTAATATGTCCCCACGGTGATAGCGTTCAAGGACGACTGATCGCTCGTCAGTATGCTATAGGGAAGTGTTCAAGATATCTATCGCTCGCACAGGGAAGCTATATTGAACTTGACGTACAGAGACTCTAGGAGAATAGCAGAAGACGCAACACGCAATCAAGTTAGACGACTATTATATAATCGCTTTAGGGCCATTATCAGGGTCCCTAAATTTACTGCTGATATGTGGGTAAGAACTACCATCTTTGAACATGCGCCATGTTCGTAAGAGCGTGGCGTTAAATACGCGAGCAAGGTATTGTCAGCCTACTTTGGTATTCGATCACAACGTCACCCATTGGAAGCCCCTGCTGTAAATCAGTTGTTAATATACATCCTGCTTTTCCACTATGTCGAAAATTTCAAAACCTCCGTTAACTTCATCATATAACCATAAAAATTTTGACTTACTTCAGTGACAATATAATTGCGCACTGATTCACCCAATATGACGCCCTCCTCATGTACCCTTGAATCATTCGCAACCTATTTCATCCCATCTCAGAAACGGAATAAAATTGTTATGATATATATCGCACAATCTAAGAAGCATCACAGCAAGTGGTCGTCGGCATAATTTCTGCGACGATCATGCTCCTTGGGTCACGCAGAAGTGCTGCTACGTATTCAGTGGTAGTCGGAATTGAGTGAACATGGCAGTGCATCCAGACATGGATCGCATTTAGATAGGTTGTAGCAATCATGGACGTGGTTTTCATAATCTGTGAATAGATGAATTCTGGCTAAAGTGGTGGACTCTGTAAGGCCAATCTCGGAAAATACTGATCGCGTTTGCAGCCAGGAGAGCTGGTCGCTATTCACAAATGCATATCCGTTTCGTGACCTTTTCAATCTATTGCAAAAACATCCTTTCCGTCCTTCACTGTCCAATCAGTGGAGTACCTCCCTTCGACCTCAACCTCATTGGTTTCAGATCTTATGCGTCCACATGAAGCTTCTTACGGATCTCTTCTACATTGCAAGCATTTATGCAGTTTGCAGACTTGTGTCATGCTGGTGTGATTTATAGGAACGATTCGCATGAGAAGTTGTTAATTACGATGATGGAGAGGTCCAGTTGCAGGGAAGCTAAATCCGCTACACCTCCCTTCCGATTT
This sequence comes from Hermetia illucens, assembly GCF_905115235.1. Classification (NCBI taxonomy): domain Eukaryota; kingdom Metazoa; phylum Arthropoda; class Insecta; order Diptera; family Stratiomyidae; genus Hermetia; species Hermetia illucens. The sequence goes on from NC_051851.1 coordinate 142,755,517, forward strand.
GTAGGTGCATATTGCACTTGTGCACGATCCACTGGTTATAATCCATCGAAGACCGAATGAGCCATGCCAGCCAACTTGCTAGCCATGATTTCTGGTGCGAAACAGAGCGGTTTGCGCTGAGTCAAAAAGAGCTTCCATTTCGTTGAGGGGATACCATTAATCGATGTGAGATGACTTATGAATCATATTCTAGTGAATACTGCTGGATGCTGCGTCAGGAAAGTCAGCAAGCGAGGCTTTCTGCTTGGGCGCGATTGAGTGAAGTAATTCATAATTTAGTGGCTGATTTATTGAAGTGATTTTTCGCGGTATTGATGTTGTCGGATTCCATTTTGAACCAGGCGCAGTGGAGGAAATTCAACATTTTCCGTGTCCTAATAGAAGGTGTTTATTTTATGGAGATATTAATTCCGAATATGATAAACCTTGTGGTTTGGTCTTGCTTTTTAAAAAGAAGTGAAGTCTTCTAGGCATACACAAATAAAGTTTGCTCTTGGCTTGTCAAATCAAAGAGATGCGCTTATCTCCATTAATAAGTAATTCACTAATGTTCGCTGAAACTGTGTTGAATCATATCCACGGAGAGTAGTAAAAACCTTAATGCATTTTTCGTAATTAAACCCAAAGGACGAAGCGAGTCTAACTGCTGCATAAAAAATAATCTTGATTTTATGAATAAGCCGAGAATCACTAAGATGAAATTCCAGTAACTTGAAGAGTACGATTCTAAGTCAGTAACCTCTTAATCATCCCCGACTTCTTGCAAACACTCATGCTTTCTGAACCTCCGGTGAATCTCCTCATTGAATGCGCGATAACTTTACGACAATTTAATGGCACGCCGGTAATTAGTCAGTAAGTAGCTCGTAAAAGCCCGGACGATTGCAGGAAATATGCCCCAAAAGGCTACTTCAGATATTTTACGCCTTTTCCACCTTCCCCGCGATCCACTCCCGCAATCCCGCAAGGGCACTTTCATATACTCACTTTGCTGCTGGAGATCCACGGTATTGTCCCATCATTCCTGCCCGATTTGATCCAATCGGGGGGATTGGAAATCCAAGAGATGAAATAAATGACGAGAATAATATTTGGGATAATTAAAATCGAAATCCATGAAATATTATCGTCAAACAGGATTTAGCCAGCGAGGGGTGAGTGTGAGAAGATGGCGGCCAAAAGGGTCGTTATCGCATCGTTTTCAATATGCTTGGATTCCGTTTTTCGATTGATTTATTTTAAATGATTTAGATGCAATAGTTGGGCGGAAAGTGGGAAACATTGATAGAGGTCTGCCAATATATGTGCAAGGTAGGGATTTCGGGTTTTTAATTAAAACAGATTATCCTGGCGTTGTTGCAAATTATTAATCAGTCCGACAAACTATCTCTCCGTCTCTTCGTGGGAATGCCGAATGATTTGTGCCGGAAAGTTTTATAGATGGATTGGACAATATGTTGAATGTTACAGTTTATTCCGGAAATATTTGTTCGTTGGGAAATATTCAATATGGAGGGATCCTTTTGCGGAATGCAATGCAGCGGGATAAGGTGAATGGATGTGATGAGCACCACTGACTAGGCGCCCCTGATTGTATCGGTTTTGTTGAACTCAAAAACAGGGAAACATACATAGATAAGAAGTAGTCATTGCCCTTTGGTTGATGTGATCCTTAACTGAAGCAAAAAGTGATGTGGTTGAATACACGCTATAGCTGCCAATTTGTCGAAATCCATTCCATCTCTCGCCAGGCATTCCCGACACTCCTCCTATACTGTTCTGTGTGATGTGTTCCTCGGGTGATCGATTCATCAGCTACTCTGTGATATCTGTCGTAGTCAGCAATGGAGTTGTTGGATTCTTTTTTAAGTGTAAACAGCCACCTCCGCTATCTACTGGTGCCTGGTACGTTCACGTGGCCTTTCATTCGAAACGGTGTCGGGTTAGAGCAGATCGATGACATGGGAGAGACAAGAGCTTTAAACTTCACAATGAGATGGGGAACAACTTGATCTTGATGTTGAAGTATCTGCATTTCAAAAACGTAGACGAAAATGCACTGTTCTAGCATCAGGTAACATAATTCTCGGTTCTCCGGAAAGACCCTCCTCTCTTCTGCCTGAAACCGATGAAGAAGTTGAAGCAGACAGACTAAACTCCGAACACTGTTCCAAAATGATCCAAAGGCTCTCGTCGCATCGTTCAGTAACGGGAATCCAGGCCCCAGACATGTCTGCTCCCCGTTGATTAACTTTTTGAGGGGTTCTTCAGCCTTGGTCCCGTTCATAAGCAGGGTCGGCTTGTCGTGATCGATTTCGCCATTTAGCTCTACCAAATGCCTGATCTGGATGTAATCGTGAGACTTACTCATCCAGCGTATCAAACCACCGTTGTTTCGGCCGGCCTTTTGGTCACTTACCATCGACTTCGATGTTCAGATCAATCTTGGCAAGTGAATTCTCGTTGGCGCGAATTACGTCAACCCACTACTGAAGATGTTTCTCTTTCAATTTTTCCACGATCGGTGCAACCCCGTCGCGGATATCCTCATTTCGGATGTAATCAAAATGTATCACGCCACTAGTCCAACACAACATCTTCGTCTTCATTACATTCATTTTCTTTTATAATCGCCCAAAACTCAGAACCATAGAGGGCGATAAGACGGACGACATTGCGGTAAATTTTAGATTTGAGACGTTCGTTGATACGTTGATCACAAAGAACACCAGTTGTGGAACGCCACTTCATCCAGGTTGCGTTAATGTTTGAAGCAATTTCACAAGGCAGCTCTCTATTGGCGGAACGGAAATATTTACATCGTCAGTTCTGGGCAGGTCGCTGACGCTGGCAGTGACTGTGTCATTTTCATGGGGATCGCTGGTCAAAAATTCAGTTTTATTCAGATTCAATCTGAGACCGTTTTGCCTGAGGCGATCATTCCATTCTTGGACAAGTTGTTTGAGATCATAGGAAAACATCATCTGCATAAAGCAGTGTATAGGGCGTTGGACGTTGGATATCCCGTGTGGCAATGTCCATAACAAGCACAAAGATGAGTGGTGAGAGGGCGCTTCCTTGATGAACACCAACAGAGACACGAAACGGTTTTCATACACCCGCCACAGTTCGAACTTTACTTTTCGGATCGTGGTGGAGCAATTGAACCCAGCGCACGAGTTCTTCTGGCAGTGTTGTCGTAGAGTATACCAGACGAGTTCGTGTAGCAGACGGTCAAATGCTTTCTCCAGATCCAGAAATGCAGAGGACGAAGCTTCTCACGGCGTTTCTCCATGAGTAACCACACAGCGTGTATTGCGTCAGCATAATTTCAGTTATTATCTAAGCGATGGCAAAACAAACAATGAAGATAGGAGACTACAACTTTGAGACCGTTGTTAATTTCTCCTATCTAGGGTCGAAAATCACAACCAATAACAGCTTTGACGATGAAATCCGCGCACGGTTGTTGGCAGCCAACAGAGCTTATTTCAGCTTACAAAACTTTTTCGCTCGAAATGTCTTGCCAGTCCTTATGTATTCTTCAGAGACTTGGGTTCTTAGCAAAAAAAAAACTGCGAACTCTTGGCCGAGTTTGAGAGAAGAATCTTTGGCCCCCTACATGAGAATGGACGATTCCGTAGCCTACATAACGACGCAATCTATGAGCGATACCACGACCGTCTGGTTGTGGATAAAATCCGGCTCAACTGGTTGCGGTGGTCGGATCACTTAATCCGTATGGATGCGGATGATCGAGCCCGGAAAGTCTATAAGGGCAATATCTATGGTGGAAAAAAAGAAGACGAGGCAGACCCTGCCTGAGATGGAACGATGGCGTAGATCAGGACGCCAGACAGCTTTTAGGGATATCGAATTGGTGGACCTCGGCGCAAAACCGGGATGTCTGAGTTCTTTATTAAGGCAGGCCTAGACCGGATATCGGTTGTTGTGCCGTTGATGATGTTGATGGCAGGAAGCCTGACAATACCCTTGCCATTGTTACACTTAGAACTTAAGACTATCCTGTTTTTAGATCTTGACGAATATCCATTCTTTCACTCAGTTGGGAAGATCTCTAATTTTGAGGATTTATGAATAAATGAAAGAAGTGCAGGAGCTTTAAGGAAAAATTCCGCAAGCTGATCGTGAGACCTAATGACCTCGCCTCTCATTGCATCCGCAAATTCCGGCTAACAGGCATATCGTCCACAAAATATCACCAGATACTGTGTGGTTAAAAAGTGTGGTGAAATGTTCCTGCTACGTCTTAAGCTAGTCGTCACTGTGGATAAGGAGGAGTCGACCGTTAACGTGCCTGACAGGATCATCGAAAAACTTACGATCTCCTGCAAGTTCTTTTGTGAAATATAATAACGAAATCATCATTCGCAGCAGCTTTTATTTTCCTGACCAACGCAATCACCAACTCCCTCCTGTCACAGCGTACATTATGCCGCATTTCCAAATATTTGTCGCGTTACCGTAACTCAAGCACTTCGCATTTGCGCTCATTCACAACGGCAGTAAAGCCCTTCCGTTCCTTACGCTCGTCGACTGCTTTGAGGTTTCGCCGGCCAGCTAGATCTTATGGCGGTCCTTTGGAACATAGACGACAATGGCGGAAGAGGGGAAAAAGCATTTCGATGTTTGGCCAAAGTTGACTAATATTCTCCAGGGTGCTGTGTAAAATGTCTGCCGTCCGGTGAAGAAGATAGTTTTCTCATTGTAGAACGATGGTTGAGACGCGTCAGTGGACGGTGCTGAGTTAAAGGGATCGAGTCTCCCCACGCCGATGTCAACCCCTTGTGTGGCACAAACAGTGTACCACCACTGAAGACGTGGTGAAAGTTGCTGAAATCCGCTGCTGCTGAAACCTCTCACTATTGTTGTCATTACTCCCCGAGATTTTTCCATTATATGTCCGAGGAAAGTATTATCAGGGGCCACCGTTGCATTCAGATTATCCATCGCAGTCGCACTGTCACCTTCTGGACCTGCCAGAATACAACATCACAGGAAGGGAGGAGTACTCCGCACAGTCCCTTGTTTAACCTCAGACGCTGAAATTTCGCCTGAGATTGGAGCGCACGAGAATTTTGGGCGGCCTCGATACTGTTTTTGGGAAAGCGTTCGCATATTCTAACCGCTGACGAAAACAAAAGGTTGTGTACGAAAAATCAATCTGCCTTGGTAGGAGAAAGTTAGGCCGCGGGCACTAGGTAAACCTCACAGCATTGTGGCATCAAAAGGGCGCAAAACGCTAATTGCGCTCCTTGGAGCGGCAACTGATACCTTCTTACTTACCTGCATTGGATTCATGTTAGCCGCTTTTAAATCATAATAAGAACTTGAGATTTGCAGGCTGCTAGACTAAAAATCTCTGTCCCATTTATTCACTATTTTCGACAAGCAGAGAATACTTTGCGTGAATTCTAAACCCACCAGCTCACGGGGCATTCACTACCTCAACGGAGCACCGTTTTTCGCCTTAATAGTAAAGACTGTTAGTCCGGGTGGAGTTTACCCCACCTACTGGCTGAGACACCTAGTTATTACGCGGCCATTCAGACTATAGCTCTTCTTCTTCCCTTCTCCTTTTAAACGCGGTTGGATGGTCTATCGCAAAGAGAAACCAACGTGAACAGTTCAGCGAAGCACAACCAATAGGTTCAAATAAAATTCTTCATTGATACAATTATCATAGCAAGGTTTTATTGCCCTTTTATTCCTAAAAGGTAGGTGCTAGACGACGAAGCCGCACTTTTGGATTTATAGTCGGAACCAACAAGAACAGGTAGAAAAGTTTAGCGCAGAAACCTACTATATGAGTTTTGTCCTATAAAGAGGAAGGAAGAATGAGAATACATACATTCTTGGCTATCACAAAGGTCCACAAGATCTTTACTGCGGCTTCAAAATTCCTCCTGGGTGTAAGACGAAGCAGGAAATAAGCATAGAGAGGTTGCAGCATAGGTGGGCTTTTTTCCCCACCTGCACAATTTTTGTTATTTTCCTTTTAACATTTTCTAAGCAGTCCTTGCGTAGAGAGGTCCACATACGTATATGGACAGAGAGTCGCTCTGATTAACTTTTTGCACTTGATACCCGCAACTGGGAGATTTCAATGGGGAGCTGGTGAAAACATGTTTGTCATTTACACAATTCATAGGCAGGCCAAGTTCTATGAACTACCTAAATAAACTTGTAGTTACCTGACGAATAATGGCGATAATACTGCAAGGAGTACGATGGGAAGATCTGCACCTGAAGAGTGTACCATGATACCAAATTATATTTTCATTACTTAAGTATTTTTCGGTAATTTTTCTTGCAACAATAATTTTTTGTGTTTATGTTTTTCTTTGTGCATTTAGGAAGATTCTGGCAAAATCAAATTACCCCTCCATCTAAGAAGCTTGAAGTTTGAGTATCTAACAAATTGTAGACAACGGTTATCGAAATTTGTAAGCTTCTTCAACCATTCAAATAGATGGAAGTAATACGATGACGAATTTTGGGTTGTATGATGGATGGTCTGGTTGATGATTTTCTTCTGGTCTGAGTTAGACTCTAAAATTCTTAGAATATACCAATGTTGTTTCCTTTTACTGGGTTATTTTGATCCACATGTATAGCGATGAACCCATCTCTTGTCGCAGGTGGCTATACGCTTAGTCTGTATCGTCAGTTTGACAGTCCAAACCACTTTGCTAAATTTCCAAGCGGCGTTTCTTGGCCGCGAGAAAAAAATCGAGGAACGCATTGCATTGACATATAAAAAGTAAGTTCTTCATTCGTAATCAAGCCTGAACTTCCCTCTTTGTCTCGGCAGGATGAGCATCGAGGTGTATAAGGCTTCAGCAAGCAAGAAAGCTAACAGTCGGATGTGTGGTGTGTGTTTTTCGCTCTCGCGGGTATAGACTTAGGCTCTTATTGTAGAAACTTCAGGAAGACATTCCCAGAGGTCGGAAAGGTTGACGTGTAGGACGCGATCGTATGGCACACGTACATGCTTTCAGGTTGTCGTGCATAGGCGGGGGAAAGGAGTTTTTCTCAAAATGACACTTTGTACATTCGTCTATTTTCTATCTTAGTGCGGCAATGTAGTTTGTGTAGTTTAGGTTTGATTAAAATGAACAAAAGCTAGTTGATATTGCATGTGTTATCTATAGTGTAATATAGCTTCATCATGATCCCACCGTGGAAAAATGTTGCAAAATTTAAGGGTGTGTCATGCCCGTTGAACTGGTAATGTAGATTTTAAAATAAACTTAAAGTCGACGATAGTTATTAAATTGGAGCACCGTCTAATCAGAAACTGTCCGGATTCCCTATACTCCACTAAGGAGTCAATAGGAAATACTAAGTGGACTATTAAAGAAGCCGTAAAATGTTGGCAACTCGTGCAAAGTACTCCTTTTCGAGCCACTAGTTATTCTCCGCATGGGCTGCTTGCTTGTCAGCTGAGTCCATTGGATGGTTCGGAGCTCCGGTCTGAATTTCCTTAATCTTTAGGCTGCCCTCGAGGTTTCTCCCAGACAAATAAAACTTCTGGCACCATGCAATTTTCCAAACCGTACACAAAGTGGTAAGGCATGTAATGCACTTTTATTTTCCGAGCTATCACAGTCTCGCCAGATACTGGATTTTAATGTCACACATGTTGTAAGCAGAATTATTGAGTGCTGCTTGCACATCAGTAAACAGGACACGTTTCTTGAATCGGCCCATGCTTGTATGCAAGGTTTTGATGGATCACTTTACATCCATCCATTATGCTTGCTCATGTATTGCGCTGGTGCCATAACAGTGCAACTAGAAATGAGATGGTCCAGCGTCTCCAACACCAAACCATACATTCTGCGTTTATGAGATTTTTATAAACTGGGGTGGCGACCGCTCCATCCTGAATGGAACACATAAATCCCTCTGCCTCAGAAAAGAGCTCCCTAGTATACAGCCACCTGTTCGACAACTGGAGATTGATAAATGGCTGGCAAACTCATGATTTTACCGTGCATTACCTTCGACTTGCATTCAGTGATCCGCTCTTGATCTGACTTCATCCCACCCAGAGAATTGAAAGATCGATCTTTCAATCTTCTAAGTGGAGTCAGTTCACAGTCTGCCTTACAGACAGCCGCGTGCAAGGGACTCACCTGCCCTTTGTTATAAAAAAAGCGCGCAGTAAATCCACTTGGCTACGATGTAGTGCCGCAGCATCAACCTCCTGCTTCCGATGTCACGAGGCAGGTTCACCCAGTCCACGGCAGAATTTGGATGATACATTCGAAATTTAGATTTAGATAATTGATTTCGAAACCATGCGTCTTAGCATCATTCAGTGTCTTAAAGAACCAAAGGAAACTTACCAAATCCCTCTGAAATATGCATCTCCGCATACGCAAATTCCAGTGTCTGGTTGCTCTGTGGGGACTCGTTGAGTGATCCGAAAAAAATTCGCGGTTCGTCTCCAATTTTCCATAATGGATCTCTTCGTTCACTCAAACCAATAACGCGAAAGCGAATCTTCTGCCCATACAACCTGACAGGAGTGGCTGCACCACTAGACGCAAGTTACTGCAGTTAAAGGAGTGACATATCAGCACACAGTCGAGATGCAATTTCATAATTAATTGTACATAGGATTCCCGGCGTTTAGTACTGCGAGTTGTGGCTCCGATGATTCACGGAACCCATAATTCCTATCTGAAAAGCCCCCTTGGCTCTCGACGACTGGGAGTAGTCTATTATAAATAACCCGCTCCAACATTTTCCCCATAGTGTCTAGAAGACATATGGGTCTATGAGAGGACGGTTCCCCTGGAGGTTTGCCAGCCTTAGGCAACAACACCAGCTTCTGCCGTTTCCATGGTGCAGGAAAGATACCCTCCGACATGCACGTTTCGAACAGCTCCGCGAACATATCCGGTCTACATTTGACGGCAGGTTTGAGGGCCTTATTGGGTATACCGTCAAAACCCGGGGCTTTACTGTCGCCTTTTCGATTGCAGACCTCCATCAGCTCGTCCCTGGTGACTGGTGAAATCGGCGTCACATTCAGGGGGCGCTGGAAGGTGTCAGTACTCCCCTCTTGCCGAGGAAATAACCCCTGGATTATTTTCAACAAGAGTATAGGGCACGTGATCTGCCGAGACGATTGGCCTCTAAATCGTCCTGTCACGAATTTATAGGCGCTATCCCACGGATTTATGTCCGCTTCCGAACAGAGCTCCTTAAAACATTCCCTCTTACTCCACGGGATGGCGAGCTTAAGGTTCTTGCGAGCATACTCCTTTTGCCCCTGATCGATCCTACCTATCGCCCTCTGAGCCGTTCATCTGGCTCTGTGGCAAATCGATTGAAGGCTGGCAAGTTCACTATTCCTCTGTCTGTCACAAGCACTTCTCTCAGAAACTTCTATACCGATTGATACGAAATTTAGTGACAAGGTGGGAACTGTGGACCCCCAGACATGCAGTGAGTGATATCCTTCTAGGTTGAATTTAGGGGGAGGTCCCCATACATGGAAAAGGGGGGGTGTAAAATTTTTTTTCACCGAATGTAGCCATGTGGGGTATCAAATGAAAGGTCTCGATTAGTACTTTTCGAAGCCGGTCTTAGTTTTGAGATTTGTTAAAAAAACGGGGAGTGGGAGGGGTGGAAAATGATGATTTCTTTAACGGAGCCATTCTCAGAAACTACCCAACCGAAAAATCTGAAAAAATTCATGAAGCTGCCTCTATATAGTGCCCAGGCCGCAAAATACTCTTCATATCGATATCTATTCAAGTTAAGTTAATAATGTAGTAGTAATATGTTACCATATTTTTGGGGAAATTGAGTAAAACCCCCCTTAAGTTTATCCCAGAGTAATCCCAGAGTAGTATAAAAGTAGTAGTATAAAATATATAAAATAAATAAAGCATATTATTAAGTTTGATCAAAATCATACTATTACTAACAAAGTTACAGTAGCTCAAAGTTGACTCCCCTCTGTAAATTTACTGCAACTAAATATCAATATCACACTAAAGTGGGTAATCAGACATGCTAAATGCATATACATAACTATACTCACAGAAGAAGCAAACAAAACCTTACATACCTGAAGCGCCCAGCTTCCGGTTTCCCCACTTGTTTTTCTTTTTTTTTGTACTTGGTCCTTCTGCCTTAATGTTAAGTAATAATGATATGAATAGGGACTAAATTTTTGACTTCACATAAATAATAAAGGAACATCCTCCAATGACCTGAGGATGCCAAATCAGAGCAGGGTCCTCGAGGACCGCGCCTCATTGACATCTGAGACTGGAGAAGCATCGATTGAGGATGCAATCCATGGTAGATATACCCTCTTGATCGCGGTATTCCGGTCTGGAGTTTTACGGCTTCACACACGCGATTGAGCCGTTATTGTTTCTGTGTTGTACCACAGTTTTAGCTTGCATATTTGCTTCCGCTAATTACGCGCGATATCCGGACGCCTGTTCATTTCTCTGGATCCAGTTCGGATCGAAAGATTCCTCCGGCATCCCCCACCCTAGCTAGTAAAGAGGCAAGCAAGCGTGTGTCGACGGAACACATCGGTAGGATTTCAATCTTTCCGGGCGGACCTTCACGGTTTGTTTTGCCAAATTTTCAGCCTTCGAGCTAGCAGACATCATTTTTCGGCAGGTGTTATTAAAGGCTTGAATTTTTCGGGTAACAGCGACGGTTACTGCGGGACTTCTACTGGGACAGTCCGCGAAGTAGTAACCCATTCGTTGTACTGACCAAATGTTGCCCCTTTTATTAACACTTGTTTCAATCGATGGCGTATAGTCGGGCTGAGCGGCCATTTTTATTAAAATGATAAAATATGGGTTAAATTTTGAGTAGACCCAAAGGACATTCAATTTTTTCGCCGCTTTTTACGATTTTTTTTAAACTAAGGCTAAATATCTTAAGACTGGAGAAGGGATGATACTCTCTATAATTCGTTAAGTTCGGTCCGAGTCTAAGAAAACCGGAATATTCAGGCCTACATCACTGATTGAGCTGTCATCGGAGTCATAACTAATTTATCCATTTTGAGTCCCTAAATACTAATCTTTTCAGAACAATATAGTTGAGTTGAACTTTATTAGTTAATTCCAGAACCAAGTGAGATAATTTCATTTGATGTTATTAATCAATCGCATTGTCCCATGAATTATGCTCATTCAAAGGCATATGTCCGTCCAATGTTCATCACTTTCATCCCTCTCCGTGCTGAGGGATATCATTGACCTTTATCCTGCGATGACACCACTCCCTCTACGAAGTGGCGCTTCGACCCTGACCTCATCCACAGCCAAGGTTCGTGGATCTATAGTGAATGAAATTAATCTTGTGTCTGCCGCCGATTTCGTATCATTCTACGCGATGCTACCATTATTAGCATTATTATAAAATATCGGGTGCAGACTCGAGCGAATTATTATTATTATTCGGTGCCATTGCTGCTGATGCAGCCGCTGTTGCTCGTTTCCAATGGCCCCGTACGTCTTTTTTATTGTTGCTCGTTTTTGTTGGAATCTCATCATACATTTCACCATTTGGGAGCCGAAAAACAAGAAAATCATTAGCGCAAACGCCAACCGTGGAATAGACCGGGAAGCGGGGGATCGGAGGGGGTGTGTTTTTCGAATGATGACGACGCGTATAATTAGTAATTTATTGCTTGAAATTTCATATAAATTTTATGTTAATTATCCGTGTTTTGTAGTTTTGTCATTAGTTTAATGGAATGAATGGCTTTTGTCAATGAGACCGATGCCCAACTGAAGAGCTCTTTTTTGTCAGGGGCAAGATGCACTGTTGATATTGACCGGAATATAATTTAGTTCGGCTGTGGGTTTTTTGGAGGTGAGCCCTTAATCAAAGCATGTGATTACCGTGCCATGCAATTCCTGGATTAGATATTTACATCTGTTGTGAAGTTGATAGGTATTCAATACGGATATTGCATTTTGTATCCATCTTTGTCAGTCGGCTTAGACCAAGCTATTCACATGAAATGCGTTGTCATATAATTCTAGTCTATGGTGGGATTACTCAGCTCATCTAGTTTTTATATGAACTAAAAGATAAAACATTTATATTTACTTAGCGGATTAAAAATTTTAAGTATTACCAGACAAGCAAAAATACTTTGTAATGCAATGGATTGCTATCCCAACCAACGCTCAAAAGTCATCGTCTAAGTAAACTGACCTCGGCAAGTCAACGACCTGACCCTGAAAGGAGTGGACATTGATGAGCCTTCGTCAGTCAAGAAAAAAGAAATAGAAACCCTTGCCAAGCCTTGTCCGTTCGTCAATCCCTCCTGGCTGTGAACTTGTCCATTCGATTGACAGGTGAATAATTTTCGAGAGCATTTTTCATCCCTCACGGAGGAGAGAAAAGTAGCATCAACAGGGCTTCCTCTTGTCGAAATGAGGAGGCATCGGATGTGCCTACGAGGGTTGGACATCGTCTTCAACTCACTTGATGAGGAAAAGCATAAGACGGTGCACGTCTCGTCAGACGACGCAGAAGAACGTCCCTCAAGATGAGATTTTAATTTACCTTCAAACTAATTCGATGCTGACAGGTATTTAGGCTACCTGAGGTCTATTTGTTATAAAAGTGTGTAAGATGAGGGGCGAAAAGTGTTGTCATTACACTTAGTCTTTGGATGGAGGGGACCCGTAGTGTAGATGGGGCGTAAATGAGGATAACTGAAATAGAGAAGGATATATAGCGGGAATAGTTAGTAGGCTGAATAATATTACAATTTCAAAAAAATAACTATTCAATATGACATTCATCTGGGCTAGAAATGTAAAATCTGTTAGAGGAGTGCTTCCAGGACAATGATTACTTCGAGGACTGATCCAGAACAGTCAATCTATTTCTAATTTATCAAATATCCAACGAACCAATCCACTGAAAACTTCCTTAAATGGCCAGATTTCATCATATTTCTCAAGCAATACCAGCCACACTGACAAACAAAAAGAATATTTTCTTATCGAAGCACAGCAGCCAGCAGCATCCATCAGTCAGGTAAATTGTGTGTTTGCTCACCTGATTCTCATCTGATACAGACGATGGACGGACATGTTCATAAGATTTCAATTTGAGTGGATTCTCTCGAGTGACTGATGGTCAGTTGGCTTTGATGACCCAGAATTTGATTGATAATATGCTGCTACTTCACTTTACGTGCAGAAGCCCCTTCAAAAACACTTACCCGAAACGAGAAGACAAGATGTTAAGAAAAGTGGGAAATTCACTTTAGTGAATTTTGAAGGATGATGAATGGGTTGTGAGGAGTTGGCAGAATGTGAGACTGTTGATGCAAAGGTAGTTTCCACTGCAACTAGTCTTGTATTGGAATAATGAACCATTGCATTCTTTAGGATGCCCGATTGGAGTGACAGTATTCTGGCACTGGGTTCAGTATAAGGTAGGTAGTTTAGAGATAAATGCATGCTGGCTTAACACCTGAGTACTGTAACGAAGAATAATTTTTATATTTTATTTATATACTTCCGTGATAGTATTGAAGAACTTGAAAGAGCCAGTGACTCCATTGGGTTCTGCTTCGCTGAAGTTTTAGCCTGAGTAAAGAGTCGTGATTTTTGAGTTTATATAGGAAACCATTGGTCCTCACTATACGGTTACATTAGGTTATTACCCAATAATATACCCCCTACCCTCGTTCCTGCTTCCCCCAATTTTCTTGCGGCATTACAAGGAGAATGTTACGGAGGTCATTGACTGCGGTTTATGCTAATGTTTCTGAGTTCCCTTTCGTGACTTCTTCAACCGCCTTCTCATTTAGTTCCTCTCCCACTTCCACTCCCCCACATTGTGCGCTGTTTTTCCAAAGTTATCATTTCGGGCAAGTGCACAGTGGTATTTATTTTATTGTTATGTTGGAAACCAGCCGAATTCTTTTACTCTCCTCATTAAAGCCTATCCGTCTGTTGCACACTCCTTTATCCAGGGGAAAGAGCACCATCACTATATCGAGTAGAAGCTGCGGACAGTTGTGGTGCTGTCATCTTCCTTACTGTATGCTGTTGCTGTTTGGTTTTGGTTTGCCCCACGCAAATTTCCTTGAAGCATTCGCTCTCACTGGTCCGTAAAACAGGCTTAGCGTACCTCCAAGATTCGCATATATTTCCCGTTTCTCATCGAAGTCCGGTCTCGTGTCAGATAGCTCTTTCTCTGCAGCCCGGAACTCTGCGAATTCTTCATTCCACTAATAGTGTGACTATTTGCGAGTTCTTGTCGCTTCGGCATGGCAGCGTAGCATACTTTCATTATGCGTCTCATCGCTTGCACTACCTTTTCTGAAACTACACCACCGGAATTGTGGCCTTCAATCACCTCTTTTTTCGCGGACCAGCCTTGATTTCCTACTCTACGGGAACGCATATAGCCGCATGAGCCATTTTCAATCTGGAGCAAAATTTCGTGGTAGTCGCTATGAATGTAGTGCTCACTAACAAACCAGACATTTCTCCTTGCCAATAAGGTACTCATTTATGCCAAATTGAACTCGGCCCTGTCCCTTGAAAAGGGGATACATCTCCGTATTTGCAAGCATGAAGTATAGCTCTCTCTCTAGCGCTTACGTTTGTCTTGTTTCTGTGAGTTTATCACTTACACAGCGTTAAGTGTGATGATAGTGAAACTGAAGCAAAATCTGACTGCGAAGATGCCCTATACTCCACGAAGGTGTGAACAAGAAACACTATAAGTCTAGCTCCCCAAAAACCTCTAGCAGAATACGGCCTCTGGTGTTACTAGTTCGACTTCCCCAATCTACAGTCCACGCGTTGAAATCACCTACTATGATTTTGGGGTTTCAACTTCTTGCATCCGAGACCAGCATACCTAACATTTCCTCGAAGTCTGCTATTGTCACGCTCGGTAGAGCATAGAAACTATCTATGTAAATGCCAGCTATTTTTGTCCTGATGAATCCAACTTGTGGAAACTCCATCGCTTTTTGATTTTGATTTCCACACGCCAGTTAGACCTGTAACCCAGACACCGCTCTTATTGTTGCGGTAATACTTGCTCAGTATGGTCGTTTCGATTTTCTTCCCACTGTTGGTCTGTAAAAGTTGGTCTTGCCACTGGTTAAACTTGATGTGTATAAACCTCATTTTCTATTTGTCTGTCTGTCACACGCACTTTTGTCACAAACGTCTATTGACACTAAATTTGATAGAAAGGTTGAACTACGAATCCCTACGCATGTGGTGAATTACGTTGCTGCACGTTGAACTCACACCTAAAAGGAGGCGGGGCGTTTAAAATTTCCTGAAAAATTCCTCCGCTTTCTCGCCATTTTCCCGACACCCACAAACCTCAACCAATTTATTATTTCAAAAGTCTAGTCCTCTTCTAAAATATTAACCACGAATTAAGCTCCTTCTCTAGACATTCTCAATCTTAACGGAGATACGGGCGTTTCAAATTTTTCAAATGATTCCTTCACTTTCCGGCCATTTTTCCGGCTCCCAGACCCCTTCCTTCTTTTCATCGAATATAACTGTGTGAGGTATCAAGTGAAAGGTCTTAAGTACTTCCCGAAGCAGGTTTTAGTTCGGGCATTGGTTGCAAATGGAAGGAATGCGAGGTTACAAAATGATCAATCTGAAAAATAATGGTGGTCAGTGCACATGGTATCTAGGCCCCGGAATACTCTCTGTTAGAATATCTGCTCAATAAAGTTAATAATAGTATATTATTATATTTTGAAAATGCAAAGCGATTCCCCACTGGGTTCATCCTGGATCCGTAAAATAGGTTTTAACATGAAGCACACACTGTAAAATTTGGTGGAAATCTTACTATTAGTAACAAAGCTATAGTGGGCCAAAATTACGTCTTTTGTATTAAATTATTACTTAGTAGGAGATAAAATTTCAGTAATGCGTTGAATTCAATATCGGGGACCCTTTTCCTGGTTTATTGGAGGTTATTCAGTGGGCATATCCCCTTAATTTCTGAATATTTTCGCACGCATGGTTCAGACAACGTTGTAATCTCAATATGCGACTAGTAGTTTAACTTCTGGCCAATCCCAGCTTCTAGGTGTTTGATTGTCACAATGATCATCAACGATACATCAATCAGTGAAAACCTTGGCTTTGGTGGTTTCTAAATCCAAAGCCATTTGGCCAACTTCCATGATCCGGTGAGAGCGATCTCGAGGCGTTTGAGGAAAGATGTTGCCGTCCAATGAATTCCTCCACATTCTCTGGAAAAGATAGCATCGAAAATATTACCGATAAAAAGAAAAAGTAATATCGGTGACCCCGCTTTGGACACCAAATCATCCGAGATTTTACCTCTTTGCATTAAGTGATATTTTGTGACACCATATGTTACTGTGATAATAGCTATTAGTTTCTCCGGAAAGTCCTCCCTGCGCAGAGCACTCCAGATAGACTCCCTGTTCACGTTCTCGGAAGCTTTCTCGAAATCGATAAACCACCAAGATTTCCATATGAGTGGAAGCAGGCGAAGCGATAAAGAACTCTGCTGTGAGATCGTCAAGCCCAGCAGCTTTACTCTGTATGAGTGCATTGATGGTCGAAATGATTTCTCTTCTACATGGAGGAACAGTCCATATCCGCATATTACGGTGACCAGTCATTTCATCCACACGAGGAGGAACCTCATCGGATGTTATAACGATTACGAACCGTGGTTAAGTGTTCTTTTCAGCGCTTCAGTTGTTCGTCATCGTGCATCATCGATTTTCCTGACTAGCGTAATGCAAATTCCAGGAGTTCAATCCATGTCAAAGTTGGAACGCGGCATGCCCGCCATCACTCGCAGCAATTAGTAGAACCTTCCGTTCGTCGATCCGTTTCCACGATTCCGCAGTCAGCCAGATCTTATGATGCCCCTGCGGGACGTGACCGACGAAATATGTAGCACCCGAGAAAAGAGCATTTTTTATTGCAGCCCAATGTTCATCGATATTCATAGGGGGGTTACTCGACATATCTGCCATCCGATCAGCAAGGTAGCTCTCATTGTCGAGCTGCATCATGCAACACGCAAGCAAACGTAAGCGACCATCAGATGTTGATCCTTTTTGAGGCCGATGTCGGCGAATTTGGGTACCGGAACAATGTGCCACCAATAACGAAGCGATGGAATTTCCAGAAATCCACGAGCCTCCTACCATTATCGTTACGGTCGCCAAGACGGTGTTTCGAAACACACCTTGACTTTCGGATCGGAATTCCTCCTCAAGTTGGAGAAAGGCCGGATTTTGAGGACCATCGACACGTTATCGAGGAGCGTACGCACATGCCAGAAATCAATCATTGTCCGTTTTCGAAAACGAAAGGTCTTCGGCGTGAGGTAAGTCGCTATCCGAAGCGTTGCTGATGTTTCGGTAGGAACAAAGTTTCAAAATTTGCAGGTTGCTACTCCACAAATGTCTTTCCCTTTTAGTCGCTTCTTACGACAAGCAGGGAAGACTTTGAGTGTATCCTTAAGCCAACACACAACAACAACTCATCAGAATCTGCCCTGAGGGAAGCAGGACCGAAGTTTCAAAAAGCTGACATTTGATTCCGTCTTCAAACCCATAAAGACGGCTTGGATATGAATTAGGACAAATACCGCCTAGCGAAATTCCCGCTTAAGCGGGCCGAAGACAGTTCCTATTTTGTTTTGGAATTTAGAGAATCCTGTCTGCCACCCTTTCGTCTTTGCGGCGTCGTCGTCCAGAGAATAGACAACTAATCAGATGCTGCCTGGCCTCTGCCCTGGGAGGTATATTTTTGCAAAGTGGGTGCTCATCTAAGGTGAAATGGTCTGTGAAGTACAAACAGTGGAATAAAGTTTCTTGCCAACTGATACGCTTTACCATCAAGTAGATAGCGGACTCAATACTCCCTCAGTTCCTGAACAAAATGTGCGGGGATGCTGTACACTCTCGGTGCTTATGATTTCGGATGACTTTTTAGTCACCCTGAATGTTTTCGAGGGTGGGAGGCGAAATAGTGCTCCTACGGTTTCTATTATTTCAAAGTGTGGACTGCACCCTCGTATTTAGTAGGCTACGAAATATTGGGTCTTTACAAAGTGTTGCCCTTGGGTGAAATACATATTGCAATCTTTTTGGAGGGGTTTGGGTGAATTTTAAATTATGATTCTGAAAAACATTCGATCTGTGGATATTGACAGTTATATTTTTTAGTTTTCCTATTTTTTTATTTTTTACGCCAAGGTTTTGTGTCGGTAATTTCCTCCGCGGCTTTTTTAGTAACAGATTTTATTTGGGTTCACTTCTTATCAACATTGTTATTTTTAGCATCGAGATTCGGTGCCTGCCATGCGAAGTGAGCTAAATGGATCCTGGAAGCACCTGATTTTTCGGTGAGAACGTAGGCTTTGTGATTGTATATACCCCTATCTGAAGAGGCTTAGGTTCCTTCGTAGTTTTCTTTGCGAAGAAGATATCGCCAAAAGGACGATATCTCTGATGCTATGGCTTATATCTATCCATTGCCACTTTCTTGGATTAGATCGTAACAACCATCGGTTTTTTCTAACCTTTATGTTACATGAAGGCAGGGAAACAAAAGTGATCCGAGGCGACTATAAAATTTGACTTTTGTTGAGTCGTTTTTGTCTTCTTTGATGTTTCGAGAATTTTGCGCGTTCTTGCGATGGTTTCATGTTCAGCCAAGTATTCAAATCGCCATGGACATACAACAGAGTTTCTGCCGGTAATCATTTGGAGGTTTGGTACAGCATCGTCTGGGCTATTGATGGTGCTTCTATACCTCTATGGAAACGTCTCTTGATTGCCACTTTTCCATTCCTATCAGATATTCAACGAATAATAAACGTTTCCATGCAATGGCAATGTCAACTATATACTCGAGCACACTCTGAGAAAGCAGGTTCTTGGCAGCCTGACGTTGAGTGCTTTTTTCCTATATAATACCACTGCTGACTCTCCAATACCATATTTCTATGGATATCCTTCTTCTATGTATACAACCATCTCCGTCCTGGGATTCTTAAGGCTTCGCCTACAATCTTCACGATCTTCCAATTTCAGAAACCGAGTAGGGTGTGGATTGCTTTGTCCTATCTGCTTTGGGGAAAAGGAAAGCTCCGCAGATTGCCTATCTTTCTTAGTTGGAGGAGACACTTTCTATGAAAAATAAGACGGTGTCAAGACCCGATGGTATGTTAACGTCGACCAAACCTACTGCTCGTCGTAATTAACGCTTACTTGAAGGACGCCATTTTTCCTTTCCGCTAAAACGTGGCGAGGCTTATGCTGATTCTGAGCTGGCATTTTCATACCGGCCACTTTGTGTGTTTGACACAGCCGGGCAAGTGCTCGAAAAGCTCATTAGGAGTAGACTCGTTGAACTGATACGCGGTGTTGGAGATTTATCCCCAAGACAAAAGATTCTATAGGGTCAAACGACCTCTGGAACGCTAACTACGATAGTCACCTAAGACTCGACGTGCCAGAAGAGTCGCGCCTGGTCCGCTATGCAGATCATGTTGCCGCACTTGTTGCCAGACACACTGTTGAACAGGCACAAAGTAGACTTGACATTTTGATGCGACGAATTACCAGATTGATGACAGTTCACGGTTTCAATCGTGTACTGGAAAAAGCCGAAGTAGCCATCCTGTCTAAAAAGAGAATCCCAGTGATACATCCCATGTCGAACGAGTAGGCGACAATCGAGGCAAAGCCGGTACTTAAGCACCTCGGACTTACACTCGACTCCAGGATGAGGTTTTTCGAGCAAATCGAAGCTGCAGTGGACAAGGCTGGAACTGGAGTTTCGGCCTTAAGTCGTAATGGTAAAGATTGGGGGTCCAACATTTAGCAGGCAGTCAGTTGTGCTCTATGGAGTGGAGGTCTGGCTCTTCGCAAGGAATTGTATCGTAAGCACCTTGTGCAAGTACAGAGACAGGGAGCTTTGCGGATGGTGTCTACCCATTACCCTGCGATGGTGGCCGCGGCAGTGATTCACGTTGTCCTTTTTGCTAAGCAGCGAGAAGCCTGGACTGGAGGGTGATTGTTGGTGAAGAACGACGACGTACACAAACTGATTGGCAACTGTCGTGGCAAAAGGAGACAGAAGGCAGGTGGACTGCGCAGCTCATTGACAACTTAAGTGTGTGGCTGAATCAAAACCATGGTTAGACGCACTTTTTCCTTACCCAGCTCCTAAAAGGGCACGGAAGTGTTCAGTCTTATCTGGACAACTTTGGGAAGGCAAGATCTCCTGACTGCGAGTTTTGCAATGGCGTTGTAGACTACCGTTTTTTCTTGTGGAAGATTGGACGGGATGCATCTACAACTTAATTTGAACACAGCGGAGATCCATCCAGATAACATTGTCGGGTAGATGCTAAGGAGTGCTCACAGCTGGGTCGTGTTGGATATTGCGGGTTCTCCTTGTTACAATGAAGAGTGAGCTCGACCGATGGAAGGACTGAATGGCAAGTTGTTCCTTGAGCTATCACTTCCCTTCCTCCCCTTACTTCTGAGTGGGAGAGGGGATTCCCTCCCTAAGACGAGCGGGAAGCCTAACCCGAAGTAGTGCAGTAAATGGTTCCGGACTTGTTCTCTGTCGACGGAGAGGTGTTTAATTGGTAGTCCGATTGCGTACCGCTGCGAGAGTCCAACACACTGTACACACCTACCCTACACAAAAAAAAACAAATATATCTACGATTAGATGCTAGGAGGTATATCAAAATATTGAATATCATCATAAATTGTTGGACTTGCTCGGAAAACTGAAATCCGGGATGGTTTGGTTGGTCGGTATGGGAGATGTCGGAATGGCTAGATGGCGTTGGAAAGAGGATCGGCGTAGGAGATGGATACCCAAGTAAAGGAAGGCGCCAGAATCATGGGGGTTCTTGGGCTAGATCGGGTCGGCTCGAGATGGAGGGGCCCGCTTACACACATTCCAACCATAAGTTCGATAAAGTTATGGTATTTGTGGCAGTTGGTGAGGTGGCCATTTCCCGCACCGTCTACGTACTTCAGAGCATTTACCAGTCTTTGGTCGCATGTCTGACATTGCAGATTTCTTTTCTTCATGATCATCAAGGAAGCGCCCTCTCGCCACTCTTCTTTGTTCTTGTTATGAAGACCGTCACAAGGGACATCCAACGTCCAGTGCCCTACACTTTGCTTTATGCAGATGATGTTTTCCTGGCATCTAATAGCAAAAATGATCTCGAGCAACTTGTCCAAAAATGGAATGATCGTCACATGCAACACGGTCTCAGATTGAATCTAAACAAAACTGCATTTTTCACGATCGATCGCCATGAAATAGGCACTATCACTGTCAGTGGCAGTTATGTGTTTGCACCGATCGTGGGAAAATTGCGCGAGAGGCTTCCATGGTACGGTCACGCAGTTCGTGCTAACGAGAATTCACTTGCCAAGATTGGTCTGAACATCGAAGTCGATGATAAACGACCAAAAGGCAGGGCAAAACAACGGGGCCCAGATCAGGCATTCGATAGAGCCAAATGGCGAAACCGATCACGACAAGCCGACCCCGCTTGTGAACGGGGCGAAGGCTGAAGAGAAAAAGAAGATGATCCCTTCAAGGCAAACTAAATTACGGTTTACCTATGGTATGGGATATGTTCTGAATATAGTTTTTTGAAAGTGGCAAGTCTCAAAGCGAAAGCACAGTGGACAATGCTTTGGGCCTTTATGCGGATTGTGCGTGTGATAAACCGCGTATGATGTGAGATTTCATTTCCTTTGAAGGGAGTGTAAGGGTGAAGAATGTCACGGGGTTTTTCAGAAGGCAACCCTTGATACTCTCCTCGTTTTTGAGGCGGATCTGGTGACTGGATGGTTCTTATTTCTTATCTGGATAGTCCTCGGTAACAGAACTGGCCTGGGTGGTTCTGCAATTCCGGGCAGGCTCTACTACTACAAACAGATTAATCTTGCCATGTACCTGATTACTTCTATACCTGCGGATCCTTAATTATGCCGTCCGCCCCGTATCGTATCGATTCGCCACCCGCTGATTCATCCACATATTCAGAGTCCATTTCATGTGAAGCCATAATGCCACCATTCTTTTCACATTTCCTCGTTGTCAATACCAGGAACTCGTTTACCATTGGGTGCAGAGGTTCATTTTCGCCACTGCAATTTTCATTTTCTTTTATTTCGTTATTTTTGTTGTATTTTCGGCCTTTGATTTTACGTTGTAGCATCGAGAAGCATGGCTTCAGCTTTTCCCTTCCCCCATATTTTTCTCAATTAGTTAAATGCCAGCAATAACATTCCATTTTCAAAATGAACCTAGCACTGGACATTTTTTCCGATGGCATGGCATCAACACTTCTGTATAATCACTTTGCGTTCTGAGAGTTACATATATCAATCGACGCTCAAATGCTGCAAATTTAGTTGTGAAATTCTATGGCTTTTCGGACAAATGTACGGTAAACCACCTGCTTCCCTGGTTCTGAGAGGTGACACCTGTAGCTGTTGCACCTCCGTTCCATTCCACTTGGCCCTTAAAAGTGATGGCCGTCCAATTGTTCGCGAACTTCTCCGGATAGGTTTTTAAAGACCCGATAGCGATAATTAAAAAGTCATTATGATGGACATTTTGCTAAGGCAGCTGCGAAATCCAAGCATATCCAAAATCCCATCTTATCTGGAAGCCTTAAAAACTTCTTAAAGATGGTTACTCAGCAATTTTGGTTCGACGTTAGTGACGCAACCTCCACAAGTTTTCGAGTGAGCTTCAATATCCTCTACGGCATCCTTTCGTGTCCTAGTCAGCAAAGTTCAACAGCAGGATATTGCTATTTTAGATATGACTACTGATAAAGTTTAAAGCAAGTCTCATAGCTAATACTAATTTTTCTTGGTATGATTCGTACAGTTTATAGTTCAATTCCATAAAAAAACTTTCTCGTCATCTTCGATAGGCTTTGTCACATATGAAGTCTTACCCAATGTTGGCAAAGACGTCTTTGCTACCAATTGAACCATAGAGTTGGGATTATTAAAGGCATCTACCACTTCGGATTAGCCTTCCCCATTGGCCTCTCGGAGGATTTCCTGTTATTAACCCTGGCTCGATACCAAATGGTGTGACTTACCAGAAGCGGTTGTGCGTGGAGATGGTTTGCACTTAATGCAAATCGGACACGTCATTTTTTTGCTGCGAGGGTCAATAGCATCCAGCTTGAGTTGTCCATTATTACAGTATCATAATACAGATGGTTCCTCAAATGAATCGCCCTTGTAATTGTCTGTATTAAAGTTCCGGAGGGGAAATAGGTCGAATTCGGCAAAGTCCCTTATGTCTTAGATCCCCAACCTCAGTGTCGGGCAGAGACTGGGGGTGGGAGCTTACAACCTTAACTTTACCGTTTAGGGCCACATGCTTATCTGAATCCGGCTCAGCATCCTTCACGTTAATGTCACCTTAACTTGAGGTAGTCGAGTCCAGAGCAAGGAATTGGCAGATGTGCTTTCCTTTTTTTATAACTCTTTGGTCAACTCGAAATACCACGCAGAAGTCACTAAGTTTTTTATATTATTTTTACTGCCATAACTAATACAATATATCCAATTTTCCACGTAATATAATATCATTTAATGTAGATAAATTCACAAAACATCTGCTGATTTTTATTGTTATAAGGAAATCATTTCATTCTTAATAATTAAGAGCCATTTGTCTTTCATTCTCTGAATTAAACACCTGCATCAGTCCAAAGTCCAGTAGAAATAAATAAAATGAATTTTGTATCATTTCATCAACATCACGGACCCCAGCATTTTTTCGGCTCTATGAAAACAATATGATTCAAGATGGATCAAAATGAATCAATCGAGATGCGGTGACATTTATGATGCTACCCGAATGGAATTTATTGGCAATCCAATTTTAGGTGAAAGAAGTTACCAACGAAATGAATCAAAAAGCGGAGAAGATTTTTCTATTCATTTTAATGACGTTTAGCTGCTGATTGACGAGCATAGAAGGTATCTAAACACAGGTTCCGACACACGACGATGTTCTGGAATTAGATACGATTCGTTGCATACATATGCATATATAATTAATTAAAATATATATAACAGCTCTGACACGCAGGCAGCTTTGATCGATTTATTGCCGTGTATTTAGATTAGAAAATTAGGCAAATGATCCGAAATAGTTTAGGCTGTTAACAAGTGCCCATGCGGGTTTGCCTATTTAATATAACATTTTGCCTTCAAAATTCATCACGTTATCAACGGCTGCACTAATTAACTGGGGAAGGAAAAGAGTTCCTAAAATAGCAGATCATAGTCGTTAAATATGGAGTGAGCTTGTTTGTCCATATTTAAATCATATTTGGAATTTACAAAAAAAGACGGTTTTTCCAGTCACACTAAACTCTTAGCTAATCTTAGAACGCTTCCTAATCATAAAATTCTATGTATATCAAATGAAGAATTAATTTAAATAAGAACTAGAACGGTAAAATTATTTATCTACATTTAATATGTTTGGACTAATGTACACCTATGACGTCAAAGAAAATTATTGAGAAAATATATTTTAAGATAGCTCAATCGGCAGTTCATCACTCCATTGATTTGGCGGTGGAAGAAGATACATCAAAGGAAAATGCGGAAAAAATTGGCATTTTGTTGATTCGATTAATAATTAAATGTAGTGGAGAAATACTGTAAGCATGGAATATCTCAGGAGGTAGATATGGTTTTTGGCACAATCGCACGTGTACCTCTGAGTTCAGATGAAGAGGATCATGAATCCGGTTTAAAAGAGAACGCAGGGATCCCATGTGTGTGGAGACAGGCACTATCCATGGAAAGCATGGGGAATCAAAGAAAAATTATGACGAAACGCTAGACCAAGTTGATTATTAATTTGCTTTTGAAACAAAGAAATCTAATGAGATTGAGTTGAGTTTGGAATCTTCTGCCAGAATGTGGTATGATTACAACATGATGTCAACCTCCCGGGCACAAAATGGTATGCAAAACAATTGTAAGAAAACCTTTATATATTATTATCAACCACCTCTTAAAGGAGTGTCAACGGCGTCCACGCGCCGTCATTGACAGTTGAAATGTGTTTAGGAAGTCCTCAGGGCTTCTCGAGAAAGCTCTTCCTCAATTCTCCAACGTCATGCGTTTCTTAGGTGTTACCCATCTTGGGATAGTAGATTCCATCGCGTGGTGTCACCAGCAATGGAGTGGTCGGCCTTCCCAAGTGAGTGACCTATCCACTGTCACTTCCGTCTTCTGGTTAACACATCTACAGTTATCTGGCCAGATCAGGGTAACCCGATGACATGACGTGCACAAGTGTTAACGAAGCCTTAAAGTCATAGTTAATGTCATTTTCCATCTTCTGCTCGCCTATTGCAACAAAGAAAGGGTATTAGCACGGAACAGTCCAAAATTTTATGTTAGTGCTGAGATAACTGTACTTCCAGATTTTGGGCAAAAAACCAAGCGGGTGTCACGCTGTTTATGGTCAAATGGGAATGAGTCTTCCCAGATATGAAAACTGATCAACGCCTTCAATGTTCTACTTGTTAATACACATAGAAAGAGATGCGCGATGACCCGCTAAACTGAGAATCTTAGCCTTAATCTTCCCTGGGTCTTAGGGGGGGTTCACAGATGAATTCCAGACCAAACCATGAGAAATCAAGTCCGACGGAGAAAACAACACGAAAATTCGGAAGCTTCAAGGTACAGGTCATGTAGTTCATGTAGTGCGAGTGAACAGAAAACCTCCCAGATGCCTAACCAAAGGCAAGGTTGAAGGCCGATAACTGTAGGGTAAACCTAGAAATAGACGGGAGAACTCAATTGATAACTGATTATACGCTTTTGGATTTTGAAATTAAAAGATGGCCAAGGAATTACTTCGAATTGTAGATAGGAAAAAACGAGTGATACTGGCTGGGTTAACAGTTTCCGAAGAAAGGATATTGGCTCAATAATAGATCATATATTTATTAGCGACAATTTATCGAAGTATCTCCAGTTGCAAAACTACACCCACAGTGTTCACCAAGCTACCACTTTCTAATTAAAGCCTACAAAGAAGGTTGGCGTTGTGAAATTCGATCAATAAAAGCTTAAAGCAGTGCTAGCACAAGAACCGAAACTGAAGCATCGCATCCCAGCAACTAAAGGTCAACTTATGGTCCAATTTGGAGATGAAACAAGCCATAGAACTTGCTTTAAAACTGAAAGTCGCAATTAAAGCGCCAACTGATATGACAAAAGCTACATGTTTTCACCAGTCACTGTAGATAAATGTGGAAAGAAACCGACCCTAATCCTTGACGTGGTAGACAAAAACCAGCCATATCATCGATCTCCGGTAAAAGCTTACTATTGATTATCAACCAATTCCGAACTAGGGACACCAGCCCACCAATCACCTAGACCCTAACTAAGTTCTTTGCTTAACTGCCAAGGAAGTCCTTCATGCAATCATTGAAAATAAAGGCTCCGGTTTAGACGGCATCTCGAACAAAGTTTTATCAGAATCCGCTGTGAAGAAGTACTAAGTTCGATTCTTCGATCATTTGCGGAATATTTTAAAGAAAATAATAAATGGCTGAATGTCGATCTATCAATTTCATACATCAGGTTCGTATCCTGGTTACAGCTTATCGCTTGCACAGCACTAACCGCGATGATAATAATAATACAGTTCCGTAAGATGAATCAGCAAAAAACAATAAAAGAAAGCATCTACTAAACAGAGGATAGGTGCAGGTATTTTTTTTTTTGCACAATACGGAAATAAATGCTAATTTTTAAGCCGAAGAATCTTTTGGATTCTTCGGTACTTCCCAACGTGCTGAATATTTTCAATTTTGCAAGATGGATCAAAATAATTCAGACTTTTACCAAATTGGGCTCTCCCAAACACCATGTGCATATTATCAATAAATTTCACCTATCTTGCTACAATTTCAGTCATGGGCGGAAAGCGACAATCTATGGTATTGCACAAGGGCCCATTCTCCCCGGTGGTATAATAGTGATCCATCTCTTTAACGAATTAACCGTCGTTGGCTTTGCAGTATCGCCTACACCTTCACATTCTCTTTTGTAAAAGGCTGGTGGATGTAATCCTAAGTTTTAGCCATTGATCACTAAGTTAGGTTTTAATAAAGACCACGAAACGCGTTCTCTTGACCTGGGAGCCGGTTTCTGGCAAACTACTTACTGCTAGATTCCGGTCCAAATTAAAACGCATCTTCCGATATAGTGGAGAAGGATGTTTCCTACGAGCAATTAAATGCAGTTCAAGAGAGGCTGTGATTGTGATGTGTAATCTGAATGCTCAGGTGGGCAAATACGGTCTTGGCAACCGTAACGATGATGGCGGGAGGTTCGTTAATTTCTGCCACCCCCATCGCCTCTTCATTAATGGCACATTGCTTCACTTCGCGATCAGCAGTAGATTTAGGAGTTGTCTCCTGGATGTGCATAATAAGAGAGGTGCTGACGTCGGCCTCGAAAGGATCCCCATCTGATGGTTGCTTACGTTCGCCTGTGTGTTGCATCCACCAGTTCTCACAGGATTGGGGAGGCGCGAACATCGTGTAGACGTGTAGGAATTCGAGGCCTTTCGCTCAGACTAGCCGAAGGGATGATCATTAAGATTTCAAAGAATGGGACCCGTTTTGATTGTGACAATTGGAGAGGTAACTGCGTGCGCCCTACCATCGCAAAGATAATGGCTGTAATAATCCTGAAACGCATCAAATAGCATCTCAAAAGCTTGATCGGCAAAGAGCAGACTGATTTTAGATCTGAATCTGCCTGAATTGACCACATCAACAATTTACGGATCATTTTGGAAAAGTGCGCGGAGTTTTGATCTTCACTGTACCTACTCTTCGTAGATTTCGAGAAAGCCTTCGATAGTGTGACCAGTCAGGCTACATGGACTGCTCTGCGTAGATGGGCATTCTAAACAAAAAGCTATTATCAGAGCGACAAAATGTCACGTGCTGTACCGAAGTAAAATCTCGGAAGATTTTGACTTCCAAAACGGACGGTTCGCCACGGTCGCCTATTGCCACTGAAATGATTTCTCCTTTTTGTCGGGGATATTCTTCATGCTGCGTTTTTCGGGGGACGCTGAGGAATTCCATGGATGACGACATCGTTCCTCACATACCCTTCCTCCTTTCGTGACATGGCTGATATCTTGAATACCATCCGAGAAAAACATTTTTAATGCCGATTATTCAAGGCATTTGCCTTTCGATCAACAAGATAGATCCCTCACTTTCGAAAGATGGCAGGTTTATATAAGTGATAGGACTCAGATCACCCGTCATGAGGAAAGTTTATAGGGGATGGTAGGAAAGAAAGGCATGGCAGCCCTTGCCTCAGATGAAGCAATGGCACAGGCCACGCCGCCAGATAGTTGTTAGGCGTATTCAATTTTGTGAACCAGACTGGTTAACAGAATATCTGGTTAATGAATTTTTTTTGGGGGTTTTCACTTTTTTATTTTTAGCTGGCTGACATATTTTTTTAGCCCATAGACGGGAAAGAAAGTAGGATACAAATTCTGATGAACAGACTGTATTGCTCATCGCTAAATCGACCCAATGACGTGCGGAATAAGATCACAAGCACTCTCATTACAGGTTAATCGACAATCTCCTCGTCTAATTTCTTGCCCTATATCGCTCCAAAATCTGCCGCTCCTCCTCTGTATCTTATTTGGAAGCTGAATTGATATTTCCAACTTTTAAAGAGCCGCGCATATTTGACGATGCTGTCTCCGTCACTTCCATTTTTCGCGACTGAGCTATACTCTCGTTAAAATGAGGGTCTTAATCATAGGGCCCTAAATTTATTGAGATTCATTAAAAGAGAGGAACACTATCCGGGTTTAAAAGAAAGGTGAATAGGTGAATGAGTTAGAGGAGTTACAGGAAATATGGAAAGGATTGGTTCCATGAACAGTTACTGAATGGACAAATGAAAACCATTTTGTAGTGGTAGACAAGAAGCCAGGGCCCGACCGGAAAATCTACCGGGTTGTCTACGAGGTGGGGTATTATCATAATTAATGTCGAGCTTGGTAGTTGACGAACTCTTTGCAGGGCTAACAGCACTGGAATCCAGATACAGGGTTGCACTGATGACATTGTTTTAATCTGTATGACCAAATAGGAAGATACTCTATACGAAAGAATTCAAACTGGACTGCGAATGGTATCGAGGTGAAGCGAGTAATAAAGGTCAAATATTTGGGAATCACACTAGATCAAAAATTAACCTAGAAGACAGAAATTATATGTCACAAAGGCACAAGGGCTCTAATCACTTACTGGTCCATAGCAGGGAAAAACTTCAAAGACTGGCTTGCGCGTGTATCAGGGCGGTCATGGAAACTTGCCCAACGCCATCCCTAGAGCTCCTTCTGGGAGTAACTCTTCTCCATCTCCATGTATAGGCGAGAGAACAATCTTCCGAATGTCTGGGAGTGCCTAAATTGAAGGAAAATTGATACTTTTTCTACCCGACATCCCGATTAATCATATCAAGGGATAACATGACGAGGATCCACTTCGATAAGAAGTTTGAAACACGTTGTAATAATTGTTAGCGCATCAATCCATATTGGATCACGGTGTTGAAGTGTGTTAGAGCACTATACAGCACACTGTAGAAGGCAATGTGGTCAGCATTGGCCCGCCCGAGTTTATCAGCCTAATTTGACTTAGGTACTCATTCACAGCTGAGTCGGCTGGTATCCGGCATCCAGTCATGATAACAAATGCCTCTGCCATCAGTGAGATTTGAACCGCGACCTTCTGTTACGACAGCCCAGCACTTAAACCAGCAACTGATTACCTGGTACACTCATCACATCAGAGGGAGCGGTTGCCGGGGTTAGTGGTTTAAGGCAAACGCACTTTAAACCAGCTAGTAAACATGCAGTGTCCGGATAGCTCAGTGGTTAGAGCACTGGGTTGTCATACGGAAGGCCGCGGTTCAAATCTCGCTGGTGGCAGTGGGATTTGTATCGTGACTTGACGTCGGATGCCAGTCGACTCAGCTGTGAATGAGTACCTGAGTCAAATCAGGGTAATAATCTCGGGCGAGCGCAATGCTGACCACATTGCCTCCTACAGTTTCTGTAGTGTACCGTTACGGTCTTGAATGAAGTGCTCTAACACACTTCAAGGCCCTGACCCAATATGGATTGTTGCGCCAACGATTATTATTATTATAGTAAACATGCAAACACGCCATGAACAAATGTGTCTCCTTCAAACTCGAAATAAACTATAGGGGGTAGAATATTGTTATTCTATTCAATTGCCAAGCGGCTATTAAGGCATCAGGTGAACTCCAAACTGGTATGGGAATGCCTTAACAGACTGAACACGCTCGGCTCGTTCAATAAAGTCTAGGTACATCAGGTTTCAGGCCATATTGAATTACGAGGGGATATACGGGCCAGAGTCATTCTGTGGAGTCGAAAATATGTTAGCATTCAAAAATGAAGAGGAACGTTTTTAGGCGAACTGACCAGTAATGGAACAGTCAGTTCTGGGTGAATATATGGATGCAAGCGCTCGAAAGACTGTTTAAACCACAGGAAGAAGAGCCTCCGGATCATAGTGACAATATCCACTACTCCTTACAGCCTAAACTACAACTTGGGGAAGCTTGCGTTACCCGCGAGCGCTGTCTATAGATTTTGCCAGGAAAGTGATGAAACCTCCACACATATTCTGGGACAATGCCCGGCACTAGTGCAAAGTAGGTCCAGGCACCGCGAAGTATACTCAATACCAGAAGCCAGGTTGAAACATTTGGACGTAGGAAGTATTATTATTATTAAGACAAGGGGAACAAAGACGTGTTTCTTAATTTTGATTAACAAGGTTTTGAAGACTATCGTTTTGTAGGGCTCTACCCAATGTTGGAATAGAGGAGACTGGTCATAAACTCAACTGTAGAAGGAAAGAGAAGAGAAACGGCAGTCTGGCCAAGAAGGTGGTATCCTGTAGAATTACGGAGATGTTGAGGAAGCAATATATATCCGCGATGAGTACAGTAAATACAGGGTGCAGAAGTTTGTGGAACATCCTGGAAAAGCTCTTATAAATAGCATAGAATGTGCTCGTGGTCTGGCAGCATCTCAAGTTAGCCAAGACGCGATTCCAGATGAATGAAAGACGAAGAAGACGAGTTAAGCCCACAAAGTTGGTATTATGAAAGCTGAGAGATAAGAAGCCTAGTCTTCTCGGTACGCAGTCGGGTACAATCTTGATGTCTACTCCACGCAAAATAAGAAACGTGGGTAGTCCCCGATGATTTCAAACTGTGTTAGGAATCGGGACCCATTTATTAGTCGATCCTAAAAAGAGTCCCTCACTTCAGTCCCTTCAAAATCATTTCAGCAACAGCTCAATCGATGCGGTTGATGTAAAGAAATGTATTATCAATGGCACCATTCAACGTCACTTTGGGCCTATTTTATATAATTGATACAATTCTGCTTCTCTAACTTAGCTCTTTGTACCTAGGTATTTGTCGTCATGGAAATATATTAAATGCACCATTGGGAGCCATTTCTATTCGAGAACGATGCACTGTAGCAGTAGATGTAATACAGATTTAAATCCTTCTTTTGATTCCGTTATTGAAGGTTAGTTGACGATAATGTGACACGTCATTGTCAAATAAAATCCTCGCCATCATCATATAATCATCATCAAATATCAACCCACTTGCACACCATCAAATGGTAAAGTCACACTTTATGTAAGGATATGAGTCAAGGATAAGCACAATTCCTCCAATCTAAAGTATCATCAAAAATTTTATGTTGTATGATAAGGCCTCCCCCACCGACATTCACAACATCGAATGACTGCCAAGATGACATCAAACCCGGATAAGATTCAGAATGAAAATCAAACGCCTCTTCATATGCATACCAAACTGATGACAAGGCCAATAATTAGTTTCCTGTCTGATATGTACGACACCTGTCCAGAAGGATTTTAGCTAGCACCAAAGGAAATGCCGTAAAGGACATCATCATCTTACCACACCAACACGATCCAAGCCCAAGACGAAGACGACGAACGGACAACTTTGCATTATCCGAAAAATCTTTTGCAACATTCTGATGCTGGGTAGGATAAAACGCTTAATCAAACGATTATATGACGCTAAGAGGACACGAGAAAACTTGTAAGTTGTCCTAGCATCGTAGAGTAAAGCAAGCAGGCAGAAACCATACATGCATTAGCGTCTTTGAAAAGTTTTTGGCATGGCTGGTGGACGTTTGTCGTGTTGTTCAATTTGGCGTCAAGCCCATCAACTTGTTTCCTTAATTCCTAAAAATCCTTGATGTTGTGAATCATATGGGGAAATAGAATGTGTGGGCTATGGAGCTTTGATTCTCATCCATATGTATAAGTAGGAAGAATATATGCAATATCAAGGCAGGGCTCAAAGTAAAGTTCGTTGCAGCACGAAGTTCGCTCCTCAAGTGTCATCCAATCTGGATTGACCCATTATCTTTTCGCTACTTAAGATGGGGCGTTGATGCCAGATATGACCTTACACACGTGTCGTTGATATGTGGGAAGATCCAATGTAATAAGATTACCAACAGAGAAAGTAAGCAAGTTGCAGTCCGCAGGATCGGAGAGAGCAGACCTTCTTCTAAAAGTGTTGTATTAAGACCCGGATGAAGAAACATACTGCCAAGCATGGCGAGAGGGCAATGTGAGCACTATGAATATGAACAACGAGGGCGGTAGTAGTAGGTAGTCAACAGCCCGCAATTTGAAAAGAGGCTGGTTGGAGGAGGAAGAGAGAATTGCCACTATCGTCTAAACAATTCCCGGGGCAACTGCAAGGTGTTTCTCTTTCGATTCAAATATCCCTGTAATGATACTCTACGAGCTTTCAGGGTCGTTCTTTACTATACGAACCAGTAAGTAAAATTACACAATTTTTGACCCAAGACAATTCAGGAAATCATGCAATCTAAAGCTGTCTAGATAATATGAAACTCAATCTACTCATTTCGTCTCTCAATGAACTTATGTTCTACAAATCTGTGCTGTCATGGATCATGCGACTTCGAACTTATTGGGTTCCTGCGTTCTGCTCTTGCTTCCACACGTTTGGATCGTGACTGAAGAATTAATTTTTTAAGCACCGTTTTCGCGTAAAAACTGATGCCGAGATTATGTAATTTTCTGTCATAAGGCCTTATTTCTCTAGGTTCTTTCTTTCTTCCATAAATCTTGGACAGTGGAAGAATACGTGCTCTGGGTGCTCCCTGGACTCCATCGCACTTTGAGCAATCAGGTGAGGTTTAAACCTGTACAGGTAGTGGCGATATGTTCCATGCTCCGTGAGCGTAAGATTATAATTTGCCGCCATAATTTGTCTTACGGCGCTTGATGATGCGGATCACTTCCACTTTTTCTTCCGCAAATGTCAGAGCAGAACTCTCTCTCGCGTCTTCGAGATGCTTTGCGACCACAAGTAAGTTATATCTTCGTCGTAACCCACCACCGTAGTTTGCTCTACAGCAGTGGGCCGAATACGGAGTCCTACGGGAAATCCGTAGAGACAATCTACAACTGGGCTCCATCATTATTTTCATACCAGAGCTTCCTGCTAAGTAACGGCCGACAATAACTGCAACATAGGCGGCAACACTAGCCTTCGCAAGGGTACGGTAGCCTACCTTCGCGTCTTGACCACGTGTTTTCCCCTTTCTGGGCTTTTAGTTCTGCTCTGCGGAACTGCATGTACCCCTTTTTTCGTCTTATATGACTATTGCTTTCCTAGGGGCTCATCTCTCTCCCGTACTCTCTTATTTGTCCGTAATTCGGTGGCAGTCGAATAGGCGTTACTTGTGTGGCCTATGACTTATGATTTTCTTTATGGTTTGGAAAATGTTGCGCCCCACGCTATATATGGTTGCCAATAACCCATTTGTGGGTTATAGCTCGCACCATTATTCTCCTGTAGCTTAGTGTACCGACCAAATTCTTCGTTTGAGATAGTATCAGCGCACTCCGATGATTGGGCGTATACGGGTGTTGACGAAGCCTTGGAGCTTCTGACTAACAGTGGGGTTCACTTTCCAAGTACTACTCCTATATAGCAACACCGAAAGAACGCTAGCACAGAACACCCTCAACTAGATTTTGGTGTTGAGATAATTGCTTCGATATTTTCGACAGGACAGCGTTAGGAGATCTAACACTGTTTTGTAGCAAAAACAACGCTTCCTAAATATACAAATTAGTCGCCGCCTTCAATGCTCTGCCCATTAATGCAGATACGAAAGGTGCGATAATCCGCCAGACTGGGAGCCTTGGTTTTGGTGGTGTTCATTTTCTGTCCATTCGACTTGCCTCTCTATCTAAATCCAGAGCCATTTCGCCAAGGTCCATCACCCAGTAAGACTGTCATGCAAGTCGTGGACGCCGTTCGACGAGCAGAGGCACATAGCCGCCAAACTCGACGGGTGGTGCTCCTCGTAACACTTGACGTCAGAAACGCCTTCAATTCTGTAAGATGGAAAGACATTCTAGGCACACTAGACAATACCTTCAACGTGCCGAACTATCTCTTACGGATTTTGAGGGACTATCTGAGGAACCGCTCCCTGCTCTATGAAACACTAGAGGGTCAAAGGTGGATGGAGGTCACGTCGGGGGTAGCACAGGGATCGATCCTAGGGCCGGACCTCTGGAACGCTACCTATGACAGTCTGCTTAAACTCGACATGCCAGAGGAGTCGCGCCTGGTCGGCTGCGCAGATGATGTCGCAGCGCTTGTTGCTGGACGCACTGTCGAACAGGCGCAAAGCAGACTCGGCATATTGATGCGACGGGTAAGCGGATGGATGACTACTCATGGTTTCAACCTTGCACAGGAAAAACCCGAAGTAGTCATCCTGACTAAAAAGAGAATTCCGACCCTGCGTCCCATATCGTTCGGCGAGTCGATCATTGAGTCAAAATCAGCGGTAAAGTACCTCTGACTCTTGACTCAAAGATGAGCTTTTCTGAGCAAATCTAAGCAGCAGCGAACAAGGCTGCGGCTGGAGTTTCGACGTTAAGTAGGCTAAAGGCAAACATTGGGGGTCTAGTAGGCGACGTCTCCTGATGAGCTCAACGCAGTCTGTCCTGCTCTACGGCGCAGAGGTATGGGCTGGCGCTCTTAAAAAGGAGGTATGTCGTAAACGCCTCGCACAAGTACAGAGACGGGGAGCTTTACGGGTGGCGTCTGCGTACCGCACTGTCTCTGAACCGGCCATGATGGTGATCGCGGGAGTTATCCCCGTTGCCCTTCTTGCTAGGGAGCGTCAGGCCATATACAAGCGCAAGGGAGATGAGCCAAGGGAGGTGGTTGCTCGCGAAGAACGGCAACACACTCTAGACGAGTGGCAGCTCTCTTGGCAAAATGAAACTAGAGGCAGATGGACTGCGCGGCTCATCGGCATCTTAGGTGCGTGGCTGAATCGGAAGCATGGTGAGACTAATTATTTCCTTACCCAATTTTTAAGTGGGCATGGAGGTTTTCAGTCTTACCTGCACAAGATCGGAAAGGCGCGTTCTCCGGATTGTGTGTTTTGCAATGGAGTTGTGGACGACGCCCACCACACTTTTTTTTCTTGTGGAAGGTGGGATGGGGTTCGTCAGCAGCTCTATTTAAACACAGGGGATCTCTCTCCAGACAACATTGTCGAAGAGATGCTGAGGACTGCTGACAGGTGGAACTGTGTTGCCCATTACGTTCGGGCCCTTCTCGTTGCTAAGAAGATAGAACTCGACCGATGGAGGAGCCGGATGGCAGGGGGTTCCTTGAACTGACAGTTCCCTTCCTCCTCTCCCTTCCCGTTGGTGAAAGGAATTCCCTGATTTGAAGGCTCCGCAAAGCGGGAGAGTTCGGGGACTAGCCCGAAGTAATGTGACAAACGGTTCCAGGCTAGCTCTCTGACGATGGGGAGGTGTTTAGTTGGTAGTCCGACGACGTACCGAATCGGGAGTCCAACACTGTGTGCGTAAATGCATTCACCTACCCTACCCAAAAAAGAAAAAAAATCACCCAGTAAGAGAGCAAGCAAGCAGATGTCATCAGCGTAGGTGAGGTGTTTGCGGAAATATAACATCGTCTATTGAATTACTCCACGCCCTCCAGACAAGGCATCATGAAGAACGTCACGGATAACACAAAGAAATATCAA
This sequence comes from Hermetia illucens, assembly GCF_905115235.1. Taxonomy (NCBI): domain Eukaryota; kingdom Metazoa; phylum Arthropoda; class Insecta; order Diptera; family Stratiomyidae; genus Hermetia; species Hermetia illucens. Next base: position 142,791,870 of record NC_051851.1, read on the forward strand.
ATATCTATTACAGTACGCAACCTAGCGTTTTCCGCTTTGGACCTTAAAATCCTCTTATAATTTACCTGACATTTAATGATAATAACTACTCGTTTCTCCAGAATGCCCCCCGGCATAGAGAACTCCATATACACTTCCTTTTCATGCTATCAAAAGCTTTCTCCAGGTCGATGCAGCGCAGTTGCAGTGCCGATTTCAACTTCGCGCACTGTTCCAAAGTGATCCATGGGGTGTTGATGTGGTCAACGCAGGAGGATACGGAGCTCTCTGTTGATCAAGCTTTCAAGATGATCTTTTTTGCGTTCCAGGATAATTGTAGTTGTTATGTTTGCGACGGCAGGCAGCACGCAGTTACCAAATCTGCCACGCTCAGGACGGGCACCCTTCTTTGGAATTTAACCATTATCCAATTCTTCTACCCTCTGAGCAAAATTTCAGATACCTAAGCTTTCCGTATGAATGGAAGTAACAGATCTAGTAACTGCAAGTGCAGCGATAAATAACTCTGCTGGGAGACCGTCAAGCCCAGTGGCTTTACTCCATTTCCGTACAGGGATAAACAAAGTGACTTCGCTTCTGCTTGAAGGAACAGTCCGTGTCCACAACTAACGGTGACTGGTCATTCCATCCATAAGAGGAAGAACCTCATAGGATATGATACGGTTAATAACCGTGGTAAAGTGTTTTTTTTCCACTTTTCATTTGCTCGTCTTCGTGGAAGAGAAGTCGCCCCTTAATGTCCCTTTCAGGATCGTCGAAAAATTTCCGAGGACATGCAAGCTCTTTCGTGTCGCGATGTACACTTTTAAAATCGTTACGTTCTGCGGCATCTTCCGCTTCCATGACTAGCGCAAAAGCAAATTCTTTTTTCTCATAGCGCACATTACGTTGAACTTCTCGAGATTTCACTCGGTATCGGATTTCGAACGAGTTACGCCCGCCATCACTCGCAGTGATTGATAGTGCCTTCAACCTCTTTCTTAGAATTTATGACGCCCCTTCGGGACGTGGCCAACAATCTGTGTAGCATACGAGAAAAGATATTTTAATGCCAGCTCAATGCTCAGCAATATTCCCCGTCGACTCGGTATAACTTCCGTCCGATCAGGAAAAAAGCTCTCCCGCTGTTGAGCAACAGCTGGATCTTTTAAGCGGTCGATGTGGAACTAGGGGGTCGCAATTCCTCAGTCCTGCGAGAAGCGAACGAAAACGACAATGGGATGGGGATCCCGTTCCAGGCCGATGTCAACGTATCTCTTCCTACGCACATTCAGGACACAACTAGTAAATCTACTGCTGATCGCGAAATAGATCGCAATTAGATCGCTTGTGCGGTATTGGTCAGTTGAAACCGAAATGACTTTATGGCAGGTACTGTGCTGGAAGAATGTGCCACCAATGACAAGGCGGTTGAAGGTTGCAAAAATTCTTAGACCGTTTGGATCGCCATGGTCGTGCTATCCCATTACATGTTCGAGCAAGGTGTTTTTAGCCCATCTTGGAATTCACAGCACCCACCACAATCAGAATGAACTGCGTGTGATTGCTCGTAGAAAGCATCCTTCTTCGCTATATCGGGAGTCTCCGTTAGTTGTTAACATTGTACAATTGTGCTGCTCCTTAACGTGGACTGCAATTTTGCAATTAAAAGTTTGTCAGGAACCGGCTCCTAGGTGGAGAGAGCGCATCTTGCAGTAAACATCAGATGCAGCGCGATACCAGATTTGCGTCTGCTACCACTTTGCTTTCCAGAGTACAAAAGCACTTTGCCATAAGTGGGGCAAGAAGAATAGGAGTGCCACTATCTTCTTTCGCTCAGGCGCAGAATGTGAAGCTTATATCGTTGAAATTTTCGCACGGGTTTTTGGGAAATGAGGATTCTGAAGATCGCCGCTACCGTTGTTAAGGGGCGTGCACATATTTCGCGCCAATCATAGTGCGTTTTCGATAGCCAAAATCTTCGAGGAGAGGGGAGTCCCTATTCGAGGCGTTGTTGATGTTTCGGTAGCAATAAAGTCTCAAAATTTGCAGGTACTCCTTGGCGTATTGAAATGGTAGCTTTTTTATTCCCAAACTTTATTTATGTCTGCTTTGGGAATGCCGAAGTTGGGAAAGTTGTCAGTCCGTCAGCCTTTTCTCTTGGTGTATTACCTAGCGCCATTGAGATTGTTGCGGACAGTTGCTAAAAAAATTCAGCGTGATTCCTTCCCCAGTAACCTTGTCAGGGTTTGCAAGGCATCGTTGGGGATTTTTTTTTCAGTAGGTTTATGATAAAGCTTATCCTCACTTTCGAGTAGAAGCCACAAGGAATATTCTCTCCTCCTTTATATAAATTTTTTCAGGTTTTCTACCATATCCCTACGCTACCTTACTATTATCCCTGCCGATTTCGAGCTGTTGTAAGCACCTTAATTACCAGAACAATGGAGGTGATCCCACATCATTCTGTTAGCGCTTTTCATCCACCTTAAATCTTACAGGAAAGGCCTAGTTTTATTTCCTAATCACCCCTTTAAATTAGACACTAAATCATTCCAAACTCACATCCATTCAAAAGCTCCACCTAGCCATTCCAGAGCTAAAAGGTTAGCTGAAAAATTGAAGGCAAATTAATAAATAATAACTGCACGAAATAATGCACGACTATCACCTCCAGCCCAAGGAATAAATAGACTTTCATCTGCGAGCCAGAGTGAATGTTGCATTGATACCACGTATCGCAGTACCAAGGCTTCATGGCTGCAAGACTTCCCATCCAACATGGAACTAGCCGGCAGCGAGTGTGTTAGTGTGAAATATGGTTTATAAGTGCAACCTAAGAAATTGACAAATCACATTAAGTCAACGTAGTGACACCGAGTAAGATTTCTTCACTGCTTTTCCCTTGCAGCAACAGGATCAGGGAAGTGTTGCGTGTGTTAGGAATGGTGAATCGATGCATAGTGGTTAAGTCACGTTTGCTTACATTCTCACCTGATAACTCCACGGATTCAACCTTTCGACGGAGTAGGTGCAAGTGAGAGGAGGTATAGGAAAACAGTTCAATACATAACACCTGGATACTGGCGGTCGCTACTAGAATTTGATGCGAAAATAACTTGGGTTAACGTTTGTTGGGTCCAGCTGGGTCACCAAGTTTTCAGGGAGTGTTTTTCTAAAGGCTTACCAAAGCCCTAGTAATTGGGATTCAAAGAATGAAGTTCAGTCATAATAAGGGAAAATGCCAGTGGGCTTAACACCCTTGCTATCTTTCATACTTAGATTGAATTTCTCAATGAATCTTCAATAGGAGACATGGAAGCCCTAGACCTATTCCGGGTTAAAACATTTAACAACGATTTATATCCATGAAAATCACAGGCCCCTCTTACTTACTACCACAGCCGCCACTAGCTCTGTCATTACTCTGTCATAAATCGTAGATAAATGTGAAATTGATAAACGACTGTGTCACGGTCGCATTATGAACCTCACGAAGAATAATTGCAACAAATGGCAATTCTTTCGCAGGGCGTGCATATTTTTGCATACCAGTCCCAAGTAAGAGGCTGCGATGCAACAGTTTAGAGTGAGTCTTGAAGGAGTTGCACGAGCGGTGGCGGTCAATTTACCGGTCAAGTGACAAAATGTTAGCTGCCGCTAAATTATGATGTGGCTAGAGATTAGCCACACCTTAGCCAGTTAGTGCTGCTATCGGTTACCGAGTACCCATGGTCTGATTTGAGATGCGAAGGCCGAAGCTGGTGGATACCTGATCGTACTTTCTTCAGATTGAGCACAACTTCGAATGTAAAGAATTTATGAATGGTTTGGAGTCAGCGGTATCAGATTATCAGAGGCGATTAACAAGGCTTTGCTTTATAACTCTTGGCTAATCTGATTTTGGAAACCAAATAAAATTGGCTGCTATTAATGGTCCTCTCCGATGCCAAGACGCATCGCTCATAATCTAATCAATTCCGCCGTTTTAGCAACAAACGGATCAGAAGTCCAAAGGAACCTGAAAAACCTTCAAATCACCCCCATGTCTCCCTCCTGAACTAGACCTCATTTAGAATTCCAATTAGTTCGGTTCGATTCTTCCACCTCATTCAAAAACTGTCGCTTCAAATCTTCCGCTCAAACGTCCTCTGCACTAACTTCGTGTTAGAAGACGACTCTGTATGGTGGCGCACCGACAATCAAAATATCAAATTTCAGGCCACCGAATTTCGCAAATGTGTCCATCTGAATCTATTAGTGGCAATCTGTGAAGTGGATCATTGGATAAAGAAGTCTCAGCAGTAGCGACGACAGACCTAAGACCATGGCCAAAATGCCGAGGCAAAAAACTGATAGACAAGATGCCAAAGGGCGGAACGATTAAGATTTTTTGAGGTGTCGCTCAAAAAATATTTTTATATCACTTTTGATGGGATCTAATGAGAATATATTTTAACGCCAAGTTTTCGTGCTTACAGGAATTGATTTTGATATATTCAGATATATCTTGAATTCTTGTTAGAAATTCGATACGCGTTTTGGCGATCATGAGCTCTCTTTCGTAGAAACTGCGGCTCAGTAGTTGTCTGGAATATGATGGACGATCGACTGCTTTGTTTTTGTTTTACCCAGACGATGTTCAAATAAAATACTTTGTATGTGGTGAATACAAAGGATCCCTTCCGTCGTATAATTTGATGATATTGCAATAAAAATATTGTGTCACGTATCTCTGCCATATAATCTTAGTAGGATTTTGTCGTGAACCGGCTGACGTTCCTAGATCCATCATGAATTGTCCTAGTTGTCGTCGTCGGAGCGGAAATCGGTAAAAACGGTTTAAAGTCAACGGAGTAAAGCAATCACGGGGATATGGGTAAAGAGATAATCCTTAATAAGACATAACAATACTAAACGCCTACAATAAAACCCAGAGGAACTCTGGAGGAAGGAAAAAAGGACCGACATATTTTCAACATGGAAAATCTTAGAAAGACACTCTAACGTTTGTGCTGCGGAGCTAGAGCGGGCCCATATGGGGAACGTATCCACTAAAAGCTACCCCTACCATTTAGCTTTTTTTTCGAGGGGTGTGTTCGCTTTTAGACATTCATCTTTTCGCCGCTGTCTGCTTTCCTCCTTTTTTGCTCCCCACCAACTTCCGCTGTATTCTTACGATTACAGAGGAAACCCCAAGTAAGTTCTCCTTCGCTCTCAGCGTCTCCTTTATATTCTCCGTTCTCACGCTCCGTAACCACTCACATTCCGTATGCCATCGTATCTAGGACAACATGGTGAATCATCCAATACAAAGCGGGGCAGATGCTGCCTGTAGCAACCATTGTGTCCCTTAAGAACTGCATAACGTGGTTGTTAGTTTCCCCATGCTTTCGCTCAAGTCATATATTTGTGTTGGTTGGTGGCGTCTAGCGACCCTTCATAGACTCATCCCATTTACGTTGCCAGAGATCGTTCAACCTTGTCGCATCCGTTCTGTATCCGCTCCATATTTCTTGCATGGTACAACACACTCGTTTCTTACCCGAGAATGCGCGGTACGCCACTACCAGCGCTGCCTCTTCTGACATGATTCCACTACAAACCCTCAAAACCATCAGCCGGTACACCGAATTCACCTGCTTCCGTCTCTGAGAGTTTGCAAGCGCTCCTGCCCACACAGGTGACAAGAGAGAGTAGGATGGATCGCGCCACTCCGGCAAGAGTCGCGGTGGCACTGGCTGCCTTTCGGCATGCATAATCTAGGTGCTCTCTGAAGCTCAATTTAGCATCGATTATCACCCTCAGGTAATTGACAGCTGCCTATGACAAAACTGTGCTCCACTGACTTCTATTTTCACAGTGTTCTTCTTTCTACGGTTTATTATTAAGACCGCTTCCATTTTCTCACCGATCAGAGTCAGCGAGGATTTTTCTAGCCAGGACTCCATCGCTCTTACTATTTCCATTGAGCAGACTTCCTCATCCTCTGGTCGCTGTGGTGTAACAACTATAGCTAAATTATTCGCAAGGCCAACAATTGTAGTCCTCTCTGGGACGGGAAGAAAAAGCTACCCATTATACACGACATTCCACAACAGGCGATCCAGTGCTGCACTCTGTGGTATCCCCGTTGTGTCCATTTACTCTTTGGAGCCCTGCTTCGTGTCATACCAGAAAGTCTTCTCTGAGAGATGATTTTCCACCAGACTTGCTAAATAGCCAAACCCCCTTAAATTCGGTTTCAGCTGGCGGAGTTAAATAGGGTTTTGACTTCCAATGCGAACACGGCATAGGAGTCGCCAGGAACATTGCGCCTTTTGCCAGATTCATGACCATGCTTATTGCATCCACCGTAGATCGGGCTCAAGAAAACCGTACTGGCGACAAGCTATTGCTACTTTGGAGTCTTCCGCAGATGACTCCCTCCACCATCTTCTCCATTGTATGCATCAGGCAGAGCGTGCGATTTAATGCTAGGCCTCCAGGTGGCTTATTGGATATGGGAATTTATACCAATTTTTGCTGTTTCCAGTGAGCAGGGAATATTCCTTCTTTGAGGCACTCCTCGATGGTATTAGCGAAAAGGTCGGAGATAGACTTCGCTGCCAGTTTTAAAATTCTGTTAAAGGTGGTATCCAAACGTGGGTCTTGTTGTCACCGTGCCTGCCGCATATTTCTCACAGTTCCTCCGCGGTTCTTCTTTTTTGTTAGCCTTTGTCCCACAAGCGTTGTAGGTTCATCGTGATCGGTTGCGCCGTTTTGTTCTATCGGAGGTCTGAACTGACGGCAGCCGCGAGGCTTTTAAATCCCCATCCCGCGTATCAAGCCACCATTGTTTCGGAAACCTTTTCGTTACTTAAGGCACAACCTCATCTATGCTACGCGATCCGACACGGCCGCAAACTGCGCTAAAGTGTGAAGCATAACGAATTTGAGTTTTTTTTAGGAGCAGGGCAGGTGAATGCGTTTACGCACAGAATGTTGGACTTCCGCAACAGTACCCATCCGGACTACCAGCCGGAACCTGGAACCGTTTGACACATTACTTCGGACAAGCCCTCCCGCTCTCCTGGCTTTGGGAGCCTTCAAGTCAGGGAATCCCTTTCACCAACGGGAGGGGAGGGGAGGAAGGGGGTCGTTAGTTTAGGGAACGCTTTGCCATTTGTTCCCTCCGCCGGTCGAGTTCAATCTTCTTCCCAATAAGAAGAGCCCGAATATAATTCGCAACACTACTCCAGCTACCAGCGCTCTTCAACATCTCTCTGACAATGTTGTCCAGAGAGACCTCAAGCTGCTGACGGAAGCCGTTCCACCTTTCGCAAGAGAAAAAAGTGTGTTCGGCGTCGTCCGCCATTCCATTGTAGAACACGCAATCAGGATATCGCGCCTTCCCAACCCTGTCAGATAAGACTGAGACTGAAAACTCGTTTTGCCAAGAGAGTCGCCGCTCGATAAGGGTGCGTTAATGTTTTTAATGGGTAATCACCTATCTTAAGTTTTGGCGGGGAGGACAACGGGGATCATTCCGGCGATCACCAGCACCGTTGGTTCTGAGACAGTGCGATAAGCAGATGTCAATCGCAAAGCTTCCCGTCTCTGCGCTTGAACAAGGCGCTTACGATGTACCTCCTTGTCAAGGGCATCAGCCCATACCAGAAGCGACTGCCTTGCTCCCAAAAGGAGACGTCTCCTAGTAAATACAAGGTCCCCAATATTCACCATTAATTGACTCAAGGCCGACACTCCAGCTGCCGGCCTGTCAGCTGGCGCTTTGATTTGCTCGAAGAAGCTCATTTTCGAGTCGAGAATTAAACCAAGGTATTTAACCGCTCCAATCGATATAGGACGCAGGGTTGAGATTCTCTTTCTGGTCAAGATGCAGCGCAAGCCCGAAACCATAAGCAGTCATCAATCCGTTTACCAGTCGCATCAATATGTGTGCTCGGCTCGATGAAACGCATCTACGACCTCCATAATAGAATCCACAGTGGATCTCCCTATTCTGAGCCCGAACTACCTTGGGGATAATTCCCCGGCAGCGCGGACCGCTTCAGTGAGTCTACTCCTGATGAACTTCTCGAGCATTTTCCCGGCAGTGTCAAGCAGGCACAGCGGTCGGTAAGCATAGGAGCTCCGGGTCTCCTTTTTCTTTACTGATCAGCGCTAGTCTGGCCACCTTCTAGCGACAATTAAGTCCTTTAGTGTTTTACGTAGGTACCTGTCGTGGAGACTTAATCCTACGGTCTTCTTAAGGCACGGATTGATTTGGTGACCACAATCAGAACCCCGCTGTGACAAGCAACAACGGTACCAGTCTATATCAATCAAATCAATGGCTTAGCATTCATACTGGTGGATGCAAGACATACCTAAATCTCTACCGAACTAAGGAGTACGACACCCGTGTTGAAACGCAACACCACGCTGAGCATAACCACAACCCCATGAAACTCCCACTAGGGGGCCTACCACAAATAACCGAGCTGTACTCACATACAACGGGAGTTCACCCGAAGTATGAGAGTCCAGGGGCCATCCCGGTTCCCATGGTACCAGTATACCCCTGGTAAGGTTTCGTGGCCAATTACCACTTCAGATGAGTCCCCGTGCAGACTCGAGTCTGATCGCCCTAATTAGGCATTTGGAGCATTCGCCTATTGCATCACGGTCGGCAAACCAAAAGGAGTACAGCGTCTCCCGGTGTGATGAGTCGAGATTCCATGAAGCCGGGTTCCTGATTCGGTATTGCTCGCTGATTAGCACTACATCAGCATTAACCAGCGAACTGCGCTAGCAACTGCTTTATCGACTCCTCCACTTCGACCTTTTCTGTGGGGCAGTCTAAATCCTGGATTTCTAGAGAGCACATGGGCTTTAGGCTGGAAACAAGAGCCTTCTCCCCAATTACCCCTTGACTGCTTCGCAGAACGTTCACTTGTTAGTCGTCTTCGGGCCCAGTTCGACGAGGACTCCTCCACTCCTCATTTTCCGTATGGAGGTCACCTCTGCCTCGTTGTCTTCGGGTTTCATCCTGTAGTGGATTTCACTAAGGACTTCCGCAAATGTCAGTCTAGACCTTCGTTTCCTCGTCTTCTCTGCTCCTGGGTTTTGATTTGCAGCCTCCTTGTCTTTCGTCAGACGGGTCTCTGGCGGCGTAGTCAATTGTTTCCATTTTTCCTCCTTCGCCCTGGAAACTTTTTCCTTCTTTCACTTTTTCATCAGTTCGCTTTGCAGTCTGCGGTCCGTTTAGCGCAAGCAGCATTCTCAACGGGGAGTGCGACTGTTTCTGCTATCCAATCATCTTCCGCTATTCTCCACGTTCGCTTATAGAAGGAGATGCGATCCAATAATTAATCCAGTTCCATCAGCCCGTTTTTGACGCCTTTGCTGATGTTTCTCTGGAGAATTTTGCCGACCACTGCTGGGCATTTCCTGAGGAGCCTTTCCTCTTCGGTTCTAGCTGAAGCTCAAGACTAGCGATTCTTACTGGACTTTTTTTCATAACAGGAGTACTACAGGGTACTGGAGTTGCTGTCCTCGCACGCTCCGTCGCGCAACTTGATAAGGCTTCCTCTTTATTTGGGTATCCCGGTGTCACATCGAGTATATCAGCCCTCGCTGCCCCTTCCACTGATCGTTGTGGTGAACGACGCATTTTTGTGCTGCGCCCAAAAGCACTCAACTCTTACTCCTTCCCTGATATTTCGTCGATTTTTTTGTTGACTTTGGTTTATTCTCCATGGAAAACTTACCAGCGCACCGTCTCCCTGTGTGTCGCGACGTGCACCGGTCATTCGCGGTTTGCTCTTCACCGAGAGGCTTTCTCAAGGCTACTACCTGGGACAGAGGTATACTGCCAGCTAAGGGGTCTGATCTACTTACTTGGGTACCTCGCGACCGTCACATCCCGTATCGACCTTAAAGGTCGTTGACGACTTCTGAGAGAGCCGAAAGGTACGTGCGAGGTTTGCACCACCCCCGGGGCAAACATTAGAATATTAATCTGGGCTTACGCTCCTACCCAGCGTTTCGTTCAGATTCCTTCTCTCCATTCTGAACTTTGGGCAGTGAAATATCATCTGCTCTAAATCTTCCGGTATGCCACCGTATCCAGAACAATTCGGTGAATCATTCAACCCAAAGCGATGCAGATACTGCCTGTAGCAAGCACCATGCCCCATGGGGGACTTGTAAATGTGGTAATCATTCGACTCGAACTTTGTCGTATTCCTGCGTTATATGTGCCTCTCCGTACGTCTTATATGATACAGCACACTCATATTTTTCACCAGAATGTCGACTAGGATCATGCCTGTCGTCACCAGTACTGCCTCATCTGATGTGGTTTTAAAAGCACTCCAAATATCAGGTAATTTATATAACAGCAGGATGCGTACCACTCTGACTTGAAGCATCCATAGACACCTTTTCATCTAGTCAATATTCGGCAATATTTTTGCAAGTGGCGCGGTTGCAATAACTGCCTTTTAACATGGATACTCTGCTTATTCTCTAAAACTCAGTTCCGCTTCATTCATTATCCCCAGGTATTTTACAGTCGACTTTGAGACGGCCATATGTCAACTGACTTTTACTTTCGCAGTGTTCTTCTTTCCACGGTTCGTTATTAAGGCCACTTCCGTTTTCTCATTCGCTGAAGTCAGCCAGGCTCTTTCTAGCCAGGACTTTACTGCTTACACTGTTTCCGTCGCAAAGACCTCTACATGGTCTCGGTGTAACTTAACAATAATTACCTGTGTTATAATTGCAGTCAGATCATCCGCGAAATGTAGTGAAATCTCTTCTGGGGCAGAAAGAGGAAGCACCCCACTATACATGACATTCCACAGTAAGAGATCCAGTATCGAATCTTGTATTACCTATTTGATTCCATAACTTTTACTCAAACCAACCTTGCACCATCTTTGCCGGGGCCATCATAACTTATGTCAACTCTCGAAAACCATGATTCCTTCAGGTGCTTCCAGTTTGAATTATGTAAATTTTTTGGAGTGCTCCTCAGATGGCCCATATTTGCCCGAAGCATGTTCAATCCCTCAACTCATACCCCCGGTCTATTTGCAAACCAAAAATATCTATGATCGCATCAAAACATCTAACAAATAAAGCATTCAGGCTTTGATTTATGTACGCATCTTTTTAAAGTCCTCTGAACACAATTCCAAATTTTTTCCATTGTATCCGACTGTCGCAGTCTAACACAAAATATCGCTGATGTCACCCATTCGACAGCGTACTAAAATCCATCAATCAAATCGAATTCAGATTGTCTCATGGCTTTCATAACAATGGTCAGTCAATCAGTCACTCACTTGGAGCTATTTGGATCGAGCTCAGACGCACACGCGCAGAATCATTAGAGAAAAGATCTCGGACTCCGCGATCAATTGCTGATCTTCATGTTTGTCATATTAGTATAATCTGACCCGGCGAAATTGAAGATTCGCAGTTGGGGAAGTTGAGGAGAGGCTGAAATATCAGCAATTATGATTGCCACCGTGGAAACAGCGGATTTCAAGGCAACGGCCAGGGTTAAAAATCGATCTAACGCATAAATCCTGATCGATCAGTCCATAATTATGATCAATCTTTTCTGCATTAGTATCTGCTCAGGACGGTGGATTCCTTGGTAAGATACTTGACTGAGCTGCGTTATCTTGTTCTGCAGAAGATTTGACGTTGATGGAAAGCCAAACGGACAGACTGACTGACGCGTGGCTCTGTGCAAAGGTTGACCAAAGAGACTGATGGACCATCTTAAAGACAATTTCATGTTCCTCTGTCGACTACACCATCCATCACCAGATGAAGTATGTGATGAAGTGTTCGAAGCGTTAAAGGCTTAGAGAGCACTCGGATCTGAATATGGATTTACCCATTGAGTCCTTGAGGTGGAGGATCTGTTGATAATGATTCTGACTGAAAATTTCATACTTTTTTAGAGGCAACCATGATTGATTCAGTCGCATTACCTCCTTTAATTGTTCTTTTGTCTTGAGCCTGAGAGCTTGGCTACATTCAGTGCAGAACTGAGACTCAGTCATTTCCAGATGATGATTCCCTCGTTCCCCATAACAGTCGAAACGGACTTCAGCCCGGTTAACAACGTACGGATAAATTTTATTATATGACAGGAAAAATACTCTTCAGCCGACAGAATGTCAATCAAATATGATTGAAGGCGATTGAGAGGTCGAATCGCGTCTCGCAGCAATAGCGTTATAACAAGGGCATCGAGTTCGAGATGATTACACACACATATCGCATGGGAGTACGTTCAATCGGCCGGGAACGATGACAACCACTATCTGAAACGGATAGATATGAATAGATGGATGGATGGGCACCAAGGGATGACACGTTGAAGGACCTGTCGATATTGCGAGAAGCATAATACGCCAGCGTTTCGAAACCCATCATTACTCGTGATATTTAGAGATGCGAAAAGTGATGCTCGGAAATAATCAGATGAATGATTTGCTGGAAGTGTTACTGGGAAGCTATCTATCTAAATTGTCTAGCTTGGAAATAAGATGCAGAAGGGTGAAGTTCAGAGAACATGTTCCTAAAACAATCCCCACCGTCCCCCGGTACTGCAATGAATTCATGTCGACTCTTCCTTTGTCTCATTTATTATTGATGAGACTATGCTTGAGTTTCACTGCCTCTATGACTAGGGACCGAATATCTGAATTAATCAAGAAAGCTTACGACATACTCCACGGCGAGTAAAAACTTCCGCCTTGGAGTGTCTCCACCTAAATTCAACTCTAAGCTTTCGAAGCAGATAAATGACAAGGATCCGACGAAATCAAGTATAACCGCGACCGAAAAAAAATTGTCCGATTCAGATGACAACTTTGAGGACTTTTTCTTTTGTTCAGGGGCGAGTGAGTATGGAAGATATTTCAACATTTCAAACTCTGGCAGTCAAACAGTTGAACGTTCGGGGTCGGTCACAGTCATCTTCAATTAAGCCAACACTGGACAATGAATGATCCAATCTAAAATCCATCCATGTGAAAGATGGGCACATCAGTTATGATGGATAAGACAGGGCCCTGGCCCCAGCCCCGGCCCCGACCAGTACTGTGTGCACTCGTCATCGACAATTCATACTCGTACAATCGGACAGCATTCCTCGCACCACCGATACTTGTCGTTTGTCCGACTTGTTTGGTCAAGTGTATCTTTGAGATACTTGCAGCAATAACCACTTTGCAGCATCTCAAGAACTGTTTGTGATTGAGTCTCCGATCCAAGACGGCGACAAGCTGTTCTGCTTTTGATTGACACCATCCAAAGTAAGATGTCAATTTGAAGTGACGATATTTTATTATGAATTTTCGGTATTGAATGCTTTGGAGCATTTTGTTGCAATCTCCTGAGTGGAGCAAGATGAGAGCTGGATTTCGAGTATGAAAGCAACGATTTCCACTTACCATAAGATACATTCCGTTATAATTATTTGAGATTCGAAAAGATGAAATACTTTTGAACTTTTGACGGGATCAGAAGGTTTGATTCTTCCGCATCAGAAACATGTGAATGAGACTGTGACGTTAGAAGTCGTACTGATAGTGATGTATACTTTTCTGGGCTTTTTCGGATTCTCACCGTTAGAAGGAGAACAATCTTTGAAGTGGGACATGTTCGACCGGGAGGTCCTATTTTTGCAACCAACTCGTCGACTAGTATAAGGTTTTGTTCTCTCATCTTGAACCCCTTCCCTCAGGGGTCGTCAGCGACCTTTAACTGGTCGCTTGCGATAGGGGGTGTGACGTCCCCGAGGTGCGCGAGTAAGTATTTCTGACCCCCTAGCTGGCAGCATACCTGCATCCTAGGTAGTAGCCTTGAGAAAGCTCTTGATGAAGATCGAACCGCAAATGACCGGTACACGTCGGGAAACCCTGGGAGTCTTCGGAGCCGTCGCCAGCTCTCTGTCGACGTCGATGGGGTGATGTGAGCTTAGCTCAGCCAAGTTGTGACGTGTGTCAGGAGCCAGCCCCTCCAGGACCCTGGTCTGGTAGTGTGCATTCAACCGGTGTTAGTAGACCGAGTTGCCCCGAGCGAGCGCTTATTCGTCCGTGAATTCCGGGATCAGCTAAGCGTAGGTCAGGTCTCAGGGAACTGGGGATACATTCATTTCTGACTATTGCGGCCCGCTCCCTTGCATACGATGCACTGGTGAGTTTTCCATGGAGGATACACATAAATTAATAAAGAACAAGTCGGGAAATCGGAAGCTAGACGCTTCAGGTATGAAAGGTTTTGTGTATTTCATTTATAAAGAGATTTGAGCGTGCATTTGTCCCATTAGCATGTAGCACGTAAAATATGCATATATTTGTGAAAAAAGTCTTGAATTTGCAGAGGAGCGACAGTTTTGACCTAGTATAACTTTGTTAGTAATAGTGCGATTTTCACCAAATTTGGCAGAATCATGCTCTATACTGTAGCCTATATGCTGCAAAATTTTGTGATTCTAGGGTGAACTTAAGGGGAGTTTCCCATATCACTTACTAAAAATTATAGTAATGTACTATTATTAACTTTATTTGAACAGGTATCGCTGTGGAGGGTATTTCGGAGCCTAGGCGCCATATAGTAGCAGCCCCCTGATTTTTTTCAGATTTTTCGGTGCGGTAGTTTCTGAGAATGGGTTCGTTAAAAAAATAACCACTTTCAAGCCCCCGCACTCCCCACCTTTTCAACAAAAGTCAAAACTAAAACCGGCTTCGAAAAGTACTAACCAATACCTTTAATTTGATACCCTACATGACTATATTTAATGAAAAAAAATGTACACCCCACTTTTTTTGTATGGGGACCCCCCCTTAAATTCATCGTAAATGGATGTAACTCACTATATTCGTGAGCGTTCACAGTTCCCACCTTTCTACCAAATTTGGTGGCAGTCGCCACGGCCGTCTCTGAGAAAAATGCGTGTGACGGACAGACAGACAGACAGTAAACCGATTTTAATAAGGTTTTGTGTTTAATAGGGTTTTGTGTTTACACAAAACCTTAAAAAGCGACAAAACAACAGGGAAAGAGGAAGAGCTGAGTGTGTTTGGGCGCAGGACAAAAATGCGTCATTCACCGCAGCGATCAGCGAGGGCTGACATACCCGATGTGACACAGGGACGCCCAAATAAAGAGAAAGCCTTATCAAGTGGCGTGACTGACCGTGCGGAAATGGCAACTCCAATACCTCTTAGTGCCCCTGTTCCGAAAAAGCCCAGTCATGATCGCTAGTTCTAAGCAGAAGGATTCGGACACAAACCGAGTGCAAGTGAAGTCGACCGTCCTAGCTATAGTCGAAGAGGAAAGGCTCATCAGGAAACGCTCAGAAGTTGGCTGATGGTACTGGAAGAACTATTGGACCGCATCTCCTTCTAAAGGCGAACGTGGAGAGCAGAAACAACCGCACTCCCCGCTAAAAACGTTGCTTGCGTCAAACGGACCGCAGATAGCCCATTGCAAAGCGAACTGGGGAAAAAGCGGAAAGAGGACGATGTGGCTGAAGGAGACTTTATTGAAGTAGTTTCCAGGGCCCAAAAAAAGAAGGCGAAGAAGGAAAAAAAGGAACAACTGACTACGCCGCCAGAGACCCGTCTGTCCAAAGACAAGGAGGCTGCAAACCAAAAGTCAGGAGCAGAAAGACGAGGAAACGAGGAAGGACTCGACCGTCGGCTCTACTCAGTAAGCCGACGGAAGGCAAGGTATTTGCGGAAGTCCTTAGTGAAATTCACTACCGAATGAAACCCGAAGACAACAGAGCAGAGGTGCCTTCCATACGGAAAACGAGGAGTGGCGGAGTCCTCGTCGAACTGGGCCCGAAGACGATTAACAAAAGTACGTTCTGCGAAGCGGTCAAGGGGTTATTATGTGCTCTCCAGAAATCCAGGATTTTGACTGCCTGACAGAAAAGGTTGAAGTGGAGGAGGCGATAAAGCGTAAATATCCAGAGGCAACCAATGCGTGGATAGGTATCACCTCTGTAAATGCTCGAGACCAAAAGATCACCGTTGTGAAAGTCCCCGAGCAATATGCGAGGAAACTTCTAGCAGCGGGAGAATCAAAATTGGATGGATAGTATGCAGAACATGAATGCGGATAATCCCCACCAAGTACTAAAGGTGTCTGGACTAGGGACACACGTCGACGGCTTGCAAGGGACCGAACAGAAAGACAGCATGCCGGAGATGCAGCCAAATAGGTCATCAAGCGAAGATCTGCAATTAAAGCGAAAGTTGCGTTCTCTGCAGGCATCGTGGCGCGTCTGGTGAGAGCGTCGCACACACTGCGGGCTTGGGACGGTGTCCAATCTTCAGGGCGGAATTGGAAAGGGCTAGGGGGCGAACGGCATGATCCGCATTTTACAAATTAACTTGCACCCGAGTGCAACCGCTCACCAGCTGCTAGCACAATTCGCTGCAGAAGTAAATGCTGATCTAGTGCTTATTAGCAAGCAATACCGAAACAGGGACCCGGCTTCATGGCATCTCGACTTATCGGGTACCGCCGCCATCTGGGTTCGGGACTTCGTACCAATTCGTATTCTTCCCGAAGGTCAAGGGACTGGATTTGTCTGGATCCGGTATTTAGGGATAATGTTTCTCAGCGTTGACCTGACGCTGAACCAGACGCTGCCGGACTTTCGGCGCCGGTTTGATGTTCTGGAGGAGGTCGTTTCGAGCACGGAGGGAGAAATCCTGCTAGGCGGTGATTTTAATGCCAGGGCCCTTGAATTGAGAATGCCTCAGTCAGACTCCAGATGGAAACGGATTCTGGAAATGGCAGCGAGAACCAGACTCGTAGTTTTAAACACCGGATCCACGCAAACGTTTCGGCACCTAGGCTGTGAAGGGAGCACTCCTGACATTACTTTTGCATTGGATTCTCTGGCATCATCAGTTTACAATGGAGAAGACTTCTTGGCAAATGATCACCAGTACATCACGTTTGGAGTGGTTGACGCTACTTGCCGGCGAACACCAACGCAATGCTCCCCCTACGTGTGGAATGTAACGAGGGTGAACATCGGAAAGTTCGTCGAATCTCTTGAAGCTGACAGAGCCACGCTGAAAGGCGCCCAGTGGGGGGTGGTAGCGTCGTAGCTGACACCGTCGTAAATTCAGTGATGAACCTGATAACGACGACATATGAGGCTTCCACGACCCGGAGGGGGCCCACCCGCGACAAGCCTTCTATGTACTGGTGGACAACAGAAATTGCCAACCTACGGAGGGAGTGTCATAAGCTCCGCGGTTTGGCACTCCAACAAGGAGGCATGCTCCATAAAGACACGGTATAGATCAGCAGAAAGGAGACTCCCCAGCGCTATGAATGAAAGCAAAGCTCGCGGCTGACAGAACCTTGAAATAATTAAACACTTATTGTTTCTTTTTCGTTGGTGTGGATGTTTATTCTTGCAAATACCGATATTTCGGGAACCACTTGTTTTCTTCATCAGTGCTTAACAAGTTTCTTGTTTCTTCGAAAAAGAAAAAAACAAGTTTTTTATTATTTCAGATAATTAATCGTAATCGGAAACACCGCATAATTTCACTCAGATGACAGAACCTTATTAATGAGATGAATTAGTACCCGTGGGGACTTGGCTATAAGCTTGTCACCTGAAAAATCGATGCTCTGCGGGTGCTCTGCATACTGACCAGGCAAAAATCGATACACGTTCTTCCAAATTTACTAATTCGCCAGTGTTTTATCGTCGTTCTTTTCATGGACCTTCATTTGGACATTGTCATTTCAAAGCCAAGTGTCTCCCTTGATGAACCACTTACCAGACTTGGATCGCGTTTGTAATTTGGTTCACGGTCCTTGGAATTGAATGCACGGCGGGTCACTGCGATCCTCTGAATGGGGCATACCAAGTCAACCATGTTCACGCACCATCGTTGCTAGTTTGTGCTTCAGCTCTCTTCAAATCTTCCTGAAAAACCAACTCTTCCCCTCTACTCTTCGGCGCACGCGCTTCTAGGACGACCCAGGTCACTCTGGGGTAGTCGATTCCATTGCATCGAGTAACCAGAAATTAAAATGTCACGTAACCTGTCTTCTGGATTGTTGCGTCAACGATTATTATTATTATTAATCGGTGGAGAGCGTTTTGACTTTGGATATTATTGTTTTGTAGGCTCCACAGCAGGGTCCGTGTCAGCTTTTTTGTGTAGCCCCTTAACGTATTGACTCTTACTTTAGTCACGTGCAAATTTTCCACGCCTCTTTATATTGCTCGTATTCGGATCGGTTTTTGTTTCGCTGACTGCGTTTTCTCGCTTTGAGATAGGTCTTGCTCCCGACTCCAATTCATTCTTTCGGAAAGTGTTTTGACGGCGCGATGGTTGTGCAGATAGGGTATTAGCCTCTCAATCTCGCTTCTCTGGGTTTGAATCCCAGTCGTCATTGGTGTCTGCGTTCGTCTTGCGTTTGACTCGCTGCTGTGAGTTTATCACTTGTATAGCGTTAATTGTGATTATAGTGAAATTGAAGCACAGCCTGACTGTGTGGATCGACTATACTCCACAAAGGAGGGGACAGGAAACACTAAGAGTTTCTCAGCTGCCCATTCTCCAACCCGTATATTGCAATCTTTCGTGAGCCCCTCCGCCATAGATAGGTACATCTCGCTAGCAAGACTTGGTGCCGCATAGCAGCTCTAGATGGATATACTCCCTATTTTCGCATTTACCACTGAGCGTCGTATACACTTTTTGCCATGCCCCGAAATTCAAAATACCTGTCAACCTGCCCTCATAGTCGGCAGACAATCCAACGGATCCGGACTTTGCTAACAGTGATAGCTTTTTTCACCGTTTTAAGAGTTGAACTTATTGCCATAGTTTGTACACCGCCATACGCCTTCCTAAGCCGTGTGAAGTTTTTTCCTTTGTATAATAATAATCTCGTCCAAATGTTGGACACTCAATAACTACGGACTTTCTACTTAATTTTACTTCTGTCGCTTCTAGATTTTTTTCTGCAATTTTCCTTGTTTGATTTCGCCAGGTTTGAATTCCAGCAATAAATCACTCTTCTGGACTCGCCGTATAATGGTTTACATTATCACCTACCTATTGACCTTGCGTAGAATATCAGCGGACGTAGCTTCACTTTTTCTGGTTATTATTCACGCATTCGGTCTTTGCTTCTCCAATTTTTCTCGTTTTCGATCTTACTGCAAGTGGAACCTTCAGTACACTTACTGTCTTTCGCTGTAGAAGTTGACAGTTTTTCGTGAGGCAACTTACTTTCATTTTCTCCATTTTTTTTTCCGGCTACGATGAGGAGATCCTGCTTAGTCTGAGTCTTATGGGGCTCAGTCTTTTAGGGAACATCGGAGTTTCATTTGTGCCCGACATGTAGCGTTGCTTTGCTTCGTCTGTAAAGCCCCAAAATCTCTTGGTGCTGGTAGCGTTTCCGTTCCCGTCGTCCTTCATCATTTGATTTTAACTCCTCACCTATTTCGAGGTATATAGCTGGATTCAAACAGTTTATTAAAAAGTTCGAATCTGAGTTTTAGTGATTTCCGGGCACACACGATTACACAGTGCACGGAAGCCATTATTCTGCTTGCATTCACTAGTCCAGGTTGCAGACGCCGACACATTCAACGAGTCTGTATCCAACACAGTGTGCAAAGTGAATAAAGGTTGCAATTATTCCTCCAGGGGGGCATAGTACGTGAACTGCGCCCATACGCCTTCACCACCGGCTTCCGAAAATATGAATCGATCCGTCCAAATCTTTCTAAGATACTCTCAATATTCTTTTACTATTCTGCGCCCCACGTTTCTGAGCCGTCTCCCGTTACTCATCAATTGCTCTGAGTAGTAGAGTAAACGACAGCAACTTGGAACTTGTTTGTTCTGAGGTATCTATATTTCCAAATTTTAGAGAAATTTTTGGTAATTATACTCATTTTTTTCGCTTTTTGAATAAAGACAATTTTTTCCTCCTCGCATATTGTTAATGTATGTTCCAAGGCTACATTGCCCCTCCCGTACTTACCTCAGGAAAAGACCTGAAATGAGCTCTAGACACCTATGAAATATTACTAGGAAGATGCTATCTGCAGCGGGTGATTCTAGTGGTTTGGAAGTTCGCACCACGCATCTTACTCTAGCTTCTGAGCATACCACCATTGCTGTTCCCCAGTTCTCTTTGTTGCTCCTCGCTGTCTGTTTCCACCTCCCCCCGGGGGTGAGTTTGTAAGTGGGTACATAAACCTAATCCTTCTCATTCTTGGCAAACATCTCACGTTCGTTCTAGACAGACAGAGAATAATGTTCTGTCCTTGGCTAAAACCTTCTGTAATCGATGAACTGTTCAATGCCCATCCTGAAATTATTTCGTATTCCTTCTGATATCGCCTTGCTATACATCATTCCTCCTCATTAAAAATTCTTCAAATAGGTACCGCCATAACAACTAGCTTCTTTTAAATTCGTTGATGTCTTGATATTCTCCAATTCTAGACCGCTGCCCATTTTTTGTTACTCAGCTATTTGCACATGAATCCTAAATTGTTTCACTAGGACCCCTTCTAAGTGGATCGCTTTCAGAATTGCATTACATTACAAAAGGCTCATTGGCAACTCTCCACTTAACTTAACTAGCCCATTCATGAGAGTATTCCCTATGGTTTCGTCTAGGCCCTCCTGTCTGGGGCTAGTCAGGAATGTAGACGGAGAGGTTTTATGGTCTTCCTCTTATAAGTCACCGCATAAACTCTCCAGAGCAATCCACTTGCCCTCCCTTGGGCCGTCTTTCGATGAAATTTTCATCGCTCCCGGGCCTCTAATCAGAAACTTTAAATGCATATATGCATATACATTAGATTGCACTTGCGACTAATGCAGGCTTGAAGTTTTATGGAAGAGGAGCTTCAAATTATAGGTACGCTTTCTCCTAGCAAACCACTGATCTGACATTGAATACCCGCAGGGTCGCAATTAGGAATTTTTCCTTGCATGATAGAAATTTACTTGCTATTTTAGCGTTGACCATTACTCCTCCATTGCAATTTCGGACTCTTCTCCAGTGTGAGAGTGACTCTCTTCGTCTGAACATAAGCCTTAGGACATCCAAGTCGAGATTGTTCAGCTTTTCCTCTTTAACAGACAGCAGTTCTACAACAGGATCGCTCCCGCTCCTATGGTCTTCATAATCCTCGAAATTCTTCTAGGGATCTTAGTAAAGTCTCCACCTTAGAGTCCTTCCAAGTATCCTTCTTTATCTTCGCCATATTGCGAAAGTAAATTGATTACCCTACAAGGATCGGTCACCCACCTCGATTGTAAGCATTTTTTTGTTTTTTTGTAGGCACTCTCCAAAACCACGAGTGGAGGCCCTGGTTTTGGGAGATCATGGGGAGATCCTCTGTTGCGTCCTTAGTATATCTCATCAGTTCAGCTTGACAATTTATGAGTCCTAAGTCATTCTGCCCTGTACTCTGTTGTGCAGTTTGCAAGTATGGGTTTTTCGTTCCATTCCGTATACACCTGTACAATAATAAGGTTTACATTCGTTTCCAACTTTTTACGAATTCCTACTAGCTCCGAACACAACTTCGATAGAATGGCCAGTCTAATACCATTGGCCGTATTAGTTTAACTAACGTACGGTCAGCTGACTGCTTCTGACTTACCGGCCTATCGGGTTTAAACTTAGATTTCTCAGGACATTTTACTCCTTATGAACTGGCCCTCGCTGCTCCTTCAAATGATACCGAATGAAAGTTCTCAATTAGTACTTTCCCAAAGAGGTCTTAGACATATATAATTGTCAAGGGATCAATGGCCCATCCACAGAAAGCAACCAACCGAAAGATTTAAACAGAAATATGAGCCCCATAAAAGACGAAAAGGTGAGGTTTATGAAAGATTGGTGATGAAAACACAATTGAGTTTAGAACATTGCATCCCCCGGTGTCGAATCTCGGTTGTCATGTCAACAAATTTGAAAAGCCCAGCCCTCGTACTGAATTCACGGAAAGCTGTTCCTATGAAGTGGGCCTCAATTGCAACGATTCTGCACAAGAAGCAGACGTCCTTTTCGTGTCCTTTTATTGTAGCCTTCGACCACTTCAAACAGGCAGGCCTACCAGTTTGTTCCAATGAGCAAAAGGAATTCTTCAGCAAATGTCATTAACATACCACATACTCGTGAATACATTTGCATGTGCATCTTAACCGACGAACTTTATCCAGAATTTCCTCAATAAATGTCCCAAATAACTTCGCACAAGTGAGTGAGAAATGACACGCTTTTCCAGACACACCCGTTCAATATCCTTCCGCATGCACCCAACTTGCTATCTGAGCAGCTTAACATCCTTGATATACTCCCAAGTTGAAAACAACACGCCTGCACGTAGCATCTCCTCCGGCCAAATCAAAATCATCATCAACCACGAAAGTAATTTATGTTCTTCCTAAAATGCAATGCCTCGGTTAAATTCAGCAAAAGCCTAACCATCAGCATTTCTTGTTGCTGTTTTTGTTGTCGTCGCCTCGAACTCTGATGTCATTGTCATCATTGTAACCGAAACGATGCGAGATGTGATGCACTCCTGGTACACATCATCCATGAATCACTCACCGCCACCACCACCGCCGCCACCGTCACCATTTACAGCATCCGCAGCATCATCTTTTGCTTGTCGCTGATATGGTTTTTCGTCCAACGAAATGCGCCATGACACCCCGGTGTCGAGATTTCGGTCCAAAAAACAGCGTTGACAGCACATTTAAGCGAAGGTTTTGTAACGAATCATGTTTTAACTGACAAACCGCAAAATGCATCACTCGCTCGTTTACATGAGCCGAGCTGCTGTCGCATATATTTGGCACATGAAGCGGCCGCAAACATAGTTGAGCTAGAGGAGTGACAACGAGCCGGGATGAGTACATCGCTGCCAGGGCGGGAGAGTGTCAAGGACGAGATGCAAAACTACACGAGGGTTATAACAACCGCATGTCGTGTTTTGCATCATCGCTGCCACCTTCAGCTTGCATCGTGTACACGTACTACGTTTTCTGGTTCCAGCTCCGGATCCGTTTCCTGTTCCATTAGTGGCAACCGTCAAAACGTTCAACTACTTCACTTCACCAAGCGACGCCCCGACAGCACGCTGTTCCCGCTATATTAGGTCGCCATGACAGGCCTACTACTCCGGATCTCGAGATAACGCTCGTCAAGTCCAAAAAAACGCACGAACGCCAAGTGATTTATCCTAACATTTAGCACCGACAAAAAATAGGACTAATATGCAACGGTGCCAGGAGTGAGGCTTTCCCGAACTTGTGACGCTTGCATAGATTTTGTGGAGACCACATATCATCACGCCTGAATATATCACCCGACACCGTCACTACAGTCACTCCATCTGACTACTATAAGTCAGACAATGCACGCCAGGAGTTATGAGGAGCAGCACGGTGGCCTCGGATCCTGCACATTTTGGAGCCCGTTGGAAGAAGGACGAATTTTCGCTCTTCATCAGGCATGTTCTAAGTTGATGCAGTGTCG
The DNA here is from genome assembly GCF_905115235.1 of Hermetia illucens. Taxonomy (NCBI): domain Eukaryota; kingdom Metazoa; phylum Arthropoda; class Insecta; order Diptera; family Stratiomyidae; genus Hermetia; species Hermetia illucens. The sequence continues at coordinate 142,815,432 of NC_051851.1, forward strand.
TCGCTATCACTTGTCGTCATCAGGCCGTTGGATCAGGATTCAAAACAAACAGCATCCTAGACAAGGATACGGGCAACATCGCGATGGATTCGCGTCTCTACATATGCACGTCTAATGTGCTTCCCTCGCAGTCATTTTTCGAGCTCCTAATGCGCTTTACGAATGGATTGCTGATGATGATAGCTTGATGAACAGCACAACACTGAAAGGATAAAGTTTTATCTATTTCTACGCAATAGTGTTTGATGGTAGTTTCAGTTTTGGAAGGATTCCGCTCTTCTCTCCTCACTTTATTTACATCAGAAGGGCTGTTTCCAAGTTCGGGCTTCGAAGCAGGTTCAGGTGACTGCAAGAATGGGAAACTTGAAAATGTTACCAAGCAAATACTACTTTCACTCACTGTTTGTTGCCTTTCGGAATTCATGCACGCTTGTTGCATCCTTCGTACAAAGAGGAGGTAGAGGACTCACATCCGTGGCACTTTCGCTATGGCCTAGGCGTAACAGGAGCAACAATGCAAATGATGATGAGCCGCAACTGAATCAAACACTTGTTATCGTGTTTTCGAGGTTCCCGTCTCACATTTGCGAGGAGTCCTTTTATACTTGCTAGCATTCCACCAAATCATTTAGAAATGAATCCTTGTTTGCAGTTTTGATCGCGGCTGATACGTTTATGATTTTTTCATTCGTCTAGGAACAGTCTGGATGGACCCTCCAGGTAGCCATTGCTCTTGCATTGGCTTTGTAATAATGGAACAGCGAAAAAACCGCACACTCCATGCTTTGTGCTGCCTTGTCGTCATGTCATGACCAAATCCTTGATCCTTGCTTACTCGCACGACGTGGCCGTGGCTGTACCCCCACATGCAGAAGGCATTTAAGTGGCAGAAGTAGGAAACATATGGGTACATATGGAAGTCAAATAAATTTGAACCGATGAATATTTCATGAGTGATTTGCTGCGAATTTGTGGTCTTTTCTGCTAGTTTTGTGGGTTTTGATGAGATGGGGAATCCATGCGATGTGAGTAGGGTTAGATTGTACCGTGCATGGTGAAGGAGAGAATTCTCTGTGACGACAATTTTCAGATGACTTTCGAAGAATCGGTGTGAGTCTATATGCATATGCGACTTGTGTTGAAAGATGTCCTACAGCTTCTCAGTATAAGATCCTTGGAAACTGGGGCTATTTTACAGATATTTCGAACATTCTAGCTCGGGATTCGTTGTGACTGTTTTTGTTGTGCCGTGAAGTGGGTAAGCCTGGTGGATTTGACTATGATCTTAACTGCCTCGTCCACTCTCATCTATCTGCTGAAATGGCGTGATGCCAGTTAGTATAGGTTCCGTCTGGGCGGAAATCTCCTACGGGTCGTTGTGGATGATCTTCAATGCAGTGAACTCAAAGCTAGAGCTGTAGGCTCATGCGGGAATTTATCCACTTCATCCACACGTGGAAAGACATTTTTTCGCTAAAGTCGGTACGGGCTACACAAAGGTGAAGCAGAACATCCAACGACTTTTGCGAGTCTGGTACCTCCATCAGTTTCAGCAGTATCATCAGAACTGAAGAATGACATAAACATACCAAAAATCCAGAAGCATCGTCAGAGGTACCTTCTGACCTTCAATGCATAAAAAGTATTATCAAGCGACAAGGAGTTGCTACACGGCAGTTAGTACACCTCATCGATAACATTGACAGCCTCGAAATTCGTCCAACCTCGGCAATTTTATGGGGTCAAATTGTGCACTCCCCCGGCTCCATCAAGATATCTTTACATTCGAGGCAATCGTCATTCCCAACCAGTGTTTGGAAAAAAACACAGACACCGGCCAGATCGCAATTCCTAAGTTCGACGTGATTACTTAACTGGAAACAATTCCACGACTTATTCAAAGAAATGATCCAAGATCAACCACTTGGAAATGCACTGAAGATGTGGTATTTGAAAAACAATGTTATTGGTGATGCTGTGATTCGTTATCTACCTCTCTTTGATAATAATTAAGTGATCGCATAGGATACACTTCAGGCAAGACAGGGTTGTTGTTAAGATGGGGGGACCCCTGAGCCCGCCATCCACTTGGTGGCGAATCGGACCAGTCGGAGAGAGACTTTCTCTAACTTCTCTGGTCTTTGGGGTCCTTTTTTTCCGTTACCATCCAAAGCTTAAAAAAAACAGACGACTATGGTTTCATCCAGGGCAGAGGCAATTCATCAGACGCCTCTGCCCTGGGAGCAACGTGACCGAAATGTTTCAAGGGTGTGCTTTGCTCGTTTATATAATATTAATTCGCCACGCCATGAATGTCAGCTATGTATATTCAGCTTAAAAAACCGTCCAAAAATTCTTTCTCCGATTGTTTCCTTCCACCACTACGTGGTTACGGGACTCAGGACACTAAATAAAAAATGTTCAGCTTCGGTGGGCTTAGGCCTGAACTCTTGAATCACCTCGGTCACACTGCTCGCAGAACAGAGGCGGAGGCAGCATCTGCGAGTTGCTTTTGCCCTGGACGAAACCTTCGAATTGTGTCACATATATATATGGGTGCCATTCATCCTACGGCGGGCCCGCTATGTTGGTTACGCGCTGTCGCTCGCGGTTATCCGAAATGTCCTTCAGCACCCCCACGACTTCCCGAGACGCTTGCACTCATCCTCTACTGTTCTGCGCCAAATGCCCTTGCGGCGACCCACTTGTCGGTCATTTTGGGGAGAGTGCATGCCGTAGCCCCTTCCTTAATTTGTGGACCATCCACTCTCTCTTCCGTCTTGTGATCATAGTGCGTACGAATGCAGGCTTGCGCACAAACCAAGTTCTTCATTTGAGGAAGTGTCAAGACAGAATACTGCGATGATACGACGCAGACGCAGAAGTATTGAGGAAAATTTGTGTGTGCTACTACAGAAAAATTACTAGCACTGAGCAATCCCAACTTGATCTTAGTGTTGAGATAACTGCATTTTCAGATCTTAGGCAGGGCAGCGAAAGCGGATCTAGCGCTAATATTGTGTCGGGCGGCATCCAGTTTGCTGCCACCGTCGCCGGAAACTACGCTGCTTAGACATACAAATAGATCAACGCCTTCGATGTTCTGGCCATTGATGCAGTTAGGGAGAGTGCGATCACCCATCAGACTGAGAACCTTGTATTTGTTGGTGTTTATCTTCAGTCCAATTCTACTTGCCTCTGTTTCCAAACCAGAGCCATTTGGCCAAAGTCCATGTCCCAGTGAGAGAGCAAATAGTTGTCATCAGCATAGTCGAGGTGTTTGAGGAAAGATACCATCATACATTGAATTCCTCCACATTCTCCGGACAAGGCAGCGAGAAAAAGGTCACCGATAACAAAAAGAAGTAATATCGGTGTCAAGATGCAACCCTGGCGGACTTCGCTTTGCATCTCAAAATGCTTCAAGATTTTAACTCGGTGCAGCACGGGACATTTTGACATTTTCGTACGAGTGGAAGTAGCAAATCTGCAGTAGCTGCAGGTACAGCGATAAATAACTCTGCCGGGAGACCGTCAAGCCCAGTGCCTTTATTCCGTTTGAATTAATTAAAACAATAATAATAATCGTTGACGCAACAATCCATTTTGGATGAGGGCCTTCAAGTGTGTTAGAGCATTTCATTCAGGTTCTTAACGGAACACTACAGTACACTGTTGGAGGCAATGTGGTCAGCATTGCGCTCGTTGATTGATGGCTGAAATGATTTCCCTTCTACTTGGAGGAACAGTCCATATCCCCATGTTATGGTGACCAACCATTTCATCCACAAGACGAGAAACCATGGTGGGGTATTCCTTCCACCTATTCGGTTGTTCATCATCGTGAATGATTGCGTCCTTCGCTGATTGTACTAGCCTGAATCTAATCCAGGCCTCTATCCTTTCACGCCATCGTGGCCAGCAGAATTACATCAACTCATGAGCTAACAAATATATCTGACTGTCGGTACGTGAATACGAAGCTCAATCCAGCGGGCTTAGTGTTTAGAAGAACCCGACCCAGAGAACTTCCCGGGTGAGGGACAGGAATAAAATAATTCACTGTGTACACTACGCTAACTTCCCGAATTTTTTTACGGAGTTCGTGCGCTTTACCTTCCCAACCCGTCGCAGTGAACAATTATCGATCCCCTAGCACAAATTGGTAGTCAGCCAGATTCTGGCAGATTTTTTCAGAACCGCTCTGATCATACAGTTCTCCTAATGACAAATGACAGCTTTACCATATATGCGATCTGCGTTGAATTTAGAGGGTTAAAGCTTTCAAACTGAGCATCAGATGATGATCTCTCTCCAGCATTATGTCATCAGCTTTCTTGTTAGGTCTATCCCGAAGGAAGGTCCTAAATGTACTTCTGATTATAATATGGCTAATCTGATTGCTTGTACGTTCCCAGCCAGTTGAAGCCTGCTGACCTTACGGCAGGCTCTGGTCTCGAACAATGTGCAAGCAATGATGAGGCGATGAAATCTGCAAGCCTCCCACCATTACGGTTGTAGTTACCAAAGCCGGTGGCCATCTTATGTCCGAGGAAAGTGTTGTCACAATCCAGCTTGGCATTTAGGCCATTCATCATGATCATTCATCACCTTTAAAAAGTCTTACCTAAGCGGCATTGTTTCCTAGTACGATGTCCAAAGACTATTTCTTATCTCACGGAATTGTACACGATTTTAACTATACGGAGAGTGACGTCCCACAGGGGCCCGAGTAAGTAGTTATAATCCCCTAGCTGACAGTATTTCTGCGTTCTAGCCTTGAGAAAGCCTTGCGACGAATGACCAGGACACACTGGAAGTCCTTGAAACCGTTAATAGCTCCCTGCCAACGTGGATGGGTTGATATAGACGCAGCTCTGCCAAGGCGGTACTTTGTAAAGTGCTTGAAGAGGCAACCACTTCGGGACCCTGGTCGTTTTGTATGCAATGAACCCGTAGTAGTAGACTACGTCGCCTCGAGCGATTCAGGATCAGCTAAACGTATGCCAGGCCTCTGAGAACTGAGGTAGTTGCTTTTTCTTGGAGGTTACAACCGTTCCGGCTTGCTTCCCTGTACGCGATGAGCTGGTGGGATTCCAATGGAGAACAGAAACAAAACTCAGAAAATGGATGCAATAGCAAGAAAGGGGAAGACCTGACTGCGTTTATACATAGCACAAATACGCGTCGCTCACCGTAGCGTCCTTTCGTCGGGGCAGCGGGGGTTGGAACACCCCTTAACGCTCAAATAAAGAGTAATATTTACAAAGTGATTGGGCGTCCTCCCGCCGGCAACTCCAGCACCCTGCAGTATTCCAATTCCGACAAAAAGCGAAAAGAGGAAAACATGTCTGAAGGTGCCTTTATCCAAGTAGTCTCGACGGCAAAGAACCTAGTCAGCGAGGTAAATGGAGATTCGTGGGGGCTTGGCTACAAACTTGGAGCTCTGCGGAAACGCGGCATACTTAGTACCGACCAAATGGACCGCATTGTATGGGCGTTATTCCTTAGACATCCCCTACGGGTTGATAGTAACAGGGCTGAAGGGGTCGAGGACTGATCCCTTTTAACCACGAAAGATCTGGAAGAGGCAGTTTTCGCCATCGAACATAAGAAAGCACCAAGCCCCGATGATATCCCTGCGGAAGTTTATAAACCGGTGTTAAACGAACGGTCAGACTTACTGTTCGGGGCGTTCAATGCTTGACTGAATGAATTCATTTTTCCTTGTCGCTGCAAGGTGGCGAGACTTGCATTAATCAGTAATGGAAAAGGATACCCTGGACTGTCGTCTATATATCAACCGCTGTGTATACTTGACACCCCCGAGGGAGTGCTCGAAAAGCTCAATCAAGAGTAGACTCGCCGAAGCGGCCCATGTTGCCGGGGGTTTATTCCATAGGCAGGATATCCACAGTGGATATCTTGCCTTGCTGTTATAGGATGCGGTTCATCGAGATGACTGATCTCAACGGATAGTGCTCATCATAACGCTTGGTGTCAGAAATGCCTTCGATTCCTAAGATAGCAGGGGAGGGGGAAATCCAGCGTAGGGCACCTCTGGGGCGCTGCCTACGATAGCTTGCCAAAACTCGACATTGCAGAAGAGTAGGGCTTGGTCGGTTATGCACCCGGTGTTGCGACGTTTGTTGCTGGACGCACGAATAAACGCAAAGCAGGCTTGGCATATTGATGCGATGGCTAAACCGATGAATCACTGCTCATGGTTTCAGCCTCGCGTTGGAAAGGGCTAAAGTAGCCATCTTGATCGGAAGGGAAATTCTGACACTGTGTTTCGTATCGATCAGCGAGTTGACTATAGGGTTAAAACATCGATTAGATGCCTGCGTTTAATGTTCGACTCAAAGTCGGCTACTGCTTTTGGCAAGGGTATGTATCGTAAACCTGTTGTCCAAGTACAGAGACGAGGAGATTTGTTAATCGCACTGTTTGAGAACTTGTCATGTTGGTGATCGCGCACCACCACGCCCGATGGCGAAGACTTAAGAGTGGTGATTGCTCTTGAAGAACGGGAATCCATACCAACTGATGTTACAACTCTCTTGGCAAAATGAGTCAAGATGCAGATGGACTGCGCGGCTCATCGGCAATTTAGATGGGTAGCCGAGTCGAAAGGACGGTAAGGTAGACTATTTCCTTTTCCAATTTCTAAGTGGGCATGACTACGACGCTGATCACACCTTATGGAAGGTGGTTGATGGTACCCTGATCCAATTCCCTTAGTAAGAAAAATGAAGTTCACAGTTTGCTGGCCCCGAAAAATGTCTATTCCTTTTGTTCTATTTTACGAAAAGCAGCGAATAGTTTGAATGAATCCTTAATCCCCTTCAAAACCGTAACCGATCAAGATACGTTAAGTTAATATTAGGTACTGTTAGTAAGGCCCTTGCTACTCTTCGGGATGCCTCGGTGGTAAATCGCCATTCAGACTATAGCAGCTCACCCCCTGCCCCCCCCCCCCACTTTCTCAAGCTGACTTGGTGCCATGTTTAGCAGAATTATCGCCAGTTTTTTGGCCAACCTTGATCCATGTCCCCGTGTCTCCTTTTTATTTTTGTCTTCTTTAGCAGACGCTGGGACCAGCGTTTCTGCTTGCGACATTGACTACTCTTTTCTTCCGTCCAGATTTCTTCAAGGCGAGGCCTTTTCTGCACGCATCATACAATATAAGGAAGGAGGATGGTTCGTTCCTTCTCTGCTTCCTTTATGCACTCTGAACTACTCTGTAAGGGTTCGGGAAGAAAGAATGATCCTTTTCATTGAGGACTATCCTGTTGAAATTAACGCAGCATTCATCGAAATAGTGGCAAGAAGCTATCAGCCGGTGTAGTATTTGGTGAGGTATTCGCGACAACTTTAGAGACTGTTTCGCTTTACTGAAGTCGTAGTATCCCATTGAATTCTTTCTGGAATGGTGTTGAGGATTCACCACACTTCAGCATTATGCTTTCTGGCTGGCTCCCCACTTTGCTTTGCCGTAAAACGCGAGTGAAATGTGTGCTTCAATATCAGCCTAGTCTAACCAGTACAAATCAAATGACTACGAAAACCAACCAATTTATCGGTTTACCTTTCTCCAAACCAAACTTGTCAATTTCCTATCAAAAACTTTGAAAATTCCAACCGCAACATTTCTGTTTATCTTTCAAATTACGGCCACATCTCAACTGAACCTCCACTTTACAGGCCAGTGTTTTTCGGCTTGCCAACTTGTCTGCCACTTGTTTCGCCACCACTTACTTCCCTCGCGTGGTCCATTCCCTGTCCCATGTCTCCACCATACAAATACATATTTTGATTGACTAATTGAATTACCTTTGGCCAATCAATCTGTCAATTATTTTGTTCAGATGACGGAATGCAAAAACCGCCACACACCACCACTGCAATGGAGCACGCCGAGCTAACAAAAACCTGAAGCTGCGGAAGAGACCCAACAAAAAACGAATTAACTTTCAAATATTGTATTGTTGAATGAGCCTTGGATTGCGTGATGAGGAGAGACAGCAGGACCAGGGGTTGAGTCCCGATGTCAGCGGTCAAAAGAAGAACGAAATGCTACTGTTGTTGTTGGTCATCATCGTCATTTACAAAATTCCTGTAATGAGGACGATGGCCATCATCGGGCCCTCGGAGGAGCACAAAAAACGCAGAGCGGGGAGACAACCGCTCTTTGCACTGTTCATGTCAGCGAGTAAAAATATTGGCCGCAATTTGTCACTAATTAATTAAATCGGAAATAATTTCGTTTAATGAGAAAAACGGACAATAATGTGATGAGTGAACAGTACGTGGACGGGGAGGTCGATGCCAGGAATGGAGAATGGCGAAGGATTCACAACTGGAAACTGTGTCCGGGAATATTTTGATGCGGTGATAAATTATTTTAAATTTACGCCATCGAATGCTTTAGTTGATGATTTAGTAACATTTTCCATACTATCAATCATTGGGGAATTCAGCAGGGGAGGATGTTAAAGTTGCGTAGGTTGAGGCAGAAAATTTAACTCAGAAGTAGTTTCGGAGCTTACCTAGGCTTTCGTGAAATCTGTCCATCAATTTTTCCAAGCCTTTTCAGTAGCTCTTTCAGTAATTTTTTGAGAAGTTTGAAAGCCCAATTTTTGGAAAATGAAAGGCGAGTTTGATAGAATTAAACTGTGGAATTGTCTTCAAAGGTCCTAGATTTTAATTTAATCCTTCATTGTCCGATCATCGGACACAATAAGGGGAACTGTCGCAACAGTCCAACCTCAAGTCCAACAATACTGAAAACGATCTCAATGCAAAGATGACAACCAGAAGATGGACAAATAATCGCATCGAATCATATGAGACCTTCATCAATTCATCATCAACGATCACTTGGGCGCGAGTCAATAGCCGTGAAATAGGCTTCGATTTATCTCTTGTCGGAACCCTTGACCGGATAGATACTTTCTATATGACAAGCGAATCAATAGCGACATTCAACCAGACTGGAGACTGGAAACATGATGCCATTGAATGGGCTGGACACTATGCTGATTCCTCGCCGATCGGGGCCCCGAACAAGAGTATCTTTTTGATTAGGAAATAACGCTCCACTGCGAATAAAAGCTACAATTCAAGTCCATAAAGTGTGCGAGTTTGTATGTGGGAGTATGAAAGGAGGAAACAATAAATTGTTGTGATTGTCCGAGACGAGAATAACAGCCCATTCAGGGAATTCTACACCTCAATCCCTCAATACGTTCGTGAAGTGGCTCAATGTCGCCTTTGTTGTTACAATTATTACCATTATTAATAGATGCTCAAATTGGTAAGTACCTTAATGTGGTAACAAGTTTGTACAGTGCCAAGTTCTTGAACTGAAGAAACATGCGGTGTTACCGATTCCAAGAAGATGAGGTTGTTTTGGAAGCCAGCATCGGATGGGCAACGATCAAGCCGGTCAAAGGACCTAGCAGATTTCTCATTCGGTCAAATCTTTTCCTTCCACTATAATTGAATGTTTGTGCCTAAACTAGTAGCTTCAATTAGTATCATTTCACTGCAATCGGCAATCATTTAGTTTTCGACGCGAAGTTTACATTACGATGTTGCGACGGTAACTCCCGACTTTAACGTTGGTTTGTTCCAGGCCCACTTATCACCGTTAAATCTTAATCTCTGCATACAAGGTATCTGTTGATCTCAAGGCACGTGAGGACTAATGTGTGGATTAATACCATAATTACGAGAAGAAGAAGTGAACTGAACGGGAAGCAACAGCTCCACTACAATCTCTCCAAAGAGCCATCTCGTCTGCCAGCTGTTCTGGCGACCTCAGAAAGGAGCTTCAGATCCAAGGCATTGTTCGATTTTCTATGGCTGCAATGAAGCAGAACATTTCATTCCTTTGCATTGCTGCACCCAATTCATTCTACATACGAGCATACATCATACACGCACATTGTATGACTTCTGATGTCCGCACGTGAAATCAGAGTGGCCCCAGAAAGATACAGAGATATCCCCCAATTGATAGTATTTACTTGGGCGGCGGACGAATGAACAGCAATGGCTCGAACCCCCCGCGTCCGTTCGAGTTTGGCTAAACGCATTATCCGCTAAATTAGAAGCAATATGACCCGGTCGTGGCTGTGCTCCTTCTTGCTCAAAGCTGCTGAAATTCGCCAGTTTACTGCCTAATGCTCGAAACAAATCTAATATCTACGGATATCTACGGGATAGGTATTCTGATCCGAGTTTGCCACTAAACGCTCGTTTGTAGCTCTGTAGATGCAGGACTACCTGGTTCAGATGCATGTGTATCTTTCATATCACGACACTGCCGGCTGGACGGCAAACGAACCTCTATATGGCAGGCTGGAGTACAATCAGACATTTCAGAATTGGTTAGATTCGTGGTACTTACTTATATGGGGAGGGTTTGATGTTTGAATAGATTTTGCTGATTTGTTTGTTTGTGGAATTTGCCACACGCATCGAGATCGGTCAATTGAAACTGAACTTTTTCCTTTTCGCTGGGAGTCCTTGTGTGGTGAATGCCAGATATCAGGTAATTGGATGTGTTACGGTTTGTTAGGCGTTGTTTGGCATTTTTGTGGAGGTTTAATTAGATGTAGACTTTCTTCCTCAAAAAACTATGTCAACCAACAAGCGGTGTGGATTCTATTGAACAGAGCATATACCGCAGATTAATGCGTTGAATACGCCATTGAAACATTCTGAGGAATTAAGAGTTCTACATTGTCGTCCTACAAAACTTACTATATGTTTCGTAAGTACCCGGAAATAACACCCTTAATGTCCAAAATGGAATTTGAACTGAAAATGCATAGTATCAGATTAGGGATTTATAGTGAAGAGCCGACCCCGCTTGTGAACGGGACGAAGGCTGAAGAAAAAGAAAGTGAAGAGAGGAAACGAGGGAACCAAAAGGTGCCCACTTATATCAAGAACCTACATGGTCTCAAAAACCAGAAGAATGGATAAAGTAGGTACCGTTTCTGACCCTTGTGCGTTTTTTTAATAATAAAAGAAAGGTTATGAAAGGAGGAGGGATGGATAGCTTCAGTCTGGATGGCTGTACGCCACCGCAGTGCCTTAGGGGGTAGGTGAGGAAAGTGCAAGAACTCTGCAGTCTTGCAAATTACTCACTAAGGAAGCTGTCACCACACCTGGCAGTTAGGGATAAAATGAATCACACTTCTTCATCAACCTTTTCACCACACATTTTTTAAATAGACATCATTCCTGTTCTTAAAATTGGTCAACCCTCGTAAGAAAAGGTGAAGCTATTTCTTTTGTGAATACTCTGAAGAATGGATACTCTGAAGAATCACTACATTTCATCTTAGTAATGCAACAACAGAAGACGCAATATAAGGCATGATACTGGAAAGTTCTGTGGAAATCCTGTTATTATTAGCCAAATTATAATAAGTCAAAGTTGTCGTTTCCGTGTTAATTTATTGCAAGCTTCTTCTTCTTTTTCTTCAGTCTTTGTCCCGTTCACAAGTAGCATCGGCTCATCGTGATCAGTGTCGCCATTTGGTTCTATCAAATGCCTGATCTGGATACAAGGGCGAGGCTTTGAAATCCGCATCCAGCGTATCAAGACACCGTTGTTTCGTCCGGCCTTTTTATCGCTAACCATCCACTTCAATGTTCAGACCAATCTTGGCGAATGTATTTTCGTTGGCGCGAATTACGTGACCATACCATCGAAGCCACCTTTTTCACAGCTTTTCCACAATCGATGCAATCCCATACGGATCGCGGATATCCTTATATCGGGTGTGATTAAAACGTGTCGCGCCACTAATCCAACGCAACATCTTCGTCTCCATTACCGCAAGATATCGTTCATTGTCTTTTATAGCCGGCCAACATTCAGAATCATAGAAAGCGACAGGGTAGACGACATTCCGGTAAATTTTAGATTTGAGACTTTGATACATTAATTAATTCCAATCCATGAGAGAATTCGGTATCCCGACGAAATTAATAAGGCTGACAAGGCTAATGTGCGAGGCCAGATAAAAGCAATAGGATCACTCTCGAGACCATTCAACATCAACAACGGTCTAAGACAAGGGGTGTCCTATCATGCGACCTCTTTCGCCTGACCTGCTTCACGATGCCAGCGGTACCATCCTCTTCAAGCCCACCCAATTATTGGCTTACGCAGCCTCATATGTCTGCTTTTATCCAGGTAGAGCAGGCGGCGCGAGATCTCCGGCTGCACATTAATGAAGGCGAGGCGAAGTACATGGTGGCAACGTCAGCGCCGTAAACCAAAAAAGTTACTACATCGAATCGCACTGGTCAAACGAAAACAATAAAAATAAGAAACTAAAACTTTGAGACCCTTGAAAATTTCTCCTATATAGGGTCGAAAACCAAAACCGATAACAGCTACAATGACCAAATCCGTGCACGGTTGTCGGCAGCCAATAGAGCGTATTTCAGCTTACAAAACTGTTTCTCTCGGAACGTCTCACCATAAGGTCAAAGCCCTTACTGCACAAGACAATGATCTTGCCAGCCCTGGGTTCTTAGCAAAACCAAACCTGAACTGTTGGCCGCGTTCAAGAGAAGAATGCTCCGAAGAATTTTTGGCCTCCTACATGAGGATAGACGATTCCGTAGCTTACATAACAACGAAATCCGTGAGCGGCCATTCGGTTATGGATAAAATCCGGTTCAACAGGTAGCGATGGGCGGGTCACCTAATCTGTATGGATGAGGATGATCCAGCCCGGAAATTCTATAAGGGCAATATCATTGGTAGGAAAAGAAGACGAGGGAGACCCTGCCTGAGATGGAGCGATGACGTAGGTCAGAACGCCAGACAGCTTTTAGGGATATCGAATTGGTGGACCTCGGTGCAAAACCGGGATGTCTGGAGTTCCCTATTAAGGCAGGCCTAGATCGGATACCGGTTGTTGCGCCGTTGGTGATGATGATGAAGCTAAGACATAATAATACTTTAGCGGCGAAAACTGTTGAGGATCATATACGAGGGGGCTCAAAACAACCGGATTTTGGTTACACGGAATTTATTTGTTATCTTTTTTTTACAAAATTTCTTCAGGCACCCTCAAAGTGCTGCCTATTAAATGCGATGAATTGATCTACTGTAGGAAACACTTTTTTAACTGTGATATCGCTTAGTGCCATTGTTGGAACTGTCTTAACCGCCTTCGCATCATCTTCTCCTTTCGTTTGTTCTGCTTTGTCTATGGACCTAGGTCTGGCGAATACGCGGGTAGGAGTCAACAAAAGCCAAATAGCAATTCGTTTGTAAAGCCGTGTGTACCATTTTCTCTTAATGCGGAATAGGAAAGGTGGGCTGCTTTCCGTGGGTCCCTCCTCCTTGGTCGCCACCCAGTCTGGTCCATAGGGATCCTGGGATTGGACGAATTTGTCCTTATCCGCACGAATCTTCTTCAATGAGAAGCGAACAGGTAATCTCTCGTTGTATCGGACAATGGTGAGCACTTTTAAGCGCCGCTGATCTTATCAGGCGACCATGAGAAGATATATTCTCCCTGCTCCCCTTTTCCATCTAGAAGGTATTCGATGACCAACTCCGATAGTTTGGCGTCAACGTTTTAATGCTTCTGACCACAGCTCGGTTACAAACTGGTAACCCGAAAAATCGGAATTCTGCGGAAACAATGCTCACTTAAGGCACTTAAGCAGATGGACCGCATTTTTCGGGCACTATTCCTGGATGATGACGGCTGTGCGGAGACTGCCGAGGACTGCCCACTTTTCTCTATAAAAGAGACGAAACAGGCAGTCCTCTCTATGAAAAACAAGAAGGCGTCAGGACTCGATAGTATCTCAGTAAAGGCGTACAAGCTGGTGCTCCAACATCGGCCAGACCTACTGCTTGCGCATCAGCGCTTGTCTGAAAGAGGCATTTTCCCTTTTCATTGAAAGGTGGCGAGACTTGCGCTGATGAGCAAAGAGAAAGGCGCATGGCAGTCCGGCCTTAGAGCGGAGAGATCCACAGCGGATACTGTCATGGATGCTGTTCGTCGGACGGCGACACAGAGTCGCCAATCTTCGGATGGTGTTCCTCGTGACGCTTGACGTCAGAAACGCCTTTAATTCCGTAGGATGGAAAGGCATTCTAGCCACACTAGACAATACTTTCAACGTGCCGAACTATCTCTTACAGGTTGAGGGGCTATCTAAGGAAGCGCACCCAGCTCTATGAAACGTTATAAGGTTAAAGGACGATCCTTCCTATGATAATCTGCTTAGACATGCCGTCGCGCCTGGTCGGTTATGCTGATGATGTTGCGGCGTAGTTACTGGGCGCACTGTCAAAGAGGCCCACTGGTCAGCCAGAATAAAATGACTCTGCTTCTCACATTGATCGGCGAGTCGATAATCGAGTCAAAACCAAAGGTAAAGTACCTTGGACAGACTCTTGACTCAAAGATGATCTTTTTTAATGAAATAAAAGCAGTAGCGAACAAGTCAGCTGGAGTTTGGGCCTCATGTCGGGTAATGGCAAATATTGGGTGCCCTAAATCTAGCAGGCGATGTCTACTGATTAGTTCAACGCAGTTTGTTCTGCTCTACGCCGCTGAGGTATGGGCTGCTGCTTCTTGCAAGGAGGTATATTGTAAGCGTCCCGTACAAGTACAGAGGCACTGGTCCACGTTGCCCTTTTTGTTAAGGGGCGTAAAGGCACATACAATCGCAAGGGATAAGAGACAAGGGAGGTGCTTGCTCGTGAAGAAAGAAGAAATGGCTAGTTGAATGGCAGGTGGACTGCGCGGCTCAGTGGCAACTTAGGCGCGTGGCTAAATCGAAAGCATGGTGAGACTGACTATTTCCTTACCCAGTTTTTAAGTGCGTATGGAGATTTTTAGCCTTACCTGCACACGATTATGAAGGCACAATCTCCTAATTGTTTGTTTTGTAATGGAGTTGTAGACGATGTTCATCACAACTTTTTTTCTTGTGGAAGGAAAGAAGGGATTCGTATCTAGCTCTATTTAAACACAGGGGATCTTTCTCCAGACAAAATTATCGTGAAGATGCTGAGGAGCGCTGACGTTGGGGTTCCTCTCATTGTAAAGACGATGGAGGGGTCGCATGGCAGGAGGCTTTTTGAATTAACAGTTCCTTTCCTCTCCTCCCCTCCTGTTAGTGAAAGTAATTCGCTGGTTTGAAGGCTCTTCAGTGCGGGGAAGTTTGGCGGCTAGCCCCAAGTAATGTGGTAAACGATTCCCGGCTAACTTTTAGCCTACCCTACCCTAAAAAGAAAATTCGGGAGAAACTTATGGCTATTACCAGAGCGCCATATGATGACGCCAAATGCTACCTGCTGCTTCAAGGGAAAATCTCAGAGGATTTTGGGTCCCAAGTAGCCAGGATTGCATATTGTCACCGATATTATTTTGTCTTGTTACCAGTTACGTTCTTCATGCAGCCTTGTCCAGACGACGTGGAGGAGTTCAATGGACTATAATATCTTTCCTCAAACACCTCGACTACGCTGATGACATCTGTTTGTTCTCTCACCTGCTTTCTGTTGACGGTGACGCTGAACTGGATGCGGTCTTAGAGATTAACAGCGCCTGATCAGTCTTTGCTGCCTAGTCTAAAATCTGGAAAAGCAGCCCCCACCTCCCAAGCTTCAAACCTTCGTAGACACATGTCTGCGACGTTTCATCTAGGTACGCTGGCCTGATATTATTTCGAACGAATAGCGGTCGGCCCAGTTAGACCAGTTATCACTTGATCAGAAGGTGAAAGTGGCAATGAATACGTCGCACATCAAAGAGGGGCGACAATTCCATAAAACGTTAGATATTGTCTTCTATTTGTAGTTAAGTCTAAAATTGATAGACCAGTAGCTTACTCCAAACTATTATACAATTTTATTTTATTATGTATATATATATATTTCGGGAGCAACTTACTCCCTTCATCAGTACAAAGCTACTTATGAAGGGAGTAAGTTGCTCCCGAAATATATATATACATAATAAAATAAAATTGCAATTTGGAGTAAGCTACTGGTCTGTCGATTTTAGACATTTCCATACCATGCAGTAGAGCCCAAAATCCCAAGGTGGCCGGTGATTGGGTCGCCCCAAAAGTGCTTGGCGCGGAACAGTTCAGCATGAGTGCCGGCATTTCGGGAAAGTTTAGGAGAAACAGTCCGTGCAATTCATCGGCTAAAAAATCATAAGTTGCCAGGATCCGGTGGAATTACAGCCGAATTGGTTAAATGTGGAGGCGACCAGTTACACCAAGTGGTTCATCAACTTGTGCTCAAGGTATGGGACAGCGAATCAATGCCTGACGATTGGCAACGAGCCATTATCTGTCTCATATATAAAAAGGGAGATATCACAAAGTGCAGCATTTATAGAGGAATCACGTTGCTGAGTACCATCTATAAGATATTCTCTGCTATCTTGCTAGGCCGGATAGCTTCATACGCCCAGAACATCATTGGCCCATACCAAAGAGGTTTCACTCCAGATGAATCAGCAAGAGATCAGATTTTCTCTGTACGGCAAGCGATGGAAAAACTGTTGGAATATACATCTTTGAGACCGTTGACAATTTCTCCTGTCTAGGGTCGAAAATCACAACCGATAACAGCTACGATGATGAAATCCGCGCACGGTTGTTGTCAGCCAACAGAGCCTATTTCAGTTTCCAAGAACTGTTCTGCTCGAAACGTCCCACCACCTCATGTATTCCTCGGAGACTAGGGTTCTTAGCAAGAAAAATTGCGAGCTCTTGGCTGCGTTCGAGGGAGGAATCCTCCGAAGAATTTTTGGCCCCCTACATGAGGATGGACGATTCCGTAGCCTACACAATGACGAAATGTATGAGCGATACCCATGACCGTCCGGTTGTGGATAAAATCCGGCACAATAGGTTACGGTGGGCTGGTCACTTAATCCGTATGGATGAGGATAATCCCACCCGGAAAGTCTATAAGGGCAATATCTATGGTGGAAAAAGAAGACGAGACAGACCCTGCCTAAGATGGAGCGATGGCGTAGATTAGGACGCCAGACAACTTTTATGGATATCAAATTGGTGGACCTCGGCGTAAAACCGGGATGTCTGGAGTTCCCTATTAAGGCAGGCCTAGACCGGATACCGGTTGTTGTGCCGTTGACGATGACGACGATTTCGGGAAATCATGTTAGGAGTTGGAGTTGGAGTGTGCGATGGCGTGTAAGCGTGGTTGACGCACTATGTTGCCGTGGCAAGTTGAAATTCAACTAATCTATATTGAAAAACTTACGTGCACTTTGGTTTGATAGAATACCTAGAACTTAAGATAGCAAGAATCAGTGTTAAACTAAAAATCAGTCCATTCAAATAATATCTCTTTAAATCAAAATATTCCTTACTTTCCAAAGACCTACTAAGGCTGTTTGCACGAACTACGCAACTTACGACCATCCGCCGATTTCAATCCAGCCCGATTGTGAACGCTGGTTTTTTTTTGCTTGCATAAGTAAAGTGATTTTCATTTGCAATTTTTAAACTGTACATCCAGCTGACCCAATATTAGCAATAGTATCACAGCGTTAATATCCATTAGATGATGGTGCAGAGCAGCAGTAGAGTAAAAGGAGTAAGAAACAAGGGTGCATAAACTTTGAAAAATGCTATGTTGCAGGAAAAAATGGGATAACAGGGGCAACTGGGGATACTTTCCAGACGAAGTAGCAGTACGTCGTAGAAAGAACGTAGAATCTCAGTTGACAGCGAAAGATTTGACCTATACAGATGCCGTTCCACAAAATCTGCATTTCTTTCATTCGCCTTTGATGGGTAAAGGGAAATTTTGCGAAGAAATGCCCAATTTTTGGTTCACCAGTTTAACGATGAAATGTTGAAATTTTGATAACAGTATATACATTAGAGGTAGATCAGTAACATTGACTGTTTTGCTCTCTGATTTATTTCATTTTTTCGTGGCTGTTTGAGCTATGGACACACTTTACTTTTTCCTGTTTTCAACTCAAGGAGGAATGTATTGTGTTAGCTAATAGCGGAGAGCAACGAGAGGGTACTTTTGCACCATTAATAATTTAATGAACCCTCAAATATACTCCGGGAATATTTTGTTAGCAACTACTGAGTTTTTCTATTATAAAACTTTCGCCAATTCTCCTCAACATTCATATCCCGATATCCCGGTTTCTATATTGCTTAATGCTTCATTGTGAATCTATTGAGCGGCAAAGTAATAAAGATTCGGTTTTTTGTCAATAACATTCCATTTTCCTAAATCTATTGTTGTTTCACCCCGAATCCCTCTCTATGACCAAACACTTTTGGTCATCTAAACTCAACACTTCGCATCATTTGTAACATTTCGGCCGCTAGTTGACAAAAGACGCAACAGGACCAAATCATCCTAACTGAAGCCCTGAATTGATGCAAAAGCAAATAGCACTTTTGGTAAAAGTAAAAGCTTTGAGACAGACAAATCACCTTAACTAACCTTCTTAACATTCATTTTCCGGCAGATTCTTCGTTTTTCCTGCTTTTTTTCCCGACCGTATGCCTTCCTGCATGTAAAAAGACCCAACCACTGGAGCGGTTAGGGGATGTAACAGGAGCTGTGCCGAGACATTCTTGAGGGTGACGGCGGCTGGCAGGTTAAAGTTCTCATGAACTTGACGCCCCCGGAAAATCTAGTGTAAAAGTGAATTTCCAAGGGTAAGCAGAACGAGCGAGTGCCAGTTCAAAGTGGGAGCCATGAGTTTGTGATAGTCAGAATTTGGTGTTGTCGACAGAATATGTTTTTAGTTTCTGATATTTAGTCCTAGTTAGATAAGGGAGGATTGCTTAGGAGGAAAAGCGAATTAAGGATATGGAAACTTCAAGCCAATCAAACAAACAAGGCTGTCAGTCATTAGAGTATTGCTTATCTTAGCAGTTTTTCCCTGACTCTTTTTTCTTGCGTTCTTTAGGAGTGGCAAGACCGATGGAGTAGGCATAGTCGGTAAAAGTAAGGATATTGTAACAAGTGGAATCTCGGACTTGTTTATTTGAAGTGTGTGAAAAATTTCTTCGGAAAAGCGTGGAAGAGTCCCATATTCATAGGTCAGATAATAGGCTTTACAACTCTAAGCTCACATCTTCAATGGCGCTTGAAGAGGTAGGATCCAGAGCTCTTTGAATAGTTGTCTTTAACAAAGACCACGTATTTAGTAAAGGAACACAAAACGATGTTTCATCCAAATCCAAATCATATACTTTCAGCAGGTTTATTCTTACCCTCCTCACAGAGCCATTCAATACACCCAGTAAGGGCTGCAAAGTAATGTTTGCTACTTAACTCAAAGGATACATCGACGAAATCCACCCTCGAACCGAAAACCCCGAAAAAAGGGAAATCGAGCTGAGGTTACAAAAACCAGCGTATTCTCGTGCTTCTAAACGGCGTAATATAACACCAGCATAGCGAGCGCAACACAACGGAAAACATAGAGGGAAAAATAGATCCCCGGCGAATCTGTCGAGAAGTCTAGTCGAAGGCTAAGGACTCCGGAAGAGAATTCGTTTAGTGAAAGAAGACACAAAAACTCCTTGTCTTGTGCCGTGCCGCCTTGCTCCACGCTATGTATTCGCCCTATGAATACAATCAACAAGTTGTTATCATTTGTAAACGGTGAACTCTTACAGCAATGTTAAATGGAAAAAAGTGGTTGGTAATTTTTTATCAATTTTATCCACTCCCTCGACTGGAGATGATGAAGAAAAGTAGATGGAGTGGAGTCGGATTGTCATCCTTAGAAGTTCCCATCGTGGAGGCAAATAGAGGGGGAGTGACAGAAAGGGAGAGAGGTTTTTTCTCTTCTCGGGGGTGTAGGCAATTTTGTTCCTATTTGGCGGTAATATGCGAATTCTGTTAGCATCTAACATAAGGGCGGCCTAATTGAAGTGAAAATCGAATTTGTTCGGGATTAGGACAACGCGGTTGATAGATCAACGCACCTCGTTGAGGATAATTTGATGAGATGTGAGTCAGGTGTAGGTAAATTGATGCAAGAAATTTTTTAAAGCCCAACAACTTTTTAAAAATTATGTCTATTTGTTTCGAAGAAATTGTCTCTCCTCACTCTACATTGAATGTCGGAGCAAAATTTTGGATTACTAAATACACTAAAACGCGTCAGCAGAATTTGACCACCAGGTCGGTTGCTAAATTTCTTAAATTAAATTTTGAGTCAGTTTAATCCTCTATCAGTAGAGAGTGATAAAATGTTATAAAAGGGTGATGATAAGCAGTACAGAGAGTTGTTCTTTCTGTGCCTTTTCTTTGAACCTCTTCAATATCCTTGTCCACGTATTCTCTCAATCTTGGGAGAGTGGATTCCACTTCATGTGTGACCTATCCACTGCCAATTCCGCCTTCCAATCACAGTACGAATGAATGCCACACCTGTGCGCCGACCAAGTTCATGGTTTGAGATAGTGTCAGACTAGCGTACTCCATTGATACGACGCAGACAGCTGTCCACAAAGGCTTGGAGCCCTCGTGCGATAATAGGGGTCAGTTGTGCAACTCCCATATTGCAACACAGAACAGTCCTGACTTGATCATGTTGTTGAAATAACTGCATTTCCAAATTATAGACAAGGTAACCAAACTAGATCTAGCGCTGTTAATGCGTCAGGCAACATGCAGTTCGGTGCCATCGGCGGTAGCAAGGTGTCGCTTCCTAGATACACAATGCTCTGTCCATTAATCCAGATAAGGAGAATGCGATGACCTGTCAGACTGCGAAACCTTGGTTTTGTTGGTGTTTATCTTCAGTCCAACTCTACTTGCCTCTCTTTCCAAATCCCGGTCCAAGACCCGACGGGAGAGCAAACTGGTGTCTTAAGTTTTGTCTTGAGGAAGGATGTCACAACCCATTGAAATACTCCACGTCC
Source organism: Hermetia illucens (assembly GCF_905115235.1). Taxonomy (NCBI): domain Eukaryota; kingdom Metazoa; phylum Arthropoda; class Insecta; order Diptera; family Stratiomyidae; genus Hermetia; species Hermetia illucens. The sequence goes on from NC_051851.1 coordinate 142,836,390, forward strand.
TCCGGACAGGGCAGCACGAAGGACTTCACCGATAACAAGAAGAAATAATTTCGGTGACAGAATGCTACTTTGCTGGACCCCGCTTTGGAACCTAAAATCTTCTGAGACTTTTGCTCGGTACAAAACGTGACATTTTATGCCATCATATGTCGCTCTGACAATACCTATTAGTTCCTCGGGAATGTGCCTCCTGCGTGCCTCCAGATATACTCCCTGTTCACGCCATCGAAATCTGTTTCAAAACCGATAAAGAGCAGGTTCAGCAAAGATCTATATTCCGCGCACTGTTCTAAAATGATCGATAGGGTGTTGATGTGATCAATGCAAGAGGATCCGGAGCGAAAACCATTCTGCCCGCTGTCGATCAAGCTTTCGAAATGTGCTTTTATAAGTCCCAGAATTATTTGAGCTATTGCCTTTGCAACGGCAGGGTGCACGCAGATTCCTTTCTAAATGTCGCTTTCAAAACGAGTGCCCTCCTTTGTAATCTTGACGATCATCCCCTCCTTCCAGTCTCTGAGAAATTCTTGGATTTCCAAAAGATGCAATGCTCGATAACTCTGCGGGGAGACCACCAAGGACCACTATGGATTTTTGTCGTTCTGTAGGCTACGGAATCATTCATTTTCATGTAGGAGCCAAAAATTCTTCGAAAGATTCTTATCTCGAACGCGGCCAAGAGTTCGCAGTTTTTTTGGAATCCAGGTTCTCGAGGAATACATGAGGACTGGCAAGATCATAGTCTTGTACAGTAAGAGCTTTGACACTATGGTAAGACATTTCCAGCGAAACAGTTTTTGTAAACTGAACTAGGCTCTGTTGGTAGCCAACAACCGTGCACGGAATTCATGGTCATAGCTGTTATCGATTGTGATCTTCGACCCTAGATAGCGGTTTTACTCCGTTTGGGTGCATTGATGGCCGAAATGATTTCTCAGTTGCTTCGAGGAGCAGTCCGTATCTGCATGCTTCGGTGACTGGCCATTTCGTCCACAAGAGGAGGACCTTCTCCTGATGTGATATGGTTAAGAAGCATGGTGTGGGTTTTTTTCTATAAGTTCAGTTGCCCGTTATGGTGGATGAGAAGTCGACTGTTGACGTGCTCCATACGACAATCGAAAGATTAGTGACCGTATGTAAGTGGTGCGCCGTGATGCGGTAGACACTTCTGAAAGGATTGCGTTCTGCGGCGTGGTCCGCTTCCTGGACCAACAAAAAAGCAAGTTCACTCTTATCACGGTGTATACTAGGCTGAATTTCTCGGTATTGAAGTTCGGGTGCGCCAGGGCCGCCATCATATTCAGTGGTCGATAGAGATTTCAATCCCTTCCGTTCATCGATCAATGTCCAACATTCCGCACTCCTTCGCAATGTGGCCAACGGCTTGTGTACCGCCCGAGAAAAGAGCATTTCTGATGGCGCTCCAATGCTCTTCGATATTCTTAGGCGGGTTACTCAGGGTATCTGCCGTCCGATCAGCAAGATAGCTCTCCCACTGTGGAGCGGCAGCTGGAACAAACATGCTGTCGATGTTCAATTTAGGGTATCACAGTTCCACAACCCTGCGAGAAGTGGCGGACGCAACGTCCAGGCGAACGTAAGCAGTCATCAGATAGTGATCCCTTTCGAAGGGGATGTTGGCGTCTCTTCTCTTATTCACACCAGGTGACAACTCTTAAATCTACTGCCAAAAGTGATCAATCTGATTGCTCGTATAGTATCAGCCAGTTGAATCCAACCGATCTTTTGGGAGGCTTTATGCTGATACAATGTGCCATCAATGATGAGGCGGTGGAAGTTGCAGAAATCCATAAACATCTCGCATTATCGTTACGGTTGCCAAGACTGTGCTTCCCCATCACATGTCCGAGCAAGATATTGTCAGATTCCACCTTGGCACCGAGATATCCATTACAATCACGACGTCAGCTTTAGGAAATCCCCTGAAGTGCATGTAATTGCTCGTAGAAAGCTTCCAGCTCAAGAGAACGCTCCTTGCGGCGGGCGTCAGAAGCAACCCGACACCACGGTTCACGTTTGCTACCTCTTATCATTTCAGAGTACAAAAGTACATTTCCCTTAGGCTCAGAATGGACAGCTTATATCGTTGGAATTCCCATTCAAGGACCCTGGTTACTATTGTCGAGGAGTGTACGCACATTTCAGAAACAAACCACATTTCGCTTTTGATAGTCAAAGGTCGTAGTCGGGAGATCAGTCCCTATCCGAGGCGTTAACAGCGACTGCCTCCAAACCTTGTCAGGTTGGATGCTATCAAGGTCATAGTAAGGAAAACCTTGTAATCCCCCAAATTGATTACTTCCGGGTCTGAGGGAACTACGAGTCCAGCAGAATTCTCCAAACTTCCTCTACGTGCCTGGATATCGCCTTCACCAAACTAATATTTGTTGGACCTTTGTGCCAGCATCGCTATTGAAAGTGACTCTTGTATAACGTTTTTGATGGTTTTTCTGCTCAGTCGTTCTCCTTTCCTCGTAGGGGCTGGTTGAGAGAATTTTCCTTTAATATGTGGCGCGGCAGGATTCGCAGCATTCGAAATTTATTTCGAATGTTGCGAGCGAATAGATGGCGCGGATCTATCCACTTTGCGTGGCACACCAAGGGAGTGGAAGATCGCAGTAATCATGTTTTTCAGACCTGTCACTGAATTTAATTATTAAGTTGAAAATTGCTAAAGAATATGGAAGTCCTTTTTGAAAATAGAATTTGAGTTGAGTTTACTGTATAGAATTCGCGTTGAGTTTGCTGTATAAAATTCGCATTGAGTTCGCTTAAATATTTCAATAAAAATAATAAGTAATCATAATTACTTAATTGGATTACTTAAAATATACACGTGGTGAGATTTGTTGGGCAACGATTCATTTGTGATCACTCTAAGTCGAAAATTTCAGATACGTTTCAGTGTTAAGGAAGACGAAGATGATTCGCATTTTTCCTACCTAACTTCGGAATGAAGACAGTTTGAACTTGTGTCTAGGATCGAAGTAGATAATTGACCGTTTGTCTCTCACCGTGCATGCTACACTTCTGCTCTGTAACATTCGTCTATTCGAGAGGGAAAATGCACATTCACTAAAAAAATCTACATCTCGCTGATAAATTCTGTCCTAGTCTCGTCGATCAGTTCACGAAGGTCGCATTTTTGTTTTCTTTGAATAGAACGTCATTGACTCTTCGTTTCTTTTTCTGTCACTACACATAGATGTAAAACTCTTTACAAAAGACGCTCGCTTCAGCTGAACCGTGCGAACATCATAGCTTTAGAGATACATATGAGATTGATGCCACTAAAAACCACCTTCCAGCCGTAGCCCTACGAAGCGGCTATTTAGGTATTACTTCGCGGTGTATATTTACCTTCAGATCATCAAACTTGCAACTTTTTCATCTTTCCCTTTGTCACCTGCTTAAACACCTCAGTTTCAAAATTGTGGAGTCCACTGGAAGCTAATTTTCTTTCGGCTTAGATATCTCCTGAAGTATCCCCTCGGGACAGAGATTCTTTTCATTCACCAGGAGGGGGACGGAGATTCTCTTCATTCCAGGTTTCCCTTTTTATCCACGAATAGTAAAATAATCACCAAGAGAGGACTATATTCCACGGATCTCCGCTTTGACAGACATACGTTGTCATAACCGTTTGTGTTTAAACATTAACTAGGGGCAGTGCGACCCTTTTTAGCAGGAACTTCACCGCTTTCGCTTTAACAACCTGTATCGCTACACCTAATACATCTACAAAGTTACCTCAGCCTATTTTGGCATAGGAAGCGCAAGCACTTTATTATACATTATATTCTATTATACATCAGAGGGCCGAGTACCTAGCCTGGTAGCCTCTACTTTGTGGGTCATCAGATTCAGTTGGTCGAGATAAATGCGTTTTAGACATCCAACGCCAACGATGCTCAGCACTCATCATTATTCAGCACTTTTCTGCAGTTTGGAGACAGAGTGACAATAGTTTTTGGGGAGGGTTTATACCGGCATCCTCTCACAACTGTTTGAAGCTGTTTCTTCTGCTTCCTCGGATAGCCTCTTTTAACCTGCTTCGTAATTGTCGGTATGCTTCCTCTCAATCGGTACTGCCGGGTTTCGCAGCCTTGATTTACGTATCTGTTTGGAGATGCGATGCTACAGGCTGCAGTTAAAGTACATCACTAACAAAAATTTAACGTCTTATTCGTTTATAGGCAGTCTGTTTGGTTCTCACAGTAGCGTGATTTAGACTGTCACTTGTTCATAACAATATCAGCCACTGCTACTGACACTTCCTTGTCCGAATAGCTGAGTGATTAGAGCACAAGGGCGTCGTACAGAAAGTCGCAGTTCAAATCTTACCAGTGGCAGTGGGATTTGTATCCTGATTTGACGTCAGATACCAGTCACACCTGAGTCAAATTAGGGTAATAGTCTCGGACGAGCGGAATGTTGACCACATTGCCTTCTGTAGGGTACTGTAATCCTCTAGGGTACCTTTGTTGCCTTAAATAAAGTGCTCGAACACACTTCAAGGCCCTGATCCAATTGTATTGTTGTGCCAATGAGTATTATTATTATTACAGGCACTTCAGATGCTGGTCCTGGTTGCGTCGAATCCTCTTTTCGTTGGGATGAAATTCCCGGTTACTATTTTCGAATGTCTTTTTGCCTCCGCACCAGAGCGTTGAGCAGACGTTTTAATAAGAACATACCACCTATATATGCGGAGTTCTTTCACCTTCGATGTTTCGTTACTTTCTAAAAGACTCATAGCACTGTTCACTTTTAATCCCTTGCCCAAATGCCAGCATCATAATTCTAATATATTTCAGTACTTATGACTACATCGATGTCCTGATGTTGATTAGTATCTCATTTGCGTATTGACTTGAGAGCCCCTCTATACTTCAGACACTTGATGCTGCTGGCAAACTTGTCGATGGTTTACATACTTCTTCCCTTTACTTACAATTCTCACTAGTATTACTTTCTGCTCTGATTTTTTTTTTGTAGTACTGACGGGCTCCGTCCCCCGGTAGACTTTCCCTAGCGTTTTTATCGCTGAGTCGAACTTTTCCAAGGTCTCCTGAATCTGCCCCTATATAACGACACCTTTTATTTCTTTGCAAAATATAGGAATTTCTACCCTCTCAGAGACTTTAAAATTTAATTCAAAAATGTGTCCTCGGTTATATCATTGAATTTCTTAAGTTTCAGAATAACTTCCTCTCCTGAAACTTCCGATAGGACATTTTACCCGAAATTGGCTAATTATGAAACTGCCGCTGACCTTCTATGAAAATCAGCACGAAATCTTCCCTTCATTTGGAGATGATGACCGCCTCCCGTCGTATTCTCCTATCTCTTCTTTTCTTAGGTGCTACCTTTCTCAAAGGGGTCCACTCTATTTCCCAAGTGCTTCCGCTATGTCACTTTTGCTAGCAACTGCCGCCGCTATCCTCATCTGCCCCAATTTCGTCGTTGTTTCATGGCTCTTGGGTGCTTCTTATTATGAGCCTTATATTGTGATGGATATTAGCAAACAGGCCATAGTTCTGTAGTTCTATTATTTAGCCGGATGAAGGCCGTTCTCTATTGGTCACTACGTTTATTTCTTCAGTTCCCTCCTGATGTCGACTGAGGGAGGTTCTTTCAAATACTTGAGATGGATGAATGTGAAAAATCCGACTTCTCCTGAGCGGGTCTGTCTTTAAAATAAGCTCTGCCTCTGATAAAGTAGACTTTGTAGGGCTGCCAGAATTTGTACTTGTGACAGATATAAAGATCTCTGCAGTCAGTTTTTTAAAATCGTCCTGCAGAGCCTGTAGGGGACTATGCCGCCAAACTTGACACACCCTACAATTTGCATCGCCGCAGCTACGGAGAGAAGGGAGAAAACATCAGGCCCTTCCTTTGGGATTGTCCAGCTCTAGCTAGCGTCAGGCTATGGATGTCTAGCGCACCATTCGTTGAGAACCTCAAGGAAATCTCTAGTTGCAGCATGAGGGAACTGCTATTCTTCGTGCTGGCTCTTATCGTAGCAGTAGGGGGGGGGGGGGGGGGGGCGCTGATACCAACCGACCTACCATCTGCCTCTGAACCCTAGAGCGATTGTTCTTCACAGCTTGGATCTAAGTTTCCTGAAAGGCTTTGAAATCTCCATGTTAAGATTCATGTGGATGAGCGTCAATCTGTGCTCGAATAAGATCTCTAATTGGACACTCTCTTATTATCTACTCCAAAAAACTTTCCTATGAGAGTAACATCTAGAGCCTTCTCTCAACTATTCCCTTTGTCCGAACTTAGAAAAGTTAAACTTCCTCCAGCTCCCCAGGAAGGATATATTCTGATACAGAGAGAGGATATTAAGTGTTGAGATTTCGCAAATATTGTTGCTCTACCGCATCCCAGGGAGGCTGATGAGACAAGCTAGCCTTCTTCGATATTAAATTTTAGCTTAGTAACAACTCAGTCATTGGTGCATAAGTAATTGCTGCCTGCGCAGTGCTATTAAAGTAGAAAAGTAGATGGGTTGGTTGCGTTAGTGTACTTTGTTTTCAGCATGAAAAATTTGTTTCATCATCCGCAACTTCTATGATAAAGGGTTGAAGCGAAAGCTGAAAACTACTCTGGAGTTTAGGAGGCCAAACTTTATTTTCAGAAGGTATCAATAGATGTTGGACGCACCAACCACAACAGTAACAAGTATCACAAAAGTGCTATAAACACATCAAATAATCCAAACTAGTATAATTGGTTGTCAGAGAAGTATTTCCAGAATGCCTCGAAACTACGACGTGGCAGTAAAGATTTAAAAATTTTTGACACGGTTATCGACGTCGATAAAATCAGCTGGGTCGTAAGTAATCTCTGCATATCTCAAATCTTCGGTCCCAAACATTATAACGCCTGTCATGCTCCAGAAGCAGCAAGGACGGGTCCCGTGGCTCGTACAGATTTATCGGAGCTGGATTTCATTCGGCCATGTACCGCACTCCTGGAGACTTGGGCGCTTTGGTTTTATTTCAAAACCGAAAAGTCTCAACCATAAGTCTAGAAAGGACTTTCGCCCAAATAATTTTTTCGCACCGAAAACCCTTTCGCCAAATCGCAATACTCTATCCAACGGCAAATCCACTGAGGTTGCCCTTCATCAGATAATTACCACGTCTGAACGGCAAACTACAAGCAACATACCCTACCCGTCTTCCTGGATATCGGATAGTTTTCAACAACGTCAGTACGAAAATCATCCATGTGGTTCTAACATGAGCAGAATTGGAGTGGTATCTTACACAGTAGGTAATATCTGTACTAAGAACCAGGATAATCCAATCTAATTTGAAAGATAGCCATTAGACCAAAACTGTGAGTAAAGGGACGTCCCAAGGTGGCGTCATTTCTCTAGTGCTCTGGTTGATAGCGGTAGTTGAAATTTTATTAATACTGGACAGGACCGGGATAAAGATGGTCGCGTATGCTGATGACTCGGTGATATTGACGACAGGAATGTTTTTCTTCGTTATTAAGGGGTTCCATTATTGCGCGTTGGAAAAGAGGTATTTGTGAGTTGCAAAAAGATCTAAAAAAACGAAACTGTGCATTTACCACCTATACAAGGGGCAAATGGGAATTTTTCCTTGTCGCTGGAAAGTGGCCAGACTCGCGTTGATCAGTAAGGTTAAAGGAGACCCGGAGCTCCCGTCTGCATACCGACTGCTGTGTATGCTTGACACGGCCGGAAAAGTGTTCGAGAAGTTCATTAGGGGTAGACTCGCTGAAGCGATCCGTGCTGCCGGGGACTTATCCGCAAGGCAGTTCGGGTTTAGAACAGGGAAATCTACAGTGGATGCTGTTATGGAGGTCGTAGATGCGTTTAATAGAGCCAGGGCACACAGTCGCCGATCTCGATGGATTGTGCTCCTCATAACCCTTGATGTCAGAAATGCCTTCAATCCCGTAAGATGGACAGATATGCTAGGCACACTAGAGAACTCCTTTCACGTGCCAAACTATCTCTTGCGGATATTGAGGGATTATCTGCAAGACCGCTCCCTGTTCTATGAGACGTTAGAGAGCCAGAGGAGGATGGAAATCACGTCGGGAGTAGCGCAGGGATTCATCCTAGGGCCGGACCTCTGGAACGCTTCCTACGATAGTCTGCTGAGACTCGATATGCCCGAAGAGTCGCGCCTGGTCGGTTATACTGACGTCGTTGCGGCACTTGTTGCCGGACGCACTGTTGAACAGGCGCAAAGCAGACTTGGCATATTGATGCGACGGGTAAGCGGATGGATGACTGCTCACGGTTTGAACCTTGCGCTGGAAAAACCGGAAGTAGTCATCCTGACCAGAAGGAGAATCCCGACCCTGCATCCCATATCGATCGGCGAGTTGACTATAGAGTCCAAACCAGCGGTTAAATACCTTGGTTTAATGCTCAACTCGAAGATGAGCTTCTTCGGGCAAATCAAAGCAGCAGCGGACAGGGCTGCAGCAGGAGTCGCGGCCTTGAGTCGGCTAATGGCGAATGTGGGCGGCCCTATATCAACTAGGAGACGTCTCCTCATGGGAGCAACGCAGTCCGTCTATCTCTATGGTGCGGAGGTATGGGCTGATGCCCTTGACAAGGAGGTGCATCGTAAACGCCTCGGTCAAGTGCAGAGACGGGAAGCTTTGCGAATGGCGTCTGCTTCTCGCACCGTCTCCGAACCGGCTGTGATGGTGATTGCGGGAGTGATCCCCGTTGCCCTCCTTGCCAAGGAGCGGAAAGCTATCTATCGCCGTAAGGGCGAAAACTGAAGAGAAGTGGTTGCCCGTGAAGAACGTCAACGCACCCTTAACGAGTGGCAAGTTTCTTGGCAAAATGAGCCAAGGGGCAAGTGGACTGCGCGGCTCATCGACAAATTAGACCCATGGTTGAACAGAAAGCACGGTGAGATTGATTACTTCCTTACCCAACTTCTAAGTGGGCATGGAAGTTTTCAGTCTTACCTGCACAGGGTTGGGAAGGCGCGATCTCCTGATTGTGTGTTATGCAATAGAGTGGCGGGTGACGCTGAACACACCTTTTTCTCTTGCGAGAGTGGGACGGCCTCCGCCAGCAGCTTTATGCAGACACAGGGGAGCTCTCTCCAGACAACATTGTCAGAGAGATGCTGAAGAGCGCTGGCAGCTGGAATCGTATTGCGCATTATGTTCGGGCTCTTCTTACGACGAAGAAGATTGAACTCGACCGGCAGAGGGATCGGACGGTAAGGGGTTCCCTGAACTAACAACAACTCTGTGCGTAAACGCACACACTCTGTGCGTAAACGCATTCACCTACCCTACCCCCAAAAACAAAAAAAAGGGGCAAATGGGCAAGAAGGTTGGAATTTCCCTACAGTATAAAGTATCTGAGTGTGGTCTTGAATCCTAAGTTTAATTAGAGGTTAAACATAGGAACTGAGGCATAAGAAACCTGGCAGAAGGTCGTATGATGAAGTGTTGTCTCAGGCGTAGACAGTTCTTTGGATATTACAGCTGAGAAGCAAAATCAATTAGAACAAACATAACTGGAACCAGATAATAACTAGTGTAGGTGCTACCATTGCTCTGAAGCCCTACATGATAGATACCCTTAATAAATTTCTATACCACTTCTCCCTGGACATTTATAATAAATGCACTGTACCGTGAAGAAATGGAAATGTTGGGCGGGCCATCCTAGGCAAAATAGCACAGGAACTTTGAGCTTTGCCAGCGGACTATGTGACATGCAAGAAACTTAGGGCAGTCCCAATGGACTATGTGACATGCAAAAGCCATTCTGCTCTGGACTTTGCAACCATGGCAAAGTCATAGATTGGCAATGTGTAACGGGGTTACGACACGACGTATGTCTGGGGGACGAGGTGGCCGTGTCGTATGGTTTTCCAAGATACGCCAGTGTATTCCAAGCTGGTGAAAGTAGCGCATGGTGTGCGCCCCAAGCGTAACATACTCATTGTGACCGGCAACTATTAAGGTCTTGCACTCAATGGCAGCATCCTCTAGGCAAGTATAGTCATCCTCCTCTTGGTTCTTGGTCACAGAAAAATGGAAAAGATTAAACGCACGTTGGTCGCAGCCTGCGCCTTGCTGGCGACTGTCACTGCTTGACAGCCGCTGATTTAAGCAGACAAAGGCTCCTTACCTGCGCTAGAAAGCTCAAACCCTCTTACAATAAAAGAGGATCACGAGCGCTTTTGGACCAGACGCGTACAAAAGCTTTAGGTAGAGCCACGCTGCAGATAGCTGGGCCTCAAAAAAGTTTTTGATTTTAGGGTGAGGGAGCTGCTATCCTTCGTGAGCGTTCCGTTGTGGTTCTGCAAATCCACAGCACTCAGCATCTCAAAACATTTGTGCCATGAAATCGGCGTACCATAACTCTCGGAGCGACGAGTGATAATGGTAAAAAATAGTAAAAATGAAGGTCAGCTCTTGGCACGTGCTGCGTATCAGTTAATATTGTTCCCATCATACCTTCGAAAGAGTCGGTCCTAAGGGCTGCTTCTGCAGTACCTGAACTGATCTTGAGGATTGCTGTGACTTCTACTGTCTCACTGTGCATAAGCTCATTTAAGAAGAATTCACGTTTCTGCAAGACTATATCTTGCGAGTGGTCCAACTGAAGTGTCATAGTACCATCTAATTTTTTTAAAATTTGCAGACGGGCCTTTGAAATAGACCTATAGTCACTAAAATCTTCGCTGTTATTCCCTTATTCCAAAATTTACTGCAAATTTCCAGAGTCAAACAATAATCGATTTAGGAAAATATTTATACGTAACCAAACATCCGCAAAACGAAAATCTTAGCCCACGCCTATCACACCTAAAATGAATTCACATTCATAACACACAAAATATGACTAACAACGTCAGAATATGTCATGGCGACGGAACGGGATGTGGTGAAGTTCGTTTGACTACATATCTCTCCTCAAAGCGGTTAATAAGACATTCGAGTCCTTAAGTGATCTCTAACTTAGCCCATGACAACCTGTCAATTAATCGTCTTGGTTCTATCTTCCCCCGTGTTTATTCGACACAGACCATGTAGGAATTTGCAAGGATTTCTATGCAAGATTGAACTGGGAGATGAAGGTAGTTACGGTAAGACAATGATGACAACGACATCATCTCTCTTAGATATAAATGTCCTAGATATGTGCGACTAATAGAAGTTTAAATGGTCAGAATGGGAGTTCGATTTGAATTTGTATAGATGATTCGGAGCTTACTATTTTGGGGCCCTTTCAAATGTTTGGAGCGAATTAGATGACAAGGAATTACCTATCCGGGAAAACTAGGCGCACCTTATCTATGAAAATTTTAAATAGCTGATAGAATACTACTAAATCAATAAGCATTTATACTACTAAATTAATAAGCGTTTATGAATCTAAGAATATCTCTGGATGGTGGAAAGTGCCCAAATTCTTCCATGAGGAAACCTTTTCGAAATATTCCTGTTTAAGGTCTGAGGAACCCAGCCCATGAAGTGAAAAGTCATATGGTCCTTTTTTTCTTACATTGGCTGAAAGCTGTGAAGCCTAGCACTCTGATTTTATCCACGACTTTCATGTCCTCTTTATATAAAAATGATGTTCTATCGACCTAGGGATCTTCCGAAATGAGTTTCATCTTCCAGCATGAGTTAAAATTTTTGTATTCAACTGCATTAATCCTCGTGACTTCGCTTTTGGAGCAGTTTTAATTATATATCCATCATCATCAACGGCGCAACAACCGGTATCCGGTCTAGGCCTGCCTTAATAGGGACTCCAGACATCCCGGTTTTGCGCCGAGGTCCACCAATTCGATATCCCTAAAAGCTGTCTGGCGTTCTGACCTACGCCATCGCTCCATCTTAAGCAGGGTCTGCCTCGTCTTATTTTTCTACCATAGATATTGCCTTTATAAACTTTCCGGGTGGGATCATCCTCATCCATACGAATTAAGTGACTCGCCCACCGTAACCTATTGAGCCGGATTTTATCCACAACCTGACGGTCATGGTATCGCTTATAGATTTCGTCATTGTGTAGGCTACGGAATCGTCCATCCTCATGTAGGGGGCCAAAAATTCTTCGGAGGATTCTTCTCTCGAACGCGGCCAATAGTTCGCAATTTTTCTTGCTAAGAACCCAAGTTTCCGAGGAATAATTTAGGACTGGCAAGATCATAGGCTTGTGTAGTACGAGCTTTGACCATATGGTGAGACTTTTCGGGCGAAGCAGTTTTTATAAGCTGAAGTAGGCTCTCTTGGCTGACAAAAACCGTGCGCGGATTTCACCATCGTAGCTGTTATCGGTTGTGATTTTCGACCCTAGATAGGAGAAATTGTCCCAAAGGTGCATTCTCCTATCCTTATTCTTCCTGTTTGACCAGTGCGGTTTGATGTTGTTGGTTGATTCGCCTTCGGTGCTGACGTTGCCACCATTTGGTCTTGCCTCCATTGATGTGCAGCCCAAGATTTCGCGCCGATCGCCGCCTGCTCGATCTGGATGAAGGCAGTTTGTACGTCTCAGGTGGTTCTTCCCATGATGTATCGTCAGCTTAGGCCAGTAGTTGGGTGGACTTGAAGAGCATCGTACCTCTTGCATTTACCTCAGCATCACGGATCACTTTCTCGAAGGCCAGGTTAAAGAGGACGCATGATAGGACATCCCCTTGTCGTAGACCGTTGTTGATGTCGAATGGTCTTGAGTGTGATCCTGCTGTTTTTATCTGGCCTCGCACATTGGTCAGGGTCAGTCTAGTCAGTCTTATTAATTTCGTCGGGACACCGAATTCTCTCATGGGCGTGTACAGTTTTAGCGTGGCTATGCTATCATAAGGTAGGAAGGTATGAAGTAGCAATTTATTTCTTCGTGTTTTCAACCACTATGTCGTCGGAAAATCCAAAAACCGTTGCCTTCTTCTCATCGCGCAGGACGAGCACTCCATAGTTCCCTAGCTTTCTACAAGAGAGTTGCGAATACAGAACCGTGAAGAATTCGCGGTATAATAAAATATAGCATCAGCTCTTTACCCGTCTCGTAGGAACTTCTCCGGCAGGTAATTCTCAGTTAGTTCGCCAATTAGCTAAATTAAAAGCATTTTTAATATCCAGTATCATCACAAAGCAGCACTTGAAGAAAGCAATCGTATCTAGCCATCACAGGCCGACTTAATCCATGATCCTTCCTATCCCATCGACTGAAAAACGAGCCCAGGATACCCATATCACCGCGTTGATAGATCGCCTGTATTTAACAAATACGCCAGGTCCTGTACCAATGTCTTCTACCTAGCCATAGGGTGAGGTCACTCCTTCCTTGGTGTGCAATCCTCTTTGGCCTTACTATAATAGCTGCTATTAGTTAGCCCTGTGGTCTCTCCTAGTGGGGCATTTCACCTTCAAAATAAAACTAATTTTAGTTACTTTTGAATGCCCCTGGAACTGTGCGCCTGACAGCCCTCAGCGGTATCATCGATGGGGCTGCTAAGATCAAAGTCACACGAACTATTCTTACTCTGCAACCGAACGACTTCCTCTTATTCAACCCAAATCAGGTCACAACGTGATGAACCATTGTGTACCTGTGGTCATCTGAGGAATCCTTGGTGAACGGGAGCAGTGAACTGTATACTACCTTTCCCAACATCCTTTCTGTTATCTTTAGATGTCTAAAAGATAAATAAATAGGGTGATATGGTGGAAATATACTTGGTGCTTATCTCTGTTTCACCACTGTGTGAAAAACACTCCTTTCACCACGCAACGGCACATAGTTTTAGTGAACCAACTCAGTGAATTGGACTTGGTCTCAATCATGAGTTTAACAGTTCTGTTAAAAATTCCATCCAATCATTCCTATCTCAGCAAAACGCCTTCAGGTCTCACGTCAGACTGAAGGAATTGCTATAGTTTTTAGCAAGAGTTAGACCACTTGGGGTGGTTTTTACAATCATACCTTGTTTATAAGGACAAGGAACCCTACTGGCTGGTGTTTGCCTTCGTAAACAATTTGCTGTGGTATTTCCTCTTGCTTCTCCACATAGCTCCTTTTGGGCAGCCATTGTACTTGTATCGAAACTCCTGGTGGAACCAAGCACCCTCCTGCTCTTCGCTTCTTGCTCGGAAACAAAAGGAACCCAATGTTCTTTGCTCCCCAGTTTCAACGAATTCCCAAAGATTCATTTTCAGGTTTTGAGACAAACACCGTCTCGTCAGCCTTTCTTTAGGAACATTTGCCGCTTCCAATTCTCCCGTCCCCAGTCTCTCCCCAATGTAGAGAAATCAGTTTGGTGAGCATTTTAGATGGAGTATTCACTGAAGCGCCAAACCAGCCACTTTATCAAGGAAGCACTGACGCAATCCAGGCCGACAATCGTTCCGTTGATCCTCAACTGGCTTTCCTATTTCACGATTCATGCATGCCGCCAATCATTTTAAGGCTCTAGCGTCCAATATCTTCTTCTGTTGCGTTATTGTTGTACTAAAAAGAACAGCGATTGAAGATGGATCAGGCTCAGGAGTATTCTCAGAAAGCGCAATCAGGGAACTAACTCAACCTCTCGGAAAAATGGTTAAAAACGGAGCCAGGTCTCATTTTATTGGCAGTCGAAGAATATTTGGGACAAAAATCTCGGGTTCACACCGTTGGAATTTATTTCGATAGTCAAGCATCATTATCAGCACTAAATAGCGAAGCCACATCGAGCCAGTTGGTGCTGTGTTGCCGCCAAGTTATCAGGGTACTAGTACTAGTCGCACAATGGTAGCACGGCAGCCAGCAATTCACGTGAGGCCATCCATTTTCACTGAAGGGTTGAGCTGCAAGATTTCGCGCAGCTGAATGTAGAACTTGAATCCATACCAGTTGTCGAAATTGGAAAAAGATCCGAGCCGCTTGAACGATATTTTTATTGCCCCCTAAGAAGAGGGAGATGAAAACCCCTGGTAGGGCGCTCTCTGGAATACTACTTGAACTGCTACTTAGGAAAAATTTGGGTAGTGGCCATGGGATATATGTAGCCAATATGAGAAAGAGTAGCAGATGGGCCTGTATTTCATAGGGCCTCTTAAGTCCTTACACGAGGATATCTCAGTTTTCTTAAACGAAAAATCTGCACACTTTTTGCCTCTGGAAGACGTCCTCGGATACGCCACAGGCGGGAGGTCATCAAATAAGCAATTTTAGGGAGCAATACAAAAGATCTGTTATAAGTTCTAACTGCTTGAAGCTGCGGCTTCCTCCCACCGAACTAATCAAACTTAAAAAACTTAGCCACCTCTTAATTAACGAGATTGATTTATATCAACTTGTTTTCCCTGGAAGGTTTTGCACCTTTCTATATACCGGCTATTTGCTGTTTACTCAACAAACCGATCATCCGTACCTAGTTGAACCTTCCTCAATATACACCGTGAATCTTCGAAGCAATCCTTTATGAGGTATCTTTCTACTCCGCACTTTCTGCACCTTTTTCGCCTTGGAGGCATGAGAGATATTTTCAACTTGAACATGCATACGAATCATCCTACCTTCACCTTCCCTATTGTAATTAATTTAAGCACTGAAACCGGTCGTAAGCTGATGATAGTGGTTTGACTTTCCTTGTTTCTTTGTTCTCTTTGTTTTTGACTATTAAATTCGGATTATTCTTCAAATGCAGCCAAAATATCATCCCGCGGAGATGAACTCCTGTGTTGTCTTATGGGTGAAGGTGTTAATCTTAAAAAGACATTTCCGCCCCAGATTGCAGATTTGTGTTGGATCCTTGTCCACTAAAACAGAGTCCCTTTTTCCTCCGGTGACATCGAACTAGTTCTGTGGCTGGAAGTTTCTTTTGGATCACAGGGCTGTTGTGGTGTTTACTGCGGACCAATTCGCTTTACCCTTGCATGAATCTTGGACAAAAGAGCATGGTGTGCTTGCTTCGTCGCAAGTAGCGGATTGGGGAGAGTTAGAAAACTGGACCAACCCGAAGCGACGCAAATATTTCGTAGAACCACCTTATTCCGTAAGATACTGTGTCAAGTGCTAATTTCATTCATAATGTATTCGCTCAATACTCGGGGTCAGTACATAAGCCTAAATACTCTTTTCGAAATTATCTCACCAACTTCCTGTACGGTACGGCCAAAGTCACATCGGATAGGTTTGCATTTGCATCTGCTGGAGCGGAATTGACCGGTATGCCAAATTGTCCCTCCTGCGGTGTACAGCATTTTCCACTACCCTTGTTTAGATATAAGCCGCGTACAACTGCAGTAAGCAGTGTGTGACAATACTTTTTTTCGCGCTAGAAACTGAGCTTGGTATCGATCATCACGCCTATCTCGTCACCTCTGGTTGTTTCGCAATATGTTCTTTTAGCCCATCATCCATTTCGTACCTTAGAACCATCCCAGAAAGATAACTGTTGATCAGCTAAGCTAAGCCAGCCAGTTTAGATAGACTGGTAACGTCACCGCCGCGCAACACTTATCTCGCTCACCTCCCAAACCAGATCCGTGACTATTGTATTGTTGGATTGGCCAAAATCTATACTGTTGCTTTGATAGACCACTCGTAAGCTACGATGATAGGGAGTGGCTTGTTGATATCCGCACTAAATCTCGTCTAAGTTTATGCAGTACATGGATATCTCCAAGAGATTTCATACCTCAGCTTGTTGATCCAACATTTTGTTTACTTTACCACGAAAACTCTCTACTGTCCTTCTCTAAGCGGTTCAGTTCTGGATTAGTTTAGCCTTTCCAAGAACACCAGCGTAGAGCATACCATCCTTTTCGAAATATTTGGCATTTTTTACGCGTTGATCTTCTTCTTGTCACCTTTATTTTTATCCTGGTTTTGGTCCAGTGCTCGATCCCCTGATTGCTACTACTACTGCCCGACTATTTTTGTTCCTTCGCGGCTCTTACGACGAGTCTCGACTAGTCAGAGATACCCCTCTTATTTGTTGAGACCACGCAAGTATGGCACTCCTTTTAAAAGAATCTAGCGTTGCCATCACCTGATAGTGACCGAGAGAGAAATTGAGACAAAGTGAAAAAAGAACAGGCAAGGAATTACACGTCACGACGAACATAATCGCATAGAAACAGTCATCTCAAACAACTGACTTGATAATGAGAATCTAAGCCAACCATACTATCATAGTTCGAGCATACTTTTTTAATTTCGGGAAGTTTTTCTTCTTTTTATTTTCGGCTGTCGAAGTCCTGGATCTACATCCACTTCGAGATATCTCGGGCCAACTGAAGAGGAATTGTCTCCAACTTTTCGGTCCTCGCTTAAAAAAGAGTTAATTCATCAGCTTTAGGCTGCTCCATTCACTGCTTCAATCAGAAGGTCGAACACAGTTTCCCGACAACTTCTCTGCTCCGTCATCAAGGAAAAAGCGGAAGAATCTTTCTTCGGCCAGCTTAGATCGTACTGATAGCGAGATGGAGGTAAGGTAGCGGCTGATGAGTTCTCTTTCCTGGACGAAGCCGTCACTCTCAAGCCCTTTAGGTTTCTTGTGAATCAGACCTGTTCAAGATAATTCTATTCGTTATTTAGAGTAGCTTAATTTCCGGAACCATTTCTCATGGGATCGATATGACCCCCTGTTCCAGTCCATGTAGGGGGTGAATGCATAGACGCCAATTGAAATTCGCGGAAATATAATAGTTCCATAGAAGAAGCCAAAGTAAAGTAGGTATCCTGAACTGTTGAAGAGATCAACTTGAAAACTGTTTAACCTACATATTATTTGTGTTGCACGCTCCTCGTGCTCAGAGAGAGGGAGAGTATGAGAAATATTCTAAGCACTCAGTATTCCTAAATCTTAGGCGAAAACGGCTTTACGGTTTCTTACCACGGCAGAGGCAAATCGTGAGACAATGCCTCACCTCTGCCCTGGGAGCAGCGTGACCGAAACGACTTGTAGATGTGAAATGCTCCTTTATATAATTCGCAGAAAACGAGTTGACTGCGAATTATACTGAGCCGTAAACCCGCCCCTACTTTTGGCCAAAGCTTTGGCAGAACTGAGCATATTTTTTAAGGATTGCGGGGTCCTAAGTCCACATTCTCTTGATGTCGGACCGGAACAAAGTGTAGGCGGATTTACGCGGAATATGACTCCCAGTCATATCTTGCTCTGCGAATTATATAAAGGAGCATTTCACACCTACGAGCCGCTTCGGTCACGCTGCTCGCAGGGCAGAGCTAAGGCAGCGCCTGACGATTTGCTTCTGCCCTGGTAAGAAACTGTAAAGCTGTCTTCGCCTAACATTTTTGAAGTTTGGATGCTATACCCTAAACGCGGGGTCCGTGGACCAAGAAAGAGGGAGTAAGTTGCTCCCTATTTGGTATCCTTAAAAAAATATGTTCAGTATTCTTAATTGAATGCTCATTTTCCCTGTTCTTACAATATTTTTGATTAACTGACCAGTCCGTAAGAAACTGGGCATTTTTTAGCACTAGGTTCCTATTAACAGGGCAATTCCTTGATTACTTAATCGAATTTCCATCGTTAATCCTTTCACCACTTTCCAGCATATCCTTGTAATAAAAAAAGCCAAATATCCTGTTCGTTCACAAAGTACAAGAAAAATTACTGTTTTTACTAATTCCCAACTTTTCCTTATATTCAAACCTAGGATACTTTTGCCTAAGGACTGTATACATATTTGGCAAATACTCAATCTCGGAACTCTTCTTCCAGCTTCCCATGTGCATGACCTCCGCAATAATGATGTCTTCTGATGTCTTCCTCAAAAAATCCACCACACCTTGCGGACAGATATGGTCAAGGGATTTACTTGATAATGTATCCAAAGTCTCCCAGATGTGAAGTGGCGCGATGATGTAAGAAGATAGGGGACGAAGGGCGGAAAAGTTTCTTATATTCATCGATAGGAAAGTAAGTACATGTTAGAAAGGACGGACACGGAAGGAGTATGTGGGGGCTGGTGGGATGACTAGGGAGTGTACGAACGAAGAAACAAGATGTTGACTTTAATCACGTTCCATCAGAAGACGTTTATTTCTCTTCGGTCAGCGTTTAATTAAGAGTCAGTTCAGGGGCGCAGATTGGCTTGCCCATCATTCAGACTTCATCCGTTATGGTCTAGAATTTTTCGATGGGGCTAAGGGGGTGCAAACATGGGAGAATTTGGGAAGATGTTTTTTGGAAACTTCTAAATCAATTTCAGTATCCGCTGATGGCCTTCTTTGTTATTGCACCTATGCTCAAACAATGAGAACGATTATGCAAATTTAGACTCTGCAAAGCATTACGGTGACTTGCTGTTTTCGAGATCTATCCTTTGAGCTGCAGGATAATTAAAGAAGTATTAAAGCCTGCGGAAGTGGCTAAGAAGAACTGAACATCCTGAAGAAAGCAGCCTCTAGGTTACAAACTTCTTTTATCAAATTTTAAAAATACAATTTCTATCCTTAAATTCTGACATCCTAATGTGTCTATTCCCACTTAAATCCTTCCAATCAGGAAATATTCGAATTGTCTGGAAAAACAGACGGTTATAGTCGAGCTAAAACTGTGATCGCTTTATCCTCTTCAAACTGTGTACACACACATACAATCTATACTAACGATTCGGAACATGTTTCGGTAGTTGAACGCATTTTCATCTATTCCTTAAGGCTGCAGGACATTTATCTTTGACTCACAAGATGACTACCATCATCGTGTTCGACTGTTAGTCGTCTTGGTGGTCATCATCGTTGTCTGGTTGGTCATTTTTCGAGGATACATGCTACTCATTATTTAATGCCATCATCTTGGGGGCTGATTTGATGGGTGGATAGCAGGAATATTGGACAAACTAGCCCGCCGGACTATTTTCTAATATTATATATAAACACGAGAAGCAGTGACGGCAGAGTTGACGACCAAATTGGATAAGATATATTTTTGCGATGATGTCGTTTATTCCCCGTGGGGAAGGAATTGATTTTAAATATTGGAACTGATTGAGGAAATGAATTTTTGGGTCATTAAAATCGGAGCTTCAGGAAACGCAGGCCTTTGCAGTAAAAAGTGGTCTTATTCGTGCCTTGTGAACTGTCATTTGTTTACCTTTGTCGGAGCTTTGTTTTAAGGCTTTAACATACATAGGACAAGAATCACCCTCTCTAAGTTTGTGAAACATGGTCTTTAGTATCTGGAAGTTGCAAAGTTATTTGAGTGTGCTTGAGGATTGTCTTTCTTTGCATGTCGAACAACGACTCGTTTCGTTTGCTTTTATCATATATTGTTCGGCGCTTTCTCCTTTTTTGGGTGGTGAAAATTGATAGTGGGTATTTGATTGGGAATGCACCTATGACGAGCCGTCCAAAATGCTCCGCATCCGATAATGTAAACAAGGAGGACGGGACGATCATGGTTTACTCCTATGAGCATAATAGAACCCTTCTTTTGTATCGTATTAAGAAAGCTGAAAGAGCGAGTATCTGGTTTAAAATCAATCTGATCATCCCGAGTAGTTCGTTCTCTTTCATTCTTCGAACCACAGCCATGGAAGAGGGAGACACAAAGACGACTACGGTTTGTTCAGGGCCAAGGTAACTCAGACATTGCCCCGCTTCAGCCCTACGAACACCGTGATCGAAGCGGTTCCCAAATATATCCATAATTCGACCACGAAACTAGATTTTCCATTTTATGTTGGACCGGACCCAATGGAGAGCAAATTACTTCCACTTTTTTACGCTGGCTACAGTCCGTAGTTTGACTGTGGACTGCGAATATATGAAAGAAGAGTGCTAACATCTGCGAACCCCATTGATCATGCTGGTCGAAGGGCAGAGGTGATGCGTCGTCTGATGAATTGCCTCTGCCCTGGGCGAAAAATATAGCCCTCCACGCCGCCTTTTGAACTTTGAATGCTAACTCAAGACGACGGGTGGACCAAAAAAGTGGAGTTAGCTACCCTCCATTGGCTTTGGTTTGACATCAAGTGGATGCGGATATAGAACTTATCAATCCTGAAACAAGAAAACATGGTAGAATGGATTTTCACTGTCTGAATTTTTAGTCATCTTCTTCTTTGCCTAGAGAAAGAAGATGTTTTCTGGATATTTGGTTCGGGGGCGTATCGTTAGGGTGTGCTCCTAAATATTTAATTTTCGGAAAGATTGATTTTTTACGGGGATTTATTTGGCGCTGTGCAACAAGTTGATAATTTGTGCACATTATGAAAATGTCGTGGAAACTGAAACTCACCCTCGGATCTAATCGGAAATAAAAGATGATGAGTTTGGAACCTACAACGTGCGCTTCCTGTCAAAAATTGCCACTTTCAGGCACCCACAGTAACACTCCAATTGGAAAAAAAGTACAAGATAGATTGGCCTCCTTGCTTCAAAAGCCTCCTCTTGCTTCAAAATTCTCGCGATATACATCAATGACTGGTCGACCACGCACGTCGGTCACATTGTAAAAAAGCTGCATGGTTTTGCGAAACATCGCTCTACTGTTTTAAAGCTTGTGATCTTAACCAACTTCACGTTCATCTCTTGGCTTTCCGCTTAACTATCATACCGCTCTTGCTGAGTTTGCTTTCATTGTTACCAATCCTTCCTTCCTAGGGTGCCCCAAGACTCTATTCGTAGCCGCCTACTAGTCCTGTTTTTCATCAATGACTTCCCCTCCATCCTCACCTGCTGTACGCTGATGACCTTAAATTATTTGTCTCTGTAGTCCAGCCTTGATATCCTGGTCCTTTGTTGCTGGGTTAATAATTTGACACTGAATGTCAGCAAATGCCACTGTATATGTTATTTGCTTAGGCACATACTTCATTTCAATTCCCACTTCGTTGATATTACCAATCATGCTTCCAAAATGCCTGCCTTTACCCTATCTTTCTGCTACGACTGTACCTCAAACCAGCAATCTCTAACACTTTTCAATTTCTTCGTCAGAACTAGCCTTGGTAGCGTAACGCGGAGATTTTTTAAGTCCCTTCCCTGAGGTCGGCATCGACGGCATGGAGACATAGAGTAGAAGATCAAAAATCGATTGCCCAAATTTCCAGGACTCGACGCGACAACTCAATCTCCGTGCATCAAAGGAGTCGTGCAGGCAACTCTTCCACCACCTACAGTCAAAGAAACGAAAGATGCAAGTAAAAACGGATATGGGGGTACACAGCTACTAAAAACATGGAGTTCGGAGATGACGACGAAGCTTAATGGGTCCTTGCTTATTTTGACGAAACAATGTCAGATGGTTGACGCCAAAGTGTAGATTGCCCTGAATCCCGCTCAATAAATATTTTCCGGAATATAAAAGAAAATTTCACCATAACAGGATTGCTCAGATATTTGAGTGAGGCATCATAATGAATACGACAGTATTGATCACTCTGTACTTTAAAAAAAATGCCAGAATTCGAAGTATCAATAAAAGTGATTAGACACATCAGAATGAAAATGAGATAACTAAAGCCTATGTAAAGCTATAAAACCAGCTAACCAAATGGTTCGGTACAGATTCCGCTTTGCTTCGATATGGAAACAAGGCGATGGGCTGGTTCCTACATTTTTCAGCGTTATTACGGGCTGCCGTTGGGTTGCTAGCACAGAGAGCACTTCATTTTCTTCAAACGTAGTAAGTAGGTTCAATTCCGTCAGAGATCTTTGTCACGAGACGTAACCAATCTCAAGATCGTGAGTATAAGGACAGGAGTAATCCGCGATTCCAAGAAGAGTGCATTGTTTGAAAGGTATGGTGCATGCCACTCAGAAAATACTGCCCTCTTTCTGGGGGCAATTTCAGTTCTGAAGGCGAGTAAAACGGTGTCGTCCTTACTGGACTCTAGTCATTTTGATAGAAGTTGAGCCGACTACTGCCGCATGAAAATCAAACGAATAAAGGCTGGTATAAAGTTGGTTAAATAGCCCTCTTATTGGTTCATTTTTGCTCTTGTTTTTAGTGGTCATGGATAGTTGGTCGGCCTAATCAGTTCCTCGATACTGCCAGCATACCCAGTCGAAATCCACTGGAACCATTACATGTACCCCACATTTCTCGCTCAATAGCGGCTACGGAAAAGTTATTGTTTTGTATATTATTAATTTTAAATCATTAAAATATGAATTTAAAATTTCTTTAGCTGTTTTCCCGCTTGAATTTATGTTTGTGCTTCTTGAATGCAGGGAGGGAAGCGGCATTTGGATATGGAATTTTTCGAGCTCCACCTGCGCGATTAAGCGGTGTTTTTTTTTTTTTTGGTTTTCTAACTTTATTTTCGAATACCGTTTTGATAAATTCATACGATTTTCCCCAACTTAATGATTTAGGTTCTGATCTGGTCTGAAAACACCAAATTAAGGTCACGATAATTTTTGCCAATCAGAAATGTCCAAAAGGACCTCCCACTTTCCCGAGTGTTTTTAGCAAGGGGGAGCTGGTCATGGCTGGCTGGCTTCATGGTCAACTATGTTATTTTTCTTTGATTTTTGGGCCCTTAGCCATTCCCCTCTTCGATATTCATTGTATGCCTCAAAACCAAAATCTAGTTATGATACTATGGGTTTTGTGATACTATGTAGGTAACTCACCATTGTTGTTATTCGAAAACTCAAAGTCTTCATTACCACGGTTTGTGACACACGCTCAGGATATTCTGATAGGCATAGTTTTGGACGTGGAACTACGTTGGTATAGGGGCTAGATGCGTCGATTAGGAATCGAAATAACCTTGCCTAAAGCTGTGTTTCTCTAGGAGTAAATTTTAAACATTTTGGAAATGACATCTTTTTTGCTGTTTCAAATTAAATGAACTAACTCTCTTCATTTCTATTCCAGGTATGTTCATCCCTGGTTTTGAAATTTAAATAGAGCGATTCACAAGTATGTACCATCTACTTTTTTCTATTGTCCTACTCTTTCCTATTCTTTTTAAGTATCAATCGCGTTTGTTTCCAATCGGATTTACCAGTAGCGTAAACAAGGACTTTCGATTGATGGGCCAGTTTTTTTCTCATTTAACGGTGCCAAGCTAAACTGAAACTTTGGTACTTCATACTTCCATTCCATGGCTACAAATTAATTCTGCAATAACCTAGCTTGGCTTGTAATTCTATTATTCCAGACTCAAGATTTCCTTGCTAGTTTCTTAGGGGACATTTTTGCTTGGTTGGTCGATCCACTGAGATTGCCCTTAGGAGAGCTTGGTAGTAGTAGAGGCGATGATATTGGAATATTGCTGTGCTCCCTTGAAATAAAAGTTGATTCTTGACAAGATATTAAGTGCAAGATTCCGGTTGTAGAGGGAGTATCGAGATATAGACTCCAGAAGAGAGTTGCTAAAAGTGGATCCTGGCAATTCCTTGGTCGGACATGTGATGGACAGGCGTAGCCTTAGTGACTGCAACAAAAGAAATGAACAGTTTGTACTGCCTTTTCATCGCCGACGCACTGTTCGAGCACAGCGCCTGCCACAAGCGTATGTAGGATTTCAAGTGATCCACAACAAACATCTAATCAGATCGGTCATGTCGCGATCAACAGTAGACTTCGGAGTTATCTTCTGAATGTGAGTAACGTCTAGTAGGGGGAAAATTTCTAAAAAACACAACCGGGAATATTGATGAACACTAGCCCGCTGTCAAAAGGGTCTTTGCTTCTGGTGCGGATGAAGTTGTTCGCAACGTCTCAAAAGGACGTTGTAAGACCTGACTCGCTGCGGATACGTGGAGTCGAAGCAATGAGCAGGGGTGAACGCGCTGAAACTCCTTTACCATGAAAACTTATGGGAAGTGCAGCGTAGTGTACGCCATGACAAAATAAATTCCATTAGGGCGTTTGGAAGGTAAGCACAGATTGCTCTAAATTTCAACGATTTTATTACCATATACCCCATTTACCACATTACGAAAGAGCTTGCATACTATCTTTAAGCCTGCAATGTTCCTGTGAGGGATGTTGACACTAAACTTCTTGTCCATGACGAAGAGTAGCTAAAGGAGTGAAAAGAGTAGTGAAATTATCTTTGCCATCAGCACGCTCAAACTAGCTAATGTATTACTGGCGGTAAATCCGCATTCGCACATCTGAAAAATCTGGATCTCAACATCAATACTAATTTGAGGTTGCTTCGTGCTAACATCGGTCTATGGTCCATTACGTTTTATCCCAGGCAGTTCAACCCACAGTGAGTCGCCCTACAACTACGTGGCGTTGACCATTGAAGTAAATATGCAAACTTCTCGGAAAATCCTGAAGTGAGCTGAAACATATTACCTGGAACCGACAAGATAAATAGTTGTGACTGACTCACTATTTCCCACATAGGGGCCACCATATATATAGGTATAGAAGTCTTTTATCGTTTCCTATCTTATTCAGCGATTGTTCTCGAAATATCAGAAAAGTTAGTGATAGGCATGGAACTGACATTTCCCAAAACACAACCCCCTTAATTATTGACACGTAATTCAACTACATGCAAACATCAATTAAAGTTTCGCATTCAATTCAGTTTTTCCCAAAAATGGACACGAATATGAATACATTCAGCCACAAATTCAGAACCGCCGCTTACCATTCTCTGCATCATTTCCTCACGATAATCTGAGAAACATTCACAACACGCTTACGAACAATCTTTTTAAGTCATAACTACTCCGAATTATCTTTATTCACTGAACAAGAAGCAAATATCATGCGTGCGAACATCACCCGAGAAACGCTAAATGATGTTGTTCAATTTTGATACCTCCATCGATAGAATACCAGTTGCAATCCCAGTGCATCTTCGCTCGTGTATTTAAGATGGAAACGGAATAGAAAACGGAGTTGCAACCATGCCAAGGTAGTGAGAAGTTAGATACTAGAACTTGTTCCAGTCTTCCCCCAATACAAGGCATGTCGTCTCACAACTCTGCAAGGAACACTCGGAAGATTCGCGCCAAATTATTTAATTTATTGGAGTCATGTTTCAAGTCGATATTGATATAAATCCACTTTATGTATTTTAATTAATTCCATCGATGACTGATTTATGGTTCCGATATTTAGATTTACTTGTACATCATCTACAAGTACGTGAAGTTGTAACTGGAGACGCAGCAAAGATATGGAGTTTTCTTGCCAGAAGATTGATAATTGCCTGGGATTGACCAGAAGGCATAAGGGGGGTGAAAGCAAAAGTTTACATGAACTTCTTCTTGAAAGGTTTATTGTAATTATCATTCTATCTGTATCTATTGATTAGCGTTATGTGATGCTCCTTATGTGGTGCTTTCTGTTTATTGCTACATACATCTACATAAATCCTTTTTAGAAGGCTACTCCACTGTAAGTGCTACACGAAACACATAAAGACACGTGCCTTTTACCGATTCCAAATTAATTAACAACAGATTGACAAACAATCAAAAAGAAACTTTCCTTCAAAAATTGCCTCAATTGTCAATCAAAATCAACAGAAAATATGACATCGTTGTCAATTAATTGCTCTCACAATTACTTCAACCATGCAATTTGCCGGAAGTGTCAATCAAAACTTCTGCAAATGTCACCCCTTTCAAATAACGACATGAAAAGAGACGAGAATGAGAAGAGTTAGAAGAAAAAATTCAGAAGGAAAACTTTTCCTCCTCTTTATGGCCATCATCCCATCTATACCAATTTCCTCTCATACATTCCATTCTTTCAATTTTTTTCTCGCTCCAGCCGCATAGGGTTTGCTTCATCCATCAACCACCACCCATCATCAAACCACATCTTGGGTTTTTTTTCCTACCCATGCAATGCAGTCCTGAGATGGACAAACGGACGGACAGGTCCACTTGTCGACTCAAAGAGAAAAGACGAAGGAAAAAACAATACTTTACCTCATACCAATACAGGGGAGGGGGTGGACAAAGTCGCCGTCTGCAACATGGACATCGGCAAGGATACGAACAGGCCAAGCAAGTTTGTCCGTTTTACTATTCTATCTGTCAATCACTTTCATTGTGTCACTTGTATGCCTTCGCTGCCTCAAAGTACCAGGAATCTCTGGATGGAATCGGAAGTGGAGGCCAACGAGCAGCTGGGTCAAGTTTGCCACCCAGTGACTTGAGCTTGGACTGTGTTGAATCAGATGTGGAGCTTTTAAAGGATGGTGTAACCAACCTAAGCTTTTTCCGGAAATAGTTGAATGGAAATTGGGTTTATATCAAAGAAAGGCACATACTACATTAAAGACCTGGACAGGGTTCGCACGACTGAAGCCGGTACATAAAGTAATTCGTTCCCATTCTTTCAACAAAATTTAAGATATACTATTTTGGGTTTTTAACTGATTAAATTTTACTGGAATCAACATATGGTTGCATTGTGACATTCGAAATTACCTTATATCTCCACCTCTTCCTGAACAGTAAAAGTGGGTGGGCTAGATGTTCTGGTTTACTTAATATATTAAACTTATTGATGTGTCACAGGAATAGAGGCACGCAATGCCATTGAGTAGAATTAGTGAAGACTACTTTGAAGATGGGAACCGATTTGCTGAAATCAACCAAGATGGTAAGTACCTGAAGGAATCCTAGCGGCGGGTGACATACGCTAATTCCCAATGTATTCCTGGCAGTCTGTCTTCTACAAACAAAAAGTACTCGGGCTTCTCAACCAGGCTCCCAAAGTAGTACCACCGTATTGAATTTAGAAATTGAGTTCAATCGGTCTCTATATTCTTGAAAGAATTTTTAACTGATCAAAGGGGTGTTCAACGCCCTTAATGGAGCTTACCTATTGCTATAGTTTGCGATACATTTGCCCCTCAACTGCTCGTTAATCACCCAGTTTGTGCCAAAGGAAAAGCTCAATTCTCGTTTTTGAATCATCGATGCAGACGATCGTGTATTCCGCTACACATTCTCCTGTTTCGTCCTATTTCTCTCTGATCATCACAACAGAACATTTTATGTCAGGGACATACATCGGAAGTACCCTCCTTAAACAGCGAAAAAACTATACCCAGAAACAAACTTGGCAATATATAAAATGTTGATTGGGCCCATCTTCCGTTATGTCAGTGGACCATGGATAGTGAGCTAGCTAGAGAGCAGACAGTCCACTCCTTTAAACACCGTATCTTCAGAAGAGAATTGCGCCTTTCAAATCAGGAACCATTCGTCTATATCAAGATAGCGAAGCGAAGTAAGGTGGTGGGACTCTGGAGAGTACTCCTCTTCCTCTTGTGGTAACTGGCTTTTCTGGAAAGTCGAGTGGTAACAGACGCGTATCCAGTGTCAGCTTGTTTCCAATGGCTACCGAAAGACCCGCTGAAGGGGACATTGTGATCGAAATAGGTGATCTGAATGCCAAGGTGAGCTCGAACAACACCTTTCTCGGACATATGATGATGAAGCATTGTCTTGCCGACCACAACGAAAATGACGGCAGGTTTCTGGATTTCTGCAGCTTCCACAGCCTAGATATTGGTGGCACATTGTTCCAATACATAACTTGCCATAAGACCAGTTGAGTTTCAACTGACCGACTACATACGAACAATCAGATCGACCAGATTGCCATCATCAGTAGATTTAGGATTTGACTCCTGGATATGCGTAACAAGAGAGATGCTCACCTCGCCTCAAAAGGGATCATCATCTGAAGGTAGTTTACGTTCGCTTACGTGCTGCGTCCGCTACCCCTCGCAGGTTTGGCGAGATGCGGCTTCCCAACTTCAACATCGACTCAGAGTATGATCTAGCTGACAGTGAGCGACTGATACACTAAATAACACGCCTGAGAATATCGATAAGGATTGAGTGGCCATCAAAAGTATTGTTTTTTCTGGTACTATGTAGGTCATTGGCCACGTCCCGAAGCGGCATCGCGGCACATAAATGGGGAAAAAATTTCGAGCAGATTCCAACTGAAAAAATTGTCCATCCTCCACTTCCACAAGCAGTGCTGACATTTGGTGCAATTCCACCTGTCAGCACCACTGAAGTCGAGGCAATAAAACAAATAAAATTGCATTTGAACTTCCAGAGAAAGCGAAGAGCTGGGACCCGACATTGTGGCTCAGTGAATTCTTCAATCGGGTTATATAGTAAGGTAGAACAACATCTGACTTGCAAGAAAGCACCATCGTTCAAATATGCAAAAGGAAGGTGGTACAGCAAAATGTTCAAATTGCCGTTCGATCTGGTTGCTGTTCCATACCATGAAGATTTTTTAACGCATTCTTGACAACCGTATTCACGAAGTCGTTGAAATAGCCGTGAATCAAGCCGGATTTGTCAAAAACTGCGGAACTACTGCTGTAATACACGCTGCGTGGTTACTAATGCAAAAACATCGTAAAGGAATTTCTGGATCTAGAGAAAGCGTTTGACCGTGTGGCACACAAACTCATCTGGTATGCTACACGACAACATAGTGCCAGAAGAACTCGTGCGCTGGGTACCTCGGCTCAATGCTATCTACCAATCGAGCACTGCGTTATGAAATTGTTTCATGCATTAGCACAACGTGGATGAAGTGTCGTTCCACAACTGGTGTTCCTCCGTCATCCCAGTCATCCTCTATGGTCCTGAGTGTTAGCCAACTATAAAAGACAGCGAACGGCGTCTTGCAGTAATGAAAGCGAAGATGATGCTTCGGACTAGTGGCGTAACACGCCTTAATTACATCCGAAATGAGGATATCCGCAATCGATAAGGAGTTGCACCGATTGTGTAAAAATTCCGAGAAACGCGTCTTCGATGGTATGGTGTAATTCGCGCTAAAGGAAATTCACCTGGCAAGATTGGTGAGAACATCGAAGTTGATGGTAAGCGACCAAAACAATAATAATCGTTGGGGCAACAATTCAATTGGATCAGAGCCTTAAAGTGTGTTAGAGGATTTCGTTCAAGACCGTTACGGTACACTGTAGGATTATAGTACCCTATAGGAAGCAATGTGTCCGGATAGCTGAGTGGTTAGAGCACAAGGCTGTCGTGCGGAAGGTCGCGGTTCAAATCTCACTGGCGACAGTGGAATTTGTATCGTGATTTGACGTCGGATACCAGTCGACTCAGCTGTGAATGAGTACCTGAGTCAAATCAGGGTAATAATCTCGGGCGAGCGCAATGCTGACCACATTGCCTCCTACACCCAGCGAAAGAATTATATGTGCAAAAATATATTTGGTATGATTTCTTTTTATAATAATTGTTATTATTCATTGAGTACGCAGATAACTTCGCGTATGTGTGTAGTTTCTTAACACAATCGGTTTTTTTCATTTTGGCTCCGTTGCGGTACCGTTATTTAACAAAAACCTGCGGCGGCGTCTGTCTGTTGAAGGAAATCTTTATATGTGCATTTCAATAGCGATAGTGTTTTGAAGCGCGCAGTGTGAAAGTAATTACGTTTTGTGAGTATTTTAATCAGTAAGGAAATTCAAGAAGAAGGTAAATTTATATTTATAGATTAAAATAGTTATTTTTCGAACAGAAAATTTTTTTTTAAAGCACTATGCCACGTGGAACCACTCTGACGGAAAATGAGCGTGGGATCGTAATTGGTCTTCATGAATCTGGTATGAAAATTGGGGAAATTGCTGCAAGAGTTAATCGCCATCAGAATACGATTAGAAACTTTCTGGACGACTCTGAAAATTATGCCAAAATCAAGCGAAGTGGAAGAAAACCCATGGTTTGTGATAGGACCAAACGGGAAATCGATCGCCTAGCTGTGTTCAAAAACATGAGTGCTGGACAAATTAAAGCAGAACTGGATCTGCAAGTGACTAGGCGTCGTATTCAACAAATTTTACATGAAAGCAGTAACATTCGATATGAAAACCGCAGTGCCAAACCCAGACTCTTCCCTCACCATAGGAAGGCACGTCTCCAGTTCGCTGAAAAATATAAATTTTGGCACGAAGAGTGGCGAAATGTCATCTTCAGCGATGAGAAAAAGTTTAATCTGGATGGACCAGATGGTTCCCAAAAGTATTGGCGAGATTCCAGACAACCACGACAGACGCGCTACTCTCGCAATTTCAGCGGCGGATCTCTGATGGTATGGGCAGGTTTCGGGTACCATGGAAAGACACCAATTTGCTTTATTTCGCATAAAGTCAACGCGCAGATGTACGTGGAACTCCTTAACGATGTATTGTTAGACTTTGCTTAAGATATTTATGGTGAGTCCTGGACTTTTCAGCAGGACAACGCTTCAATACATTCTGCTAAGTTTACAAAGCAATTCTTTGCTTCCAAAAATGTGCCTTTATTGGAGTGGCCTGCTGTCAGTCCAGACTTAAATCCAGTGGAGAATTTGTGGAGTATTCTTTCTCAGCAAGTCTATAAAAATGGCCGCCAATTTGACACCCTCAAGGACCTCAAAGAAGCTATCAAGGAAGAATGGGCCAAAATCGACGATTCTACGCTCCATTCCTTAATTAATTCTATGCCATTTAGATTAAGTCAAGTGGTTTATAATAATGGAGACCATACTAAATACTAAAATATCAATTCTTGTTTTTATAGCTTATCTTTCTTATTTTTTTTATAATCTAATTTACTTTTGCACATATAAATATTTCCTTCGGAGCTTAATTTTTTCACTTTATATTGACTAAAAGAGCCAACAGAATAAAAAGGGCAATCTATTTTTTGTATTCTTATATTAAACCTGTTTCAATAAAAATATAAACAAAATCAAATAAAACCACTTTTGTTATCAATTTCAAAATAATTGTTTGCACATATAATTATTTCGCTGGGTGTAGTGTCCCGTTACGGTCTTGAATGAAGTGCTCTAACACACTTCAAGGCCTAGATCCAATATGGATTGTTGCGCCAACGATTATTATTATTATAGGAGGCAATGGGGTCAGCATTGCGCTCGCCCGAGATTATTACCCTGATTTGACTCAGGTACTCATTCACAGCTGAGTCGACTGGTATCGGACGTCAAATCACGATACAAATTTCACTACCACCAGTGAGATTTGAACCGCGACTCTCTGTACGATAGCCTTATGTTCTAACCGCTCAGCCATCCGGACACGCGACCAAAAGGCCGCCCGAAGGAACACGGGCTTGATACGCTGGTTGGTGATTTGAAGGCCTCACGACTACATCCAGATCAGGATTTTGATAAAATAAAATTAGCCACGGGACAAAGGCTAAAGAAAAAGGAGAATGTAATCAGTGGCCTTACTATTACAGTGTATATCCAGAGTATTACCTTTGTGGTGCAACCCTGCTAATGGGCCTGCAAATTATCCAAGCCCTGGTAGTTTTCCGACATGCCTCTTCCAGAGTATTTTTTTGGTCTAGTGTAATTCCCAAATATTTGGCTTCTGTTTTTCGTTTCACTTAGATGTCGTGTAACCTTATGGGTCTCTGGTGATCAAGCTTACGCGATACTATGACGGTTTTTGGTTGGATTTATGCGCAGCTCGCGTTTCTGCACCATACACTAGTAGCCATTATTTCAGTTTGGATTCTATCGGATAGGGTATCCTCATATTTGCCCCTACAGTTTAAGACAATGTCTTTAGCGAACCCCCGGACTTGTATTGCAGTATTTCTTACCTCGTCCTAGGGTTCATCCATTATCCTACTTCATATAAGTGTCGACAATACTCCGCCCTGCCGACAGCCTCAAGTAGTATTCATGGCAATAGAATTTGCACCTGTCCGTGCTTCTATTTGCCTACTCACTAACATTCTGCCCATCCAGAAAGCCCGGGTGTTTCCGACTTTCTGACCGATCAGGGCATTTTGTAT
This sequence comes from Hermetia illucens, assembly GCF_905115235.1. NCBI lineage: Eukaryota > Metazoa > Arthropoda > Insecta > Diptera > Stratiomyidae > Hermetia > Hermetia illucens. The sequence goes on from NC_051851.1 coordinate 142,869,169, forward strand.
CTCTGCGTGCGATGTATTATCGAATGTTCCTTCGATATCCAAAAACGCACACGGTGCTATTTCTTTTGTTTCTGTGGCATGCCATACTTCAACCATCACTTAATACAGGAAAGATGCAGCTGACCTTGCTGCCTGGTAAGCCTGTTGGCACTGAAGTAGGGATTTACGCATTAGAGCGTTAGCTTTAATATAGTTGTCTACGACCTTCTGCACCGTTTTAAGTACGAACGATGTTAGGCATATTTGTCAGAAAGACTTAGGGATCCTTTTCACCCGCTTTCGGAATAAAAACTACTTTTGCCTATCCCATCCCTTGCTGCACCTTACCACCCTGAGAAGAAACTCTCAGATGATTTCTAGGCATCTCCAGAGTAGTGCTGGGAAGATTTCAATGGTTCAAAGGATCGCACTGCCCACGTTACCCTAGCTTCCGAATATACCATTTTTGTTTATTTCCAATTGTTGCAGAATGTTGCCACCTTCCGCCATGGGGTAGGACCCTGGGAGATGAGTTCTGAGAAGCAAGTGTACTCTGTTCTCTTCACTCTTGGAAAATATCCCATCTTCCTTCTTCGGATAGAGAGAATGCATTGCCTTCTCTTTCGCTATTGCTTTACATAATCTGTGGTTTGTTTGATCCCGTCACATGATTGCCTGAAGCTATTCAATTTTACTTCCGTGATCGCGTTGCTATACGCAGTTAATGTGTTTTTGTACCTCGGCGATTCTCCAGTTTATTTTTCCTGGTTGAAGAGTTTTGGCACCTGCTTTCTCATTCTGGCTAGTTCCATCTCTTGATAACTTAACACTCTTACGCGAACAGTCTCATTTGCGTTAATAACGTCTTTGTTGAGGTCTTCCACCACTGCTTGCAGTTGCAGTTCACTCCAGATATCACACGTCTTTGCATTTTAGGTAAGCCATATTGTTTTTCAGGTACGTTACATCGGAGTCCCAATGCGTTCTCCGAGGATTCCTTATTATTCTTTTTATTTAGTAGGTGTCCTCAATGTGGAATATGATTATTCTATGGTCCAAAATAGAGGACTCATTCGACATCCACGAATACCCGACCAGCTTGTTCATCAGAGCGTTCCCTAAAATTATGTCTGGTACCTCGTATCTGGTGCTGGTCACGGATGTTCATGTATGTATTCTTTTTCTTCAACCTTTGCCCCGTTTACAAGCGAGGCCGGCTCGTCGTGGTCGGTTTCTGCAGTAATTGATGTATTCCCTATGTTATATATTATATTTTCAACTTATTGCTTAAAATAAATTCAAAAAGGTACTCACCTCTTTGATTGGTGTCGCTACTTCCCCAGACTTCGTTATGGGCTTTGATAACGCAGCCGAGGAGAAGCAGTAGCGCCCTCCTCTCAGAGTACCAAGCGACTAGCTGCGTTGAAATCCGGATATCGTCTCCTAAGAAGTAACGCGATACCACGCGACTGTCTGTAGAATTATATATATTTTAAATTACGCTTGATTTTTCGCAAGAGGAGTCCCAAATTACTTGCATACTTTTTTTTGCAGACCGCGAAGTTGCCACCGGTGCACCCAGGGTTCTTGAAACAGCACTATATCAGTGTCATCCTTGGAACTTGTAGCCTTCCAATTACTGCAGATGCAGCTTTCACCTGGTGGAGTTTTGTTTGGGCTATCTTAGTGGTGGCCATTGCTTCATTCTTGTTTGGAGTTTTTCTCCATTGTCGGAGTGTCACCCTCCTACTCCGACGCCGCTTTTCTGCATGTCACCCTCCACCGTAAGCTGGGCTCCAGTCCTACTTCCTTGCTTGATTCAGTCCTTTCAGCCGCTATGGCCTCCGAGATTTTCCCTGTGCACGTACACAGGTATTTTCGCTGTCAAAAATTGTTTTTCGATGTCGTGGCCAACTTGATTTGCACTTGCGCGCGTGCGACATGTAAGTTTTTCGCTACCCCACAACACTCCACCCGCAGCTGACGCAAATCAAAGCGGACATGTCGCGCGCCTCTGGCTCTGGTCGCGTTTTCTTGTTGGGCAAAACGATTTAGTCGAGTCAAGATGACCCGTTTGGTCACGCTCCCGACGTTGAGGCTATAATAGTGTTGGCCTCGCTCGAGAACTTCGAAGAGAACCTCATAAGGTGGCTGCAGCGCTTTCCGAGGAATATCTGTGCTAATTAGGATGTTCTCCCCGTATACCAGCTCCGTAGGACTTGCAGCAAACTCTTCGCGATTGGTTGTTCGACAGCCAAAAAGAAGGAGTGGCAGGACCTGCGACCAAGAACGGTTGTGTGGGGCTATTATAGCGGCCTTCAGCATCCTTTACCACCTTTTGAGAATCCCATTGGACTGCGGGTGGTGAGCGGTTTTCCGGTAGCATTTAAAACCGAGGAGTTTGCCCGATTCTGAGAAAAGGGAAGACTTAAACTGCATTCCTTGGTCTTTGATTACAAATGTCTTCATCCTTGCATGTGACCGTGAATGATACTGTGGTGGCTGTTGAGATGAAGGCGGTTTTGGATGCTGCATTTGCGGTTGTTGCGGTTGCTTGCCGGGCGATTATGCTTGCGCAGACTGTGATTGCGATGCAGATTATTGATTGGATGTAGACGTGAGAACTGCACCTTTCTTCAAAATTTCCATTGAAAAAATCCTATCATAAAATGCATCGGCGTACTTATACTCCTAGGAAATTTATCTTCTTGCACCCTTCCTTTTTGTATTTGGCCTTTTGGGTGGCGAACTTTGGAAATCCGGAAAATATCCGGGAAATGCAGTTGTGAAAATTCACTTGTATTTTTCTTCACTTCACGGCACGAGCGATCGATCCAAGAATTCCGTTTTCGGCCAGCTTGTTTTCAATTTGATGATTCTTGCTGTGTTGCACAAAAACTTCTGAACAACCATTTACTGCGTACGTGCGTTGAGACGGGGTCACCAATGTAAACTAAACACTTTAATGTATTTTTAATTTTATTTATTTAATTCATTTATTTTTAAATTCAATAAATTATTTCACAACTTTTAAAATGTAAAATCTAAGCGAGGAGTTTTTTACTCCTCCCCGTGCTTGTTTTGTCTACAACTGAAATCGTAAAGCAATCTTCGTTCGCAAAAATTGTTTTTCCATATCATGGCTAACTCGATTTGCATTTGCGCACGTGCGTCATGCAAGCTGCTCGCTCCAGCACATACCCTTCTGCTCGACTTTGCTTCTGAAAACTATCCATAATCGCGTACGGTGATCCTCATTTTGAGCAATTAGGAAACCCATGAGATATTCCGTACCTAGTGCTTCAGGCTTAGGAAGAAACACTGTCACCATGTGTGTTCCTCAGCACGTGTCGATAGTTCTGCTCCTTCTCAGCCTAGCAATTTTGGAACTATAGTCCTAAGCCACTTCACAGTGTCCTCCGTCACGCAGTCCACTAGTATGCAGCCTGGTCGAAACAGTATCCCAGTGAGCACAAGTTTCGCAATCTGTCCCTTGCAATCTGCCTGACGACAAAATTGCTTAGGAAACGTTTTTAGCAGTATGGCTTAACCGCACTAGCGTAATTAATGGTGGGCTTCGTGATTCCTACTTTCGTCCTTGACCTACCCCTCTTGGTTTAGGCTTGCGTTTTTTGAGAGCATTTTGAGAGCATTCTCCTTATATGCTGCTCCCCGCTTTCTTGGCTCCGATAAAGATAGCTTAAGTCTATCCTAAGTCTTCTTAAGGGTCTCTTCCGGCTTCAGGCCTTCATTCAGATAACCTTGCTTTTGCTTGTCCTCGCTTTTTGAGCAGAGGTCTTCATTGGTTGCAGTCCTCGCAGTATTCCAATGTTGACCTTGGCTACACTGCTTGACGCCCCAACTTTTCTCTTTCGGAGATGTGCCTCTGCTTGTGCCAGTTTGTGTGCGGTACGGGGTTCCGCGTGTTTGTTTGTAGTTTACGTGTACTCATTTGATTCCGAGTATGGGGGTTAGGAGGTCCGCCGTGCTATAGCCACCCGCAGTACGGTACGGTCAAACTTACTCACTGAGGAGTCCAGGTATCACTGAGGCTACGTTTGAATACAGTCAGTGACTCCCGACTGCAAGCTATCCAATGGGCATGATTCCCATGGGGGGCCTGTATGGGGGAGGTGTTTTTTAACTCCCTAATCTAGATCCGCAACGTTTGGTTAAGAGTAGGGTCACTTCGTACAGAGTGTGGCTTTCACCATTCATTCACGGCCTTGGTGGATGATAGGATTGACTCCTGGAGAGCCACATTTCACCCACGAAGAGAGACATATTACCCTCAGTGAAACACAGGCTGGCCCTTGCGAGCTACATTCCACATGGGTTTTCTTGCAGTGCTCTGCTTGACCCCTTGCCGTCAATGAAACCGCAAGGGATCTGTTACGCAAGTATAGAGTTTGGAATTTATGATAGTTCCGTTCATTCCTGTAGAAGGTCTTTCACCTTAGAATTCTTATTAAGTAAATCTGAATAATGGACAGGAAATACTCTATTTATTGCCTTCCCAATCATATGGAGTCGTTACTTCTTCCCGGAAGATGGTGCTAATTGCGCGCCAAAGGGGTTGTTTATTATCCTCACCTCTACGGATCAGATGATCCATTTCTCTATTATTAATGACGTTCCAGAACTGCCATTTAGCACTGGCTAAGCAGAACACCTGCATGATTGACGTATGTATTTACGAAACGATTCCCTCGGGAATTGATTGCTTGCGCTGCTTACGTTCACGTCCGCGTCCAATACGGATAGAGGCTCATATGCGTAATTCAACGATTGTAATGCGCAATGTAATAAACAACGAAAATACAGCCAACAACCTGGCAACTGGCATGCCTAATAAATCTATCATCTCCCCGGAAGATTTTGTATATATCAACGGAATCTACTCCCATGCCAGGCCACGCAACAGCAGCGTACACACATCTTGTTCGCGCTTTCTCGCGCCACATTTGTCTACGGACGTGATTTGATATGTGGCTGCCAGAGGAACAGGCCAACTCAGAGCTGGTCCGGGACGACTGGGCTAGCGGGTTGACTGCTATCCGATGTTAGGATGCCATACATCGTCTCAACAGTTTCCGTTTCCAACCAAAAGACAGGTACTACAAACTTTCCGAGATCCATCTATCCATCGATAAGGAAGAAATAATCCTACACTCGGTCATATATCAATTTCGCGGGATGGCCGGGTTCTAGCGCATAGGGGCGCCTCCACATGTCAAAACATAGACGAGTTGACGAAATATTGTTTACACGTTAAATGACTTACCACATACGATTTTTTCCTATTCCACGTATGGTCCCACGATAGTTCGGGGCGGTGAGATGATCAACATGATCTTCGGGGGTTTGGTTACATCAACCATTCGATCATACTCGCCCGGAGAGGTGTAAGTATGCATGTATCTTTCCGGAGCAACATTAATTTTTTAACAGATCAATTCGTCCAACTAATGATCGTGGCCGCCCGGGAGGGCCAGTCATTATGATCGCCGGGCTGGACCTCATCTGAAATGTTCCAGTCGAATTGTGAATGGGGTTCTAGCGTCCAGTAGGAAGCAGCACAGGGTTGAACTGGCATTCCACCAGCAGCAATAATTTACCCCCGGAAAGATACAAGATACTTAGGTATGCAAAATGGGAGATATCTCGTGAAGCTTGAACAAATCTGTATTCCGTAAGGAGTCTCTCCTCAATGTGAAGAATCGAAAGTTGACGTTGCTTTTTTCTTGAAGCTACATCAACCCTAGCCCACTCTCTCCAATCCTCCTCACACTTATGAGATGTTCTGGATGGCAGCGTGGCCGAGCAAACGTCTTGGTTCTATCTAACAAATCTCCCCGCATTATTCCAATCTCCGATACTAAAATTGTTTATCTCATAAATTGTTATTAAAGAGTGATATATGAAAGACATGATGTGAGAGGATAAATAAACTCCAATTCCAAATTATAAATCGAATTCTCCGCGGATCGCATCTATGCCTGCTCCAGATGATGATGGTGTTGGGTTTGTTTCATTCATTTTGGAGTGTTTATTTGAAAAGTCATAATACGTGCGCCCCGTATAGACTTCCCAAATGCAGAGTGGAGAACTTCACGATCTTGTTGATTGTGAGGTTATGGAACTTGGGGAGTTCTGCATAGGATGGGAACAGGGAGATTTTCTCGGTATTTGTTATGCAGTTAGACTGAAAACAGATCGAATTAAGCCAGTGTTATTCGGAATTGTGCCTGGTAACAAAATGCAGGTTAGTTGATGAAAGTATTCCGACATCGAGTGTCCAAGATTGAATGCAATCTGCAAAAGATAGCTTCACCATGGCTGAGATGGAAGAAGTGCATATTTTTCAAACCGATGATCTATTGCTTCCTTGGCCTGAATTCACCGTTGAACTGTAGAGGAAAACACAAGATAGAATCGTAATGACTATTTTATTTCGAACCCCCACGGAAAATATTTAGTCTTGAGCCAACTCCAGCTGGAAATTTACATGGCAACAAAAGTTCACATATTTGGTAGATATGGAGTCAGTAGTTTTTCGTTTCCAGGTAATAATCTGAAGGGGGGTGGTCAAAGGGTAATATATGATAGGTCCCAGGGCGAAACGTGGATTAGTACCCACGATGGAGCATAAAACCTGGGAAATGACTACTGAACCAACACCAACAGCTTTGCTACCAAACCCTATCTCCACCTACACGTGGTTACCGCTGGCAGCTCTTTCTTAACGAAAAGCTGCAGACGGAGAAGGATGAAGGCGAGTCTCCCGCGCCTAAAAACGGGACAAATTGTACCAACTGGTCCTCCGGGTTATGGGTTAGGTAGGGATGACAACCCTACACGGAAAACAACTTGTTACGAAGCCACAACAGGAGCCTCGGACTGGATGGATTACACAACGACAAAGGAAGAACGATGTGCACATTTTCTCATGGAACGTGCGCTCCCTGTACAGAAATGAAGCTGCTGAGCAGCTAGCCGATACCCTGTCCCAATATGGGGCTAATGTAGCAGCGTTACAGGAGACATGTTGGACAGGGACCAGTTTCCTGGAAAAGAGACGCTACACCATATATTATAGTGGCCATCCAGTACCCCATGTGCTCGGAGTAGGTTTCTTAGTCAGCCAAAAAGTGAAACCTGCTGTTATCGGCTTTGAAAATATAAACGAACTGCTATGCACTCAACGCTTGCGAGGCAAGTTTAGAAATATAAGCCTCATTAACGTTCACGCCCCTACAGAGCAGACTGCAGAGTCGGAGAAGGATACCTTCTACGAGGCAGTAGAACAAACACTCGAAGCCTGTCCCAGATATGATATCAAAATCATACTTGGGGATTTTAACAGCCAAGTAGGGAAGAAGCCCGTATTCAGACGATACGTTGGCTCCCATAGCTTACAGGAAAATACAAATGAAAACGGACTGCGGATTATTCAATTAGCAGGGTCACACGAAATGGTTGTAGGAAGTACCTGGTTTGCGCGGAAAGCGGTCCACAAACACACATGGGCCTCTCCAGATAGGACCATTTTCAAACAAATTGATCACGTGCTGATCGAACGCCGCCACCTCTCAGCCTTGATGAATGTCAGGACATATAGGGGGCCAATATAGACTCGGATCACTATCTCGTTGGCATGGTGTTCCGAGCTCGAATAACAACACCACCCAGAATCCCCTCTGACAATCAGGTGAAAGTTAACACTGAAGAAATCCACAACACAGCCCTCTGCGACACCTATAAGAGGGAAATGGATGTCGCAATAACCGCAGTCAACAGAGGACCTGGAGATGAAGCAAATGATCTTCACAACCACCTGAAGAACGCAATCATAAATACGGCCACAAACATACTTGGCCTCAGGAAAAGGAGTCGGAACGGTTGGTTTGACGATGAATGCAAGCTATCAACGAACGGAAAAATGCCGCATACCGAGTAAGGTTGCATTCTCATAGAACGCGGACACGCGCAGAGACTTCATCCAGCGCAAAAGCGACTCACAGACGGAAAAAGAAAGTCTGTGAATTAGAAAAGTACACAAGTAAGATTAAATATGGAGGCGATCAGTTACACCAAGTGATTCATCAACTTGTGCTCAAGGTATGGGACAGTGAATCAATGCCTGATGATTGGCAACGAGGCATTATCTCTCTCATACATAAAAAGGGAGATATCACACAGTGCAGCAATTATAGAGGTATCACGTTGCTGAGTACCATCTATAAGTTATTCTCCGCTATCTTGCTTGGCCGGATAGCCCCACACGCTCACAACATCATTGGCCCATACCAAAGAGGCTTCACTCCAGGCAAATCAATAACAGATCAGATTTTCTCTCTGCGGCAAGCGATGGAAAAACTGTTGGAATATGGATACCAGTTGCACCATCTATTCATCGACTTTAAAGTCGGATAGCATAGCCAGGGTAAAACTGTAAACGGCCGTGGGAGAATTCGGTATCCCGACGAAATAGATAACTGACTAGGCTGACCCTGGCCAATGTGCGAGGCCAGATAAAAGCTGCAGGATCACTCTCAAGACCATACGACATCAACAACGGTCTACAACAAGGGGATACCCTATCATGCGTCCTCTTTAACCTGGCCCTCGAGAAAGTGATCCGTGATGTTGAGTTAAATGCAAGAAGTACGATCCTGTTTACGTCCACCCAACTACTGGCCTATGCTGATGATATCGACATCATGGGAAGAACCACCTGAGACGTACAAACTGCCTTCATCCAGATCGAGCAGGCGGCAATTGAGAGAGAGGCGAGATCTTGGGCTGCACATCAATGAAGCAAGACAAAGTATATGGTGGCGATTTCAGCACCGAGAACCAACCAACCGACAACATCAAACCGCACTGGTCAAACGGGGAGAATAAAGGTAGGAGAATACAACTTTGAGACCGTTGATAATTTCTCCTATCTAGGGTCGAAAATCACAACCGGTAACAGGTACGATGATGAAATCCGCGCACGGTTGTTGTCAGCCAACAGAGCCTATTTCAGCTTACAAAAACTGTTCCGCTCGAACCGTCGCACAATAGGGTCACAGCTCTTACTGTACAAGACAATGATCTTGCCAGTCCTCAAGTATTCCTCGGAGACTAGGGTTCTTAGCAAGAAGAATTGCGAACTATTGGTCGCGTTCGAGAGAAGAATCTTCCGATGAATTTTTGGCCCCCAACATGAGGATGGACGATTCCGTAGCCTACATAACGATGAAATCTATGAGCGATACCATGACCGTCCGGTTGTAGATAAAATCCGGCTCAATAAGTTACGGTGCGTGGGTCACTTAATCCGTATGGATGAGAATGATCTAGCTCTGAAAATCTATAAGGGCAATATCTATGGTTGAAAAAGAAAACGAGGAAGACTCCGCTTAAGATGGAGCGATGGCGTAGGTCAGGAAGCCAGACAGCTTTTAATGATATCGAACTGGTGGACCTCGGCGCAAATCCGGGATGTCTGGAGTTCCTTATTACAGATCTAGACCGGATACCGGTTGTTGCGCGGTTGATGATAATAATGAATCTGAGGGGGATATTCGAGATAGAGGCTTTTGGAAGTCAATTCCAGGAGTTTAATTAAGAACCTTCCTCAAGGCTATCTTAATTACGGTGTTAATGCTTAGCTGTATTAAGAGAAATGAAGTAGAACTAGAGAACCAGATACAAATAGCGTTTTCGAAAGGATACCCGGAAAAAATCAGACACATTTGTGTAATTTTGTGTCTCATTCCTTCGAAATACTGTAATGAAAAAGAGAATGACTGCAAATAGTGAACAGTGGCCATGCAGAAGCAGCTCCCATTGATATTTGCTTAGATGTCACTATGCCAATTTGGGAATGTCAAGGAGATGCTAACTATTTTCGGTTGTACATAAATGAAAATTGCAAAGCATTAAGACTGTAGAACGAACGGCTACTATCAGCATAAAAGTCCTGGAGGGTTGACATGAGTAGCTGCCGTGTAGGAATAATCCCACTGTACTCTTCGAACTCGGATAGATTTGAAGACTACAATCAGAGCTCTGGCATGACCATTACAGCAGTGCTAGTTTATACTGAGTGCTGGGTCAGCATACATACTAGTGGATGCGAAGCCCGTCTCGCTACTATCAACAGAAAAATGGGCAAATAGGCCCGGAAGTTTCCTTATTATCGACGTTTCTGAACCGGATATTAAGATGCTTGGGGAGCAAACCGACTGCCGACAATACTACTGGCTTGGAATGCAAAAGGCGGCTGCTAAAACCAGTGAAGAAGATATGCCCCCCAAGGCATTTTCATGCAAACAACACTATCAGTCAATTGCCGTAGCACCTTTACGAGTGTCTGCCTTATAAATGAAATGGTTGCTGGGGAAATTAGGGTCTTGAACCTCCGACATACCATAGTTTGTCGTAAGCTACGTGTCTGACAATGGCTTTAAAAGATCTCCAGGCCATGTAGTTTAATGATCGAAGTGCCGGTAACACCACGCCCTTCAAATTTACCACAAAAAGTCAACAGGGCGATAAGTAGATTGTTTTGTGCCGTGCCTCTACCCGCTACGAGGCATAAGTAATGACAAGTTGCGCTGTTAGGGCCTACCGTGTTTATTGGGGAAATTCTAATACCTAGTACCAAACTGCAGATCCTTGACTTGGGAAACAAATCGACTTTCTTCAACATTGCCAGACGAGATGTCATCAATTTGTTGAAGAGGTGCGTCATCTTCGAGGCTCTACAGTTCACTTCAGGCCTTGGCCTTCATTTTAATCTATGGTGTCCTCCAATTTCGAAATCCGAGCAGCGATCAAGGACAGCAGAACGCAAAATCTACCCAGCGCTTTCGGGGTTTCCTCACCGTCTTCGTCCTTCTACTTTCCCTTCGGATACCTAGAGTTTCATCCACACGTTGAACGGGGTCAGCCCATTGCAACTTTCGAGGCTTGATAAATTCAGAGGACGTCAAAATATTTGGTCCAACTAATGGTGGTATGTGTATTTTGCCTGGTGGGCCGTATTTTTCTCGTTTTCATCATAATTTTCCTTTTGTTTCCGTTAATTTGTAAATCGCGCCATGATGATCATATCGTCAGCATATGTGACGATTTAGCAGGATTTATAAAGTAGCGGGCCTTTTGTGCCCAAAGGCAAGTGCCAGATTGAATAATAGATGTATCAGCCCATTTCCTGCTTCAATCAAACGGTTGTCTCAAACGCATCTGTCCGTCTTTTTCATTTTTGCATTTCCACCTGTCACTTTTTTGGGAGTGGGGCATATCATACTATTTCTTGCGAAATCTAGTTCCAGATTGAAAGAACCAAATTATCGATAGCTTTCATGGTTCTCTATGCTCGGCACCTCGTTCGCTTTTTCACATTTGATTTTTGATTCGTTTGCTTCCGTTCTTCGCGTTCAATGTTGCTGACCATAATTTTCGGAAGTTCTGTTGATTGAGGGGTGAGGGGTTCAGGAGTTCTTGGAAGTAAGATATCCCTCACGGGTTCCACTTTGCTTTCCAATAATCGCTCCGTTTACAAAGGTAGTTTTGGATGGTAATCCACGCCTCAGGCTCTTTTCTACTTTGTAGGCTTGTGTTTTGTTGCTGCCCACAATATTGTCGTATATTTTCCTTCATTCTTCGTCAAAATGTGCTAGAATCCTGAGCTTGCACTTGCTGGTTTATTGAAATAGCACCAAATTTGTATAGTAATATAAAATTGCTAGCTCCAAGAGCGTAGTTCTTCATTCTTGCTCGCGCGATCGTTTTCGTTTTAAGAATCCCGTGAGAAGCTGTTCATCCTATTTCTATACATGGTTTTTGGCTTTTTGGTGGATAACGGGTTGTGAACCTATCGCTTCGAACCCCGAACCTGAAGGAGCAGGTCAATTGCATTAGACTCCCTTGACGAATGGGTGTAATCTGGTAGAACTTAGTTAGGACCCCACCTCTACGACTAAAACCCCCTCCTTTAACTGGGCGAAGAGATGCGGTGTGGAACAATTTTACAGCCTCAAATCGCGTTGATATCATATTGGGCATAAAACTACCTCTAACTGCTCCGGAATCGGCAGAAGGCAGACTGGGTGCAATACACACTTAAAATCCTGTATCATAATCAACGGCCCAACAACCGATATCCGGCCTAGGCCTGCCTTAATAAGAGCTCCAAACATCCCGGTTTAATGCTAAAGTCCACTAATTCGATATCCATAAAAGTTCATCTGAGGCAAGGTCTGCCTCGTCTTCTTTTCCTACCATAGATATTGTCCTTATGGACAGGCAGGCTCGCCGCCTGCTTGATCGGAATGACTTACTTCTGTCAGAAATTAGATTTCCCCCTTTTTCTCAGCAGGATGAGCATCGGGGTGTATAAGGTTTTATCCTGCTGACTTATTGGTTCTGCACCTAAATCTACTCCGACCACATGATTTACTGAATGGCCAATATAATATTTGGTGTAGTCGCTCTTCTCCAGGAAACACATATTTGGTAACATGGTTACATCAGGGTTTCGCTTAGCTGCTTGACAGCATTCGATCTGTACAGGGAGCGCACGTTCCATGAAAAAATGCGCAGATCGTTATTTCGTTTTCGTTAGCGGGTTCGACTTTGTAGTATCCATCCAGTCCAAGGCTCCTTTGTGACTGCATAACAGCATCAGCTGGAACAATTTGCTCCGTGCGGACTGGAATCGAGACAAAGTGGCTTTGTTAACTGTGAAAGAGAGCATAGGTTCGGCAAAACAATAATCATGGAGAGGCTTTTGCGAAGAGACTAACTCCCTCGAGCAACCTTGATGTTGAAGCGGGTACTTATAAGGAACATAGTAAGCAGCTGTATAACCGATGTTTATAGAGCGAAAATACATGGACAGCGAGGGGGGAACAGCAATGAAATGCACTTTCCAGGCAGCGTTCAAAACCAGCTCAGTGCCGACAACTCTATGTAGACCTTAACCCAGAGACTGGACTTTACAATGCAAAAGGTGTCAGTTGAGCTAGTTCTATAGATGCAAATCTACTGGCACATTCCTGCTCTAGCAATAGAAAGAATGAATGCCCTGAATTTAAGTGTATGAAATATAATACTGCATATGCTTGGCCTACGCTCATATTTCGATTATCTGGGGTAACATGAAGGTGATATTTATTCTTAAACTGGAGAAACCTACCTGCATGCAGGCAAAAAGAACGTCTTTTCTACTAAAAGGGCTGTTAAGGTTGGTTGATCGCTTCATCATAAGCAAAATAGGAGTCGCACGATTCGAATCTGTTTCGACAGTCAAGCAACGTTACTAGTACGATTTAGAAGGATCATATGAAGGCAAGGCTAGTAGCTACTGAAATTTGACATAGTGAACGAAATATTTCTCATGTACGTCCAAGAATACTCGAACATCGCTGGTAATTAGAAAACTGACAGGCTAGATCAATAATGGTCTTGCTCGGCAATGATGGGACTGTATTTTTATTCTGACTGGCGAAATTGCAACGGAATATCAGCGGAATGTAAAAATTTAGATTCCTGCGGGCACGCAAAAGTTCCTTTAGCGCAACACAGATATCCTACCATGATGTCTTTGGACTTGTTTGAACCCAATTACTATTTGTTGTTTTCGAGTTTCCACTTCTGCTTGCTCACCAATCACCTTTTCGATTTGACCACGGGAACTACCCCTCAGTTTTCTAGCTGAATTTGTTTACCGCCAACATCAGATCCCCCCTCCACGCGGGCCTAATACGATTCACACTACCGCCCAGACTTATTAATTCCAGATCTGCTTTGACTTTGCGAAAGATATCCGCGTAAAACATATCTCTTTTCCTGGAAATAATGATTGTTTCTGGACGAATCTTTATTTTTTTCCTTCTGTCACTTTTTACTGCCTACCTTTGTCCTTTGCTGGCAATAGGCTTCTTTGGCGAAAAAGCTTTGTTCTTAGCCACTTGTTGGGTACCAACGGGTACATTTATTCCGTCCTTACTCCGTTTACTTGCCTCATATTGAGGAGGTGTCCCTTGCGTTTCCCGCGTAACACTCGAGCTGTTTTTCCTCCAGTGCCCTAATATACGACCACTTAATGCCTCGTATCAGAACCCTGTTATTTTGGTGGATATTCCTCCTTTCCATAATGACCTAACTGAGTTTATTTATACGTTCTTCCAATTAGCAGCGTTTACGCTTGTCTTTTACACTGCAGCGTTCATGTCGATCAGGGCACTATCCGTGCTCCTTTCCGAGTCCCGCGGCGAATCTCGGCTGCCCACGGGTAACGTTGCTCTTGGTGGTAGCCTTCTGGGCTTTGAGCTCTTGCAAAAAGGACCCGGTGTGGATCTCGTTTCCATTGCACTACTATCTCTTGTAGCATTAGATGCCAAAGTAGCCAAGTTTCTCACTACTGGGCCGGATATCAACGAGCAAAAGCCCGCTTGCCCTCTTCTAAAAACCGCTGGTACTGGGTTCCCGAAGTCCTGCACCGTAAACAAGCTTCCTCTCTCATCCCCCACATTTCTTTTGATTTCTGGGCACGCTTCTCATCTTCAATTTTTATCCGCGGGTGGAGGTTTGCTCCTTCCTACCAGTATGCTCATGCGCGTACATCACTTGAAGCGTACATGTACATGCCCCTAGCGCATCCGCCGAGTGTGCCCTTATATGCATAAAGGGACACGCCTGATGGTATGCTTACCCAGTGCGCGTGCGCAATGACTCCTTAAATAGAGGGATTTTTCAGTGTATCAGTTAATTAGTGGCTGGGTGAAGCCGAAGATGACTGCCACGCTGTTCCTCTACTGTATTTCAAATATTTTGTCATAGTGAAACTTTCACTGCCATGCCATCTGGGAGAAACCTAGAATGAATGACAATCTTGGGTTGTGTACGTTGCAGTGAAGTTGGAACCTGTTGATGCTTTTATTTGTTTCTTTTTTAGCATTTTGCCTGTTCAAAAGGCCTTACGATTCAGGCGTTCTGTATTTTTGCATCCAATCTGTTTTTAAAAGCGTCATCGATATCCAAAAACGCTCACAGATCTATTTTTTTAACATTGATTACATCGCTAACTGATGACTCGCAGTGCTGCCCGGTAAGGATTGTTATGAGCAATTAAGTTATGTTTAGTTGTAATGTAACTCTCCACTACTCTACAGTTTTCAGTGCAGTGGATGTCAGGCAAATGTTATCACCCTTAGTGGGGTTAGTGCTTGAAAGATACCAGGATATACAGATGTTGCAGTAACGACTCCACTCCAGGTGATTTCAGTGGTTTAAAATTTCCTACTGTCCGTTATCTTACTCTAGCTCCCAAACATACCCCTTTTGCTATTCTCTGATTTTCCTGCCCCCACCATGTGATAGTGTTTCCTCTTCACTCCTCTACACAAGACGACTGTGCTTCAGTTTCACTATCATCACACTTAGCGCTGTGCAAGTGATAAGCTCACAGCAGCGAAACAATTACACTGTGACTGTGATTCGAACTCAGAGCAGCAAAATTGAGAGGCTGACGCCTTATCCCTTATCTTGGTATAGGGCCTTGGGGAATTAATGAAGTAGAGCTACCCCATTCTTCTCATTCTCTGCAAATATTCAATCTCAGGCAGACAGAAAAAAGATGCCCTATTATTGCCTACCACTTTATCTAGCTTCGAAACTATCTGGCTTTTTCAATCTTTTCACAGAATTTTTTGAAGTCGTTTCGTTCTACATTTGGTTTTTACTTCTCTCTTGAATAGCCTGTACAACCGTGTATAGACATTTTCCACAATTATAAGATTCAGAAACTCCATCGTTGCGACTTTGTGCACTCCAGCACATGGTGGCAGTCCTGCTTCCTTCTAGCCTGGCACTATGACCTTGAGTCCTTCCATTGTGTCCTCAGCCTCACAGTCCACCAGCACTAGGCCTGATCGAAAGTAAATTCCACAGAACATAAGCTTAGCACTCCATCCATTACAAGTATGCCACTAATGATTTTCTGATCCTCACGAGGGAATATTTACTCCGGAAATGATCTAGATAGCATGGTCTGTTTAATGCCCTCCACCGCTTCTTCACATCTGATTTACTCGAGGTGTACTGTTTCTTGGCTTCGGATTTGGGTTTCTTGATGACATTTCCTTCTCGTGGGCTAATCGCTGCTGCTCTCCTCGTCTTCGTTTCCACTGTTAGATTCGCTCATCCCAAGAGTATCAGGGCTAAGAGGTCCATTGGTCAGATACTAAAGCGACCAGGCGTCAGTGGGGCATATGTTAGTCTACAATCAGTTAGTTACAACACTATCCAATAGGCACGGTTTGTTGAACACTTCAGGTTAGCGGAGGTGTTTTTTAACCCGGCCCCTCCGCTTCGGGCTCATTCCAGTTAACCCGTTGTGAAGTTCCGTCCCCACGTACTCGAGAAGGGCGATCAGACCCGAGTCTGCAAGGGACTCATCTGAAATGGCTCTGCCACGAAGCCTCACCGGAGGTTATCTGGTACCATGGGAACCGGGATGGCCCTTTGAGAGCATACGCTCCAAGAATTCTCCAGGAGAATTCCTGGAGGATGTGTTCTCGGCCCGGTTATTTGCGGTTAGCCCACTAGTGACAGTTTCATGGTGGTTGTCGTTATGCCTACATCGCGGACAGAGCTCTTCGAAACTCAAGCGTGGAGTGCGCTAAGCGTTGCACAACTCGGGTGCCGTACCCTTAGTTGCGGCAGAGGTGTTAGATAGGCCTTGCATCCACTGCTATCAATGCTGAGCCTGCACTCAGTATAAACCAGTACCACTGTGCTGGTCATGGCGGGGCTTTGATTGTGGTCACAAAATCAATCCGGATCCGAAGAGGGCCGTGGGATTATGCCTACACGGCAGCTGCTCACGTTAAACCCCCAGGACTTTCAACCTGGCTCCTAGAGTGCTACCTTCTGAGTGAGTATGTTCTGCAGCCAACTGGAATCCCAGGCCATGGATAATGGAGTATACTTAGTTTCGATTCCAATCTTATGGAAAAGTAGATAGCAATTATTATAGCATAGTATGAATGAGGTCTGTGTCCTTGAATATCTTGATTACTGTTTTCATGGAGTTTCAAGCAAACTGCAACTGTTGAAAAGCAGATAGGTATGGACGTTTTTGATTTTACAAATAGACATATTTGATTACAAACAGCCGGAAATTTGAACAGGTAAACTTGCATTCAAAGTGTTCAAATAACTATGTAGGTTAATTTAAGATGTTATCCACATCTACCACCCTCAAAAGTATTTGCATAAAAATCGCGACTAAATCTTCAGTTTTTAGATTCTTTTAAACTTTACTGAATGGACGCGTCTACCATGTACTCGCCTTCTCCATGGTGATTATATTCAATTTTCAGGCCTTTCAATCAGCCCTTTCGTTACATAATCTGCCAATTTTTATGAATCTTTCATAAAAAATCGGACGAAACAAACCACTTTTGTCGATTCGCCATCATTTGACATTGACGAAATAAAATACACAAGAATGAAAGAATGACAGTAAACGGGGACGTTGATAATAGTCAAAGGATGACTAAACATCCTTTTTCCCTCAATTGTCTTCATCGAGCATCTCTGTTTTTGTCGTTTGTCAAGTCTCCCAAAAAGATACCCCCTCCTTCTCCGTTCATGGAAACATGCACCAAGAGTACACGTCCTGTCACATTTACTCATTCATCCAACCATCCATCCATGTATCTATCCATCCATCTGTCAATCTAAAACAGTCGTTGCTGTGTAGTATCATCGCCGTCATCATTATCAGCACACACACTCGAGTCTCGTCACATAATTTCGAGGATATTCGTCAAGAGAATGATATTATTTTCAGGATATCTATGTCATACGTAGAAAAGAGGGGGTGCACTGAGTAGTTCAGGTTGGAGGAAGATTACACCCTTGGTGGTTGGAGAACTTCAGTGGTCCTGATCCTCTCGTTGCAAGTTATTCGTCCTTCTTCAAAGACAAGTCTCACCCCCAACGGGGATATTTTTAATTGTAAGTAGAAAGGCCATGCATCTCCAAATTCCCCATTAAACTATTTTCTAGTAGCTTCCCATTCACACCAACCCCATCCTGCGAAATTTCATTACATCACATTTGAAATTTTATTTATATCACTTGGTGCCTTGGATATGCGCTCAAGGAAGACTTTTCCTTGTGTTAGGAAAAACAAATCGATTCAGACGTCATTCACACACGCATTTGGCACAATGAACTTGTCAATGTCAGTAGTCAGCCGTCACTCAATCTTCTTTCTTCAGCTTTCTTGTCAACATTTTTCTTGTCCTGTTCTCCTCAAGAAAGGAGTTGAGAAACGAGAGAAGCTCTCATCGTCCTAGTCTGCCTTCGCTTCGTTCCAATGCTCGCCTTATTGTCCACGCTCGAGTTCGTTTCTTCCGTTTAAACTTTTACTAGGAACTATCTCAGCATGGGACCTCCTTGGTAGTTCAGTCCTTGGTTAGAGAATGGAGACGGGGTTGAGTGATGTTCTGAAGCTTTCATCTACCGCCCGACTCACGCCAGTCTGCTGTTGCGATAACCCAGTCGTCGCAAGCCACCCACTCTCCCTGATGATCCTTCAGCTTCTGAGTTGCAGCCCTAATCATTCCCGGGGTACAAGTGAACTTTTGTCCGGGCTGGACAATGCCTGTCGTGTTGATGATGGACAAGAAAATCAGACGAGGCGTCATGTGAGGACGCTAAACATCCTCCACTCTTTCTCTATAATGTAGACAAGGCGGAATAAGGGTTGCTGATTGCCTTGGAAGGAAAATCACATTGGTTGCTAGTTTTTGACCTAATTTCACATACATATGTGTTATTGCTATAGTTGCCATGACCCCAACCATTTTCAAACCAAATATTGGCTAATAATAGTGCATGACCTAAGAATTTGTTATACTATTTACCTGAACGTTATTAAATTAATAAAAATATTATCCTTGTACGGTTATGTCGAGAGAAGGAGGAACCCGATTAAGGTCGGCTTATTGTGTCGTGCGGTGTGTTTTGTAGATCTGACCGTTTTCTTTCATGTTTGAAGGGGGAAATGTCAGGAAGAAGCTGTTTGCCACTTTGTGGCAATGTGAGCGATTTACCTCCCGCGTACTACCATGAAGCATTATTTCGCAAGAAAGACTGCGCTTCAGGGATCATGGTTTCGCCACTTCGGGCTTTCTTTTGATGCTTCGCTCTTTGGAGCTCCGCTTGAATTGACAGAGTACAACACGTATAGTACTCCTTTAATCAATTGAATACACTTGGTTCGCATAAGAAAATCTAGATACTAGCTACTGTGGCATCTGATGTTATAAGCGTAAGGGACGGCCTAGAACTAGCGCTTCAGAAGAATCTTGATTTTTCACAGATTCCCGCCCATATGATCGAAAGCGCCACCACCAGGAGAACGTGTGTAGCAGGAGTATACGAGCAGAAGAAGAAACTTTGACGTCAACCAACCCGAGCGATGTTGAAGGCAACGGCCAATCGGGAGCCATAATAAGCATCCGATTGGCGTAAGGCAAGGCCTAGGCTGAAGGCGTCGGACGAAAAAGTGCGCCAGGAAACACAAGTATTGCCTGTTCAAAACACGAAAGTTGGGAAACCGGGGAAGAAGTAACGCGAAGGTTGAATGAATCAACCAATGAAGGAAATCCGAGAAAAAGGGCTCATCTCCCAAAAAATGGGAACGCGTGAGAACGACGGCTGAAGGTGGCAGGTCGAAACAAAAGGATCGGAAGAAAATAAGACCGGAGGCAGTAATCAATTCAAAACGAGGTGGAAGGTCATATGCAGACATTCTCAAGAGAATGACGGGAGCCCCCAACTCACAAATCTGGTGAAAATTTCAGCTATATTAGAAATTCCAGAAAGGAGATCCTACGTTGGAGCTCAAAAAATTCAAGGATGTAACCGCGGACAAATTCTTGACCCAAATCGGAAAGTCCTTAGGATCAGCAGCCGACATAAGGGCTAGCAGGCCGGAAATGACTATAATCTCCAAAGATATAGATGAGATCACCCTGAATGAGGGGGTTCGAAAAGTCTTGGAGAAGCAATTCGATTTTATTGGAAGAACAGTTAGCAGTGCAAAGGCTGAGGAAGATCTACGGGCGAACACAAACCCCCATCATCAACTTACCGATAAAAGCAGCACTCGAACTGTTAGCAGTGCGGAGACTAAGAATAGGTTGGGTTATATATCGCTAGAGGGCAGGTGAGGCTGAAGTGATGCTTTCGAAGCGCTGGCTTCCATCACATCGCAAAGGCATACATCAGTCGAAATGACAGCTCGAAGTAATGCAGGAGATGCGCAGCAGAAGTTCATATCAGCAAAAGCTGTGGAGTTAAATCAAATTCTTTATTGTGTAAAGAGAAGTAGAGTGTGCACTATCGGCCCATTGTAGGCAGTAGCAGGAGCCCGAAATAGATTAGAGCCCTCCACAAAAATCACAGATGGGGTTGATACTGTGTCCTGATGGAAGCTTCGATCAATTAAGAATTGTGTCCGTAATGAAGAAAGGACGCTTGTTCTTGCATTGAGTTGAGAATTAAATATGCTTATATAAGAAATACTATTGTTATTATTACTTCATACCTGAAGCGCTCAGCTTCCGGTTTCCCGACTTGTCTTTTATGGAGGTCGAAAGCATCGAAAGCTGCATTCTGGGGCACTAAAACCACCTCCCATCACTCAATGTGCTCCACGGAACTATCTGGTGGCATTACATCAGTGAGGGTGGATTAAAGCCCTACCAGCTTACTTGTACTTTGAGATTTATTCCCTCCATGCCGCTTTTTCGTAAGCTCTCTAACCTTCGAAGCTTCTTCTAAATACAGTTTATGAGGCCACTAACTGTATTTCACACTCCACACAAGGTCAAGCTTTTCCCTCTCATTTACAAATCTGGGAAACACAAAGGGTATGTGCTTCGGGTCCTCGTATTCACTTAGATATTCAGGACAGAAGGGAGAGTGGTCACATTCAAAACGATGCAAATACCCACGATATCCACCATCAGTAAGAAACTGAGTCAAGTGATAGTGAATATCTACGCGCAAAATCCAAAGCTAGATATTTGGGGGCAGCCTGTGCGTCAGCCAAAATATCAATGGGCACCATTCCTGTGACTAAGCAAGCTGCTTCGTCTGACGTTGTTCGGATTGCGCTAGTAACTCTTAACGCGGTTAAATAATATACTGAATGCTAACAATTTTCTCCTATACGCCTAAACATTATGGACTTTTGTCCAAACTGGTGCTGCGTATAACAAACTGGATGAACATACTCTGGTCTAACAGTGGCTTCCTCGGTGGTTTGGGTCCTCCAATATTGGACACGGTGCCTGGTAATCCAGCTACAAATTTTCCTGCTTTCTCGCCGGCGTAGCTTAAATGTTCCTTGAAGGTCAATCGATGATCCAGCATAATACCTAGGTATTTGATGAAAGGCTTGGACTCTATCACATGCTGTCCGACTCGAAACCTTTGAATTTCTTTTAGTTTGCGGCTGCTGACTAGTATAGCCTTAGTTTTGTGTTCCACCAACTCAAATTCATGTGACACCAGCCAATCCTTGTTCAACCAAACCAATGTCTCACATGCCTAGACAACGCCCCTCCAGGTGTACCGCAATTGCAACGTCGTCCGCATAGCCAAAAAGGGCAGCTTAAATTTGATGTCCACCACATGGGCACAGATCACATTCCAGAGTAGTGGACCCAACACCGATCCTTGAGCCACTCTGCCGGTTGCTAAATATTCACCTGGGCCTACGTCGGTATCCTATAGGAGCTTTCTATCTAAGAAAATAATCCCTGATAATTAGCTGAATATACGTGGGCACATTCAACTGGCTTAACGATCTTTCTATAGGTTTCCATCTGAAAAAATTCCTCACATCGTGAGGGCATGATAGGACAATATTTTTTGGTACCATACCACCTTATACCTGCAATTGCTTCTTCTGCTTAGATAGCATTCCCCGTTGTTCGGCCAGCGTGAAAACCGCGTTGTTGAGTGCTTTCTCTACAAGTAGGTGTAATGATTTAAGCGGCCGGAGACGACCAAGTGGCGAGAGCTATCCAAAAAAACCAAAAAAATGGCGAAATTGACCGTGAAGTTCCGTCCGCAAACATTGAAGCTCCATCGAAATGCTCCGTCGATACGTGCTTGCACGCCTCTGTGCTAGCCGCGCCCGGAAAGTGGGAGGGGATCCTTTGAGCACTTCGATCCCTCAAGTATCATTATACCGAAATTCATGTGTCCCTTCCAGTACGTGGGTCTACACCGAATCCTGCTCTATAGTATAGCCTATATTACTGCAAATATCGATAATTCTAGGATAAGGTTAGGTGGAAAATATACTAGTAATAAATACGGTAATATACTATTATTAACTTTATTTAAAGAGGTATTAAGATGGATAGTGAATTGGCGTTTAAACACCACGTGCATGGACCACCATATTTCTTTTCAGCCCAGCCGCTCGCATGTAAATTTTTGTTGACCAAATAGACTCATTTAGGGGATCAAATGAAAGCTATCGACTGGTACTTTACGAAGCTGGCATCAGTTCTAATATATAACTCAAAAGAAGTTAGGAAAGACAGAATCTATTCAACCAAAATATCTGAAAAAAATCGCAAAACTCTCACTATCCACCCAGGAGGAGAACACAAGGCAACCCATGGAGAGCACTTCCATGGGTGACGAGAAACCCTTCCAGTTCTTGCGCCGCCTGCAGTGTCTCGACGATACCGCAGTTCCAGTGCGTAATCTATTGGTGAGACGCCTACCATCTACTCTTGAAGCGATCATGACGATGAATGATGAAAAACCACTCCGAACCGCAGCCAACGTTGCTGACAAGATCTACGCTGCAAACATCATCGCCTTCAGCAGTAGAAACATGCTTAACGCAGCTAGTTTAGCTATTGTTAAGCCGGCTTGCGGAGCTACGACCGGAGATACACGCAGATTCGTTCCGTGAGTTTATCCAGACTGAAATCTCAACGTTCTCGGTCTAGGTTGCGTAAACGGCGCAGCTCCGAAAATCGTAGGACCAAGGGTATATGTTGGTACCACTTGAGGGTCAATTTCGAAGCCTTAAAATGCACGAAACCACACAATTGGGAGAATGCAAATGGCCCCGCTTCACTACGATGCGATCTCTATAGGGGCAAGCGCCGATATAAGCATTATTTGCGTTCCAAAAACCAAGGACCATATAAAAGGAAACGTTCGAAGCTAGCCACGCAACGCTAACAGCAGCTGCAACCGCAAACTCCGCACTGATCACGTGACCAAGATATACAAGCGGTGGAGTCAATATCTCAGCAATCAATTCAAGAAAGCACGTCGCAAATTGAATCCACAAATAGTACTGTTGCCTTGAGTTTGCTAGACAGTGCTCTTCCTCTATTAGTAACATTGGTTGACACGCGATGGCCAACGATATCGAAGGAGACCGGATCTTAAACCAACTCCACAAAACTATCGTGGCAATACACGCTCCCGAGAGAGACATCTCGAAAACCGGGCAAACTCCCGTTCAACACTCTGGAGTGGGAATCTCACCGATTCTAACAAACCAGTTAGATTTAAAAAGGAGGACGAAGCAGGCTACGGTTTTGTACCAGGGCAGAGGCAACTTATCAGACGTTGCCTCACCTTTGCCTTGGGAGCAGCGTATCCGAAGCGGATCGTGTTATACGCTCCGAGTTAGATTTGCTGATTGTAACCAGGCAGGACTTCGGTAATTTCGTACACCACCAGTAGTTCCACAATAACAAGACCGCAGATCTTCAGCTGCCGTCACGGCCCAGCCACCTGAATTATCGTAATTTCCTTGCACTCAAGCAAAGCTCAGAGAGACTCCTACCTACACCTCTCATTTTATGAGCACTGTAATAAGAAGCAGCATCGATATTGGATTTAAATAAATTAAATATATAAACACGGCTTCCATTGAATTTTTGCTATCATCTTCATCTAGTAATTCCCAAAAGGAATACACTAAATCTTTCATACCGGAAGCATTCAGCTTTTGGTTTAATGGCTTGTTGCTGCTTAATTCATGACCTACATATTATTATGCCTCAGTTTTATATAAAAAGGAGAAACGCCTGCTGAACCAACACCAACAGCTCTACTACCAAACCCTATCTTCACATCCACGTGGTGACCGATGGGAGCTCTTTCTTAACTAAAAGCTACAGACGGAGATGGATGAAGGCGACTCTCCCGCGCCTAAAAACGGGACAGATTGCACCAACTGGTCCTCCAGGCTGGGGATTGGGTAGGACTAACAACTCTACACGGAAAACAACTTGTTACCAAGCCACAAAAGGAGCCTCGGACTGGATGGATAACACAACGACGAATCCAGCAACGACAAAGGAATAACGATTTGCGCATTTTCTCACGGAACGTGCGCTCCCTGTACAGAAATAGAGCTGCCAAGCAGCTGACCGATACACTGTCCCAGCATAGGGCTAATGTAACAGCGTCGCAAGAAATGCGTTAGACAGGGACCGGTTTCCTGGAGAAGAGTTGCTATACCATATATTATAGCGGCCATCCAGTAAACCATGTGCTTCGAGCCGGTTTCTTAGTCAGCCAAACAATTAAACCTGCTGTTATCGGCTTCGAAAACATAAGCGAACGGCTATGCACTCTGCGCTTGCGAGGCAAATTTAGAAATATAAGTCTCATTAATGTTCACGCCCCCATAGAGGAGACTGCAAAGTCGGAGAACGATACCTTCTACGAGGAGTAGAATGAACCCTCGAAGCCTGTCCCAGATATAATATCAAAATCATACTCCTGTCTCGGCCTTGATGAATGTCAGCGCATATAGGGGGGCCAATATAGACTCGGATCACTATTTCGTTGGCATGGTGATCCGAGCTCGAATAACAACACCATCCAGAATCCTCTCTGACAATCAGGTGAGAGCTAACACTGAAGCCATCCAGAACACAGCCCTCCGCAACACCTATAAGAGGGAAATGGATGTCGCAATAACCGCAGTCAACAGAGATCCTAGAGATGAAGCATCAACAAATCACCTGAACAACGTTATCACCAGTACGGCCACAAACATACTTGGCCTCAGCCACAAAAAGAGTCGGAACGGCTGGTTTGACAATGAATGTAAGCAACCAACGGAACGGAAGAATACTGCATACCGAGTAATGTTGCATTCTCAAAGAACGCGAGCACGCGCAGAAACTTATCATGAACTCCGGCGGGCGGAGAAGCGACTTCACAGACGGAAAAAGGAAGCCTGGGAGAACTAACAAGTCTGCGATTTAGAAGTTTTACCAACAAGTCAGCACAATGAAGCCTTACACAGCTCGATGCTCATCCTGCCGAGACAAAGAGGGAAATCTGATTTCCGACAGAATGGACATATTGGAGCAATGAGCCGAGTACTTTGTTGAACTACTGAACAACCAGAACATCGGCGAGTTGAAGGTCCGCCAACTGAAGACAACGGACAAATACTGCCACCACCAAATGTAGAAGAAAGAGTCCGGGAAATTCATCGGCTTAAAAATCATATGTCACCAGGAGCCGATGGAATTGGTTAAGTATGGAGTTGACCAATTACACCGAACGGTTCATCAACTTATGCTTAAGGTGTGGGACAGCGAATCAATGCCTGACGACTGGCAACGATACATACATAGAAAGGGAGATATCACACAGTGCAGCAATTATAGAGATATTACGTTGCTGAGTATCATCTATAAGATATTCTCCGCTACCTTGCTAAGTCGGATAGCCCCACAGGCCCAGAACATCATTGGCCCATACCAAAGAGGTTTCTCTCCAGGCAAATCAGCAACAGATCAGATTTTTTCTCTGCGGCAAGCGATGGAAAAACTGTTGGAATGGACAGGTGCACCATCTTTTCATCGAGTTTAAAGCCGCCTATGATATCATAGCCAGGGTAAAACAGTGCACGGCCATGAAAGAATTCGATATCCCTACGAAATTGATAAGACTGACTAGAGTGACCCTGACCAGATAAAAATAATAGGATCACTCTCAAGACCATTCGGCATCAAGAACGGTCTTCGACAAGGAATGCCCTATCATGCATTCTTTTTTAACCTGGACTTAGAGAAAGTGATCTATGATGCTGAGGTAAATGCGAGTGGTACGATCCTCTTTAAATCCTCCCAATTACTGGCCTATGCTGACGATATCGACATCATGGGAAGAACGACCCGATACGTACAAGCTGCCTTCATCCAGATTGAGTAGGCGGCGCGAGATCTTGGGCTACACATCAATGAAGGCAAGACAACAAGTGGCAACGTGAGCACCGAAAACCAATCAACCAACAACATCAAACCGCCCTGATCAAACGGCAAGAATAAGGATAGGAGACTACAACTTTGAGACTGTCGAAAATTTCTATCTAGGATCGAAAATCACAACCGATAACAGCTACTACGATGAAATTCGCGCACGATTGTTGGCCGCCAACAGAGCCTATTTCAGCTTACAAAAACTGTTCCGCTCGAAACATCTCACCATAAGGTCAAAGCTCATACTGTACAAGGCAATGATCTTGCCAGTCCACATATATTCCTCGGAAACTTGGGTTCTTAGCAAGAAAAAGTGCGAACTCTTGGCTGCGTCTGAGGGAAGAATCCTCCGAAGAATTTTTGGGCCCCTACATGAGGATGGACGATTCCATAGCCTACATAACGACGAAATCTATGAGCGATACCATGACCGTCTGATAGTAGATAAAATCCGGCTCAACAGGCTGGGGGTGAGCTGGGCGGGTCACTTAATCCACACGGGTGAGGATGATCCAGCCCGGAAAGTCTATAAGGGCAATATCTATAATAGAAAAAGAAGGCGAGGCAGACGCTGCCTAAGATGGAGCGATTGCGTAGGTCAGGACGTCAGACATCGAATTGGTGGACCTCGGCGCGAAACCGGGATGTCTGGAATTCTTTATTGAGGCAGGCCTAGACCGGATACCGGTTGCTGCGCCGTTGATGATGATGTTATCTCCTTACTGATAGGCTACGCATCTTTTCACTATGCGTCTATTCGCTTGGTCATTTATGCCTTTGCTACCTGCACTTCATGCTAAATAGCCCGATGTTTCGAGATCATGTAAATGCACTTTGTGGATGAACGTGTCCCTACCAGTCAAGGCACAGTGGGCATAAATGAGTGCAACTTGTTTCGAGCGTAAATATTTCAGGCGGCCCAGTCTACTCTCGACTTTCACTTACTGAATACCTCAACGAGAATGACTGGGAAAAATCTATGTGATTAGGTTTGACTTTTTGAGGAAATTGTCCATCTATGTCAATGAATCATCTTCTCCACATCACCCCTGCCGCCACCATTCCAAAATAACAGCTTCCCCCTGGACTCCAGTCACTGCAACTCCGCTCGCAGCAATCTCACTTGCCACCGCCATCCATAATTCTTTCTTCGTGCTGCTACAATGTATCAATCTTCGGATGCCTCATTCATCAAACATCAAATTTCCAATGTTTATTTACAACTCGTCTAATTGAATTTGGAATCATTGTAACCGAATGTGAGTGTGCATGTGCTTGATACAAAACATACGGCTCTGGAAATTACAATTTCAACACAATCAACATTAGTGCAACAACATTTTGAGCCCGGGAAGAAGTCATCAAATTGAAATGAGATCGCAATTCGGACTAGACCCGGTCGACAGCTCGAAATTTAGATGATCCTCAGCTTCGAGGCAAGTGGATAAACAAAGGCCTGGAAGTAAGTGACTAGTGAAATGTGCCTTTCAAAAAGTTGCGTAGCTGTTGGCAGTCATGTCGTTGGGGCGGATTATGAGTTATTACATGCTTACATTGTCGGATTTATGGATACAATTTTCGTACATTTGATTGTTGTTTTGAGTAGAGAGGTTGAGCTGAAGAATTACAACATTTTGTTATAACAAACTGGTCCTGATTGTATCATAGTGTAACGAGGTTGCTTCTATTCCTTAATCGTCGATCATATCCTAAACACTGGAACGGCCTTGATGAGTGGCATCCGTAGTGATTGGATGCAATTGGACCGTATAATGGGGAATATTTCAATTCAGATCCAGTTGAAAAAAATTCTCAGTTTCTTGGCCTATGAGGTACTCCAGCATGAGTACTTTGTGCCAAAGAAGAATGGACCAATATGCACTCCTTTCCTTCATATGTTCCTTTTCTTACAAAGTTTGCTTGATATGTTTCGCGCCAATTGCCGTCCTCCATCCTTTGTTTATTATATACTCCTCAACATTGTAGCAACCCACTATGAAACGAAAACAATCTACATGCCCTTAAGTGGCATACAACCTCTTGGAGTGGAAGCAACTTAAAAAATTCTCATCGTCTCTCTCAGCAAATCAAATAAATTAAAAGGCGATCATGTAAATAAACACATTAACATACACAACTCAAGTCGCCACCGACAGATCGTCGCTTTTGTTACGATTAGTAACTCCAGCGGATTCCTCGAGACCCAACCCGTAACTATGCACTGAGAGGAGCTGGCTCTCGAGCTGCAGCATCTTTGGTCCAGCACTTCCACAACAGGAGCGAAACGAACCCCTGCCACACTATCACCTCCTATACGTGGCATTGAAGCCCTGCAATGTAGCCCTGCTGCAATCAACACAATGTGCAGCGCAACAACAACCACACGAAGAAAATAACAAATACCCTTCGGAAAATTGTTGCATGCATTTCCCATGCATTCGATGCACTTGGAAATGCAAGTTAGTGAGTCTGTGGTGTAAATGAGTGAAATACGAATCTTCACGATTGACAAGTCTGCCCTGGGCGCGCACATTGAACCTGTGGCGTCAAAATAAATAAAAACTCCAGGATTTGGCGTGATCTCACGACCAACGATCGCATAATCATAAATTCTGGCAAGTGTTGGTACAGTGATCGACGCGGATGGGGCTCAATATATATTTTTACAAGAATGTTCATAAATTGCCATTGCGCGATACATGGCGTGGCAAGCGGAGATCGATTTCCAATCCACTATTCATTTCTTGATGGAATGATGTGGTTTGAGGAGCAGGGCTGCCAGTGTGTGTAGCCCTTCTTTATATTTAGTAACTTGGGGTCTTTTGCGATAATTCTGGGAAGCCTGCAGGATGTTTAATACAGCTTTTGGCAACAATACTATTCAGCCCCAAATTAAGAAGGTTGATCTTGGGGACGATCCCGTGAAAATGGGTAGGTACAGGGTATCATGAGATGGCAGGTTAGCACGTTTTTTCGCCAACGTTGGTATAAAAGAAAGCTTTACAAAAGAAAAAAATAGAGCTAACGACATAGGTGGTATATATGGAGGGGGTGAAATATAGATAATATAAAAACCGATCCTATTGTGTTGATTGAGATATTAGTTTCCGAAATATGTAGAAGGATCAATCGCATTATTATTATTCTGCTAAGGGTACTTGTGCTGCGTCCTAATAGGAGTACTGTCCCCTTTATAATGGCTATAGTGTACCTATTAACCGTAGTATGCCAAGTAAGCCTATAACCCTCAGGTATTTTAATATAGTCGCTACCTCCAAGCATTTCAACTTGGCATCTAATATTAGGCATTCTCTCAGGTGCCTCGACTTACTTTGCACATTGGGGGACGGACCGTCACTATCCCAGAACATGTATAGAGATTTCGTCACATTCCGCACAGAACCTGTAGGCAGTGCCCGTAGATATCCTCAGCTTCCACAGGTGTTAGTTTAGTCGGTAGTGGCCAGTGAGTATTCCCACTAATATCCGGAAGCTCTTCTTGGTGAGATTTAAAACGTCTTTTGTGCGATTGAGGTCAGATCCCCCCATAAGCATTCTTAACCACTTTATGCCTGGTAAGTTCGCCTAGTATAGTTCCCTCAGCCGTTCCTCTTCATTTTTCAATGTCATAGCTATGAACCCATTTCCGACTCCACAGAAGGGTCCTGGTGCATGCAGATGCGCCCCTTCCTGGCCAGTTCGTTCATTGCCCAATGGCCTTCCAACTCAGCATGGTCCCAGAGTACTCAAATCTTACTGTACGAACCGAGCGCGTTCAGTCTCTCAAGGCTTTTCCATACCAGTTTGAAGTTCACCTGGTTGGACGTAAGTGCCTTGATCGCCACTTTGCTGTCGGTCAGAGTAATAATGTTCTGCTCCGTATAGTTTTTTTGTAGCTTGAAGAAGGGCCTCCTGTCTATGGTATGTATTTTAACCTAGAATATACTACAGTGCAATAACCCCGGCGCCTGCTCCCTCAGTGAAACCTCATTGTCATGTTATCCCTTGGTATCAATAATTCGGGGTACTCCCATTCATTCTGTAGATCGCCTTCCTTGCCTGTATCGGCATGTGCTGATGGAGAGAACTTAATCTTAAAAAGGCCTGCAGGGATACCGTTGGACCTGCCTTTATTGCTCCACTGATACACCCTTAAAGGGGCCATCCCGTGTGAAGCCGGTTATTTTGGCTTTTTTTAGAATTTTTTTGTGAACTACTGATATCGGAAAACAACTTGTTACGAAGCCACAACAGGAGCCTCGGACAGGACGGATTTTAAAACGACGGACCCGGCAACGAACACGGAATAAAGATTTGCGCATTTTCTCATGGAACGTGCGCTCCCTATACAGGGATGAAGCTGACCAGCAGCTAGCCGATACCCTGTCCCAATATAGGGCTGATATAACAGCGTTGCAAGAGATGCGATGGACAGGGACCGGTTTCCTGGAGAAGAGCCACTACACCATATATTATAGCGGTCATCCAGTTAACCAGTGCTCGGAGTAGGTTTCTTAGTCAGCCGAAAAGTGAAACCTGCTGTTATCGGCTTTGAAAACATAAGCGAACGGCTATGCACTCTGCGCTTGCGAGGCAAGTTTAGAAATATAAGCCTCATAAACGTTCACGCCCCTACAGAGGAGGCTGCAGAGTCGGAGAAGGATACCTTCTACGAGGCAGTAGAACGAACCCTCGAAACCTGTCCCAGATATGATATCAAAATCATACTTGGGGATTTTAACAGCCAAGTAGGGAAGGAGCCCGCATTCAGGCGATACGTTGGCTCCCATAGCTTACACGAAAAAACAAATGATAACGGACTGCAGATTATTCAATTAGCAGGGTCACACGAAATGGTTGTTGGAAGTACCTGGTTTGCGCGGAAAGCGGTCCACAAATATACGTGGGCCTCTCCAGACGGGACCACTTTCAATCAAATTGACCACGTGTTGATCGAACGCCGCCACCTCTCAGCCTTGATGAATGTCAGAACATATTGGGGGGCCAATATAGACTCGGATCACTATCTCGTTGGCATGGTGCTCCGAGCTCGAATAACAATACCACCTAGAATCCCCTCTGACAATCAGGTGACAGTGAACACTGAAGCCATCCACAACACAACCCTCCGCGACACCTATAAGAGGGAAATGGATGCCGCCATAACCGCAGTCAACAGAGGACCTGGAGATGAAGCATCAACAAATGATCTTCACAATCACCTGAAGAACGTTATCATGGATACGGCCACAAACATACTTGGCCCCAGCCGCAAAAGGAGTCGGAACGGCTGGTTTGACGATGAATGTAAGCTAGCAACGGAACGGAAGAATGGCGCATACCGAGTAATGTTGCATTCTCAAAGAACGCGGGCACGCGCAGAGACTTATCACGAACTCCGTCGAGTGGAGAAGCGACTTCACAGACAGAAAAAGGAAGCCTGGGAGAACCAACAAGTCTATAAACTAGAAAAGTACAGGGAGCAACCGCACCAGGCGCGGAAGTTTTACCAACAAGTCAGCAGGATGAAGCCTTATACACCTCGAAGCTCATCCTGCCGAGACAAAGAGGGAAATCTGATTTCCGACAGAATGGGCATATTAGAGCGATGGGTTGAGTACGTTGATGAGCTACTGAACAACCAGAACATCGGCGAGTTGGAGGTCCCGCCAACTGAAGACGACGGACAAATACTGCCACCACCAGGTATAGGCGAAACAGTCGGTCTAATTCATCGGCTAAAAAATCATAAGTCGCCAGGAGCCGATGGAATTACAGCCGAATTGATTAAATATGGAGGCGACCAGCTACACAAAGTGGTTAATCAACTTGTGCTCAAGGTATGGGACAGCGAATCAATGCCTCACGATTGGCAACGAGGCATTATCTGTCTCATACATAAAAAAGGAGATATCACACAGTGCAGCAATTATAGAGGTATCACGTTGCTGAATACCATCTATGAGATATTCTCCACTATCTTGCTAGGCCGGATAGCCATAAGCCCAGAACATCGTTGGCCCATACCAAAGAGGCTTCACTCCAGGCAAATCAGTAACAGATCAGATTTGCTCTCTGCGGCAAGCGATGGAAAAACTGTTGGAATATGGACAACAGTTGCACCATCTGTTCATCGACTTTAAAGCCGCCAATGATAGCATAGCCAGGGTAAAACTGTACACGGCCATGAGAGAATTCGGTATCCCGACGAAATTAATAAGACTGACTAGGCTGACCCTGACCAATGTGCGAGGCCAGATAAAAGCAGCAGGATCACTCTCAAGACCATTCGACATCAACAACGGTCTACGACAAGGGGATGCGCTATCATGCGTCCTCTTTAACCTGGCCCTCGAGAAAGTGATCCGTGATGCTGATGTAAATGCAAGAGGTGCGATTCTCTTCAAGTCCACCCAACTACTGGCCTATGCTGACGATATCGACATCATGGGAAGAACGACCCGAGATGTACAAACTGCCTTCATCCAGATCGAGCAGGCGGCTTGTGGTGCGAGATCTTGGGCTGCACATCAATGAAGGCAAGACAAAATATATGGTGGCAACGTCAGCACCGAAGACGAATCAACCAACAACATCAAACCGCACTGGTCAAACACAAACACGAAGAAGAATAAGGATAGGAGAATACAACTTTGAGACCGTTGACAATTTCTCCTATCTAGGGTCGAAAATCACAACCGATAACAACTAGGTTTCGTCAAGAAAGAAATTTACGGCCTTGGCTTCAATTCTTGTCGTTGTTTAGCCAAGTCATTCGAACGTCATAAATACGAGCTGTATTACGGCGATCGACTTAAATCTGGCATGTGACTTATAACGTGTTCAACACTATAATTTCCAAACGACTCCGAATATCAAAAAATCACTTTGCCCATATATTCTACACTATATCTAGATACAATTGATGCCAAATAAAAAATTCGACTCCGTGGCTCCGACACACGGGATGACCCCCTTAAGCCAGCCTTTGCAGTTGGTGTAACTCCATGGCGCTTGCGCTGAGTTTATTTCTTTCTGCCCAGGTAAGCCTTGCTATTGCAGTGTGTATCCAAAGTAGTATCTTCATGATGCACCCCCATTTTTTATTTACCATAGACCTGCAAGCGATCAGAGCGCTCGTAGCTTTCCGATGTTTCCAATATGCGTTTTCCAGAGTAATTTCTGGTCTGTGTGATATTTGACCTCTGTTTCTCATTTCACCTCCATGCCTTGTAGTGAGGCCTACTATGGTGGTTTTGGCTGGATTAATGCGCAGTCCCAACTTCCTGGCAAGCGCCAGCAGCTCTTAGTCCAGTTTGGATTCTATCACATAGGGTATCCTCATATTTGCCCCTACAAATTAAAACAGTGTCATCAGCGAAACCCTGGAGTATGTATACAGGTATAGTTATTCAACAAGAGACGGGTTCCGTTTATTAGATGTTGATAACCTCCAGTATTTGTTAGGTCTCCTAGAAGTTGATCCACTACCATACTCCAAACAATCGGTGTTAGTACCTCAGCTTGGGGACAAACTTCAGTAATATTTATGACAATAGAGTTTGTGCCTGTCGGTACTTCTATTTGCCCTTTCTCTGTGTTTCCCACTAACCCGTGACAGTCTTTCCCGGTAAGTGTTACGTTAGTTTTAATATAGTTTTCTATGAACTTCTTCGTCCTTTTGCGGTCTGAAAGTTTTAAGGTGAGGTGGATCATTTTTTCCCGGAATAAATACCACTTTTGCAAGGTCCATGCCAATGCTATAAAACCCAAGGCTACTATATATTGCCGTTTACCGCTCTTAGAAGAGACTCTAAAATGATTTTTAGACCTCTCTGGAGTAGTTCTGGGAGGAATCGCATCTTCCCCAGTGGCCCATCTTAACCTAGCTTCCGAGTATACCTCTCTTTCTGGTTTCCAGTTCTGCCTTCTTCCCCTGTTGTTGGTTGTTGGGGTGTCAGGCAGAATGTTGTTGCCTTCTGCCGAGGGGTAGGACACCGGAACATGAGTACTGAGAAGCACAGGTACCCTTTCTTCCTCATTCTCGGTAAATGTTCCATCTTCCCCTTGTAAGCGAGTCATTGTGTTGCTCAGATGCGTTGCATTGGAGTCCCAATCCGTTCTCCTGGGATTATTATTTCCGAGTTCCCGGAAAGTTGAATCTGATTATTCTTTGATCCAAGATAAAGGGCTTATCCGATATCCTCCTCTTAGCCAGCCCGTTTATTAGAGTATACCCTAGAATCATGTCTAGTAGCTGTTATTTGGTGGTGGTCGCAAATGTTGGAGTGTTCCCCATGTTAAATATTTCTAATTGATTGTTAAGAAGAAATTCAAGAAGGTACTCACCTCTTCGATTAGTATCGCTGCTTCCTCAGACTTCGTGATTCGCCTTGACATCGCATCCGAGGAGAAGTGGTATCGCCCTCCTCTCATAGTACTTAACCATTCTAGCGACTAGTTCCAGTCCAGATCCCGGATGTCGTTATAGATAATTATTTTATTAAAAACATTTTCAGTATGTTTTTTATTTTCCTTAAATAATCTATTCACCACTTTATAATATTTAATTGAATAATGAAATCCACGCGAAGAGTTCGAATTTTAATCTGAAATGTTTGCTCGAGTGGCAGCAAACTCTACTGCCCCATTTCTGCACGATTCTCTATTGAATTCTGTCATGGCACCGAAAAACAATTAGAAGTAGCCCGATATCACGATGGTCTCACGAGTTCTCTCCCCGGATTTCAGCCTGATTTGTAGTCACAAGGTCTCCAGTTAGGAACTCTGAAAAACGTGTATACGAGTATCTTTAATTACGCTTAGAAATTATGCAAAATCTCGGTTTGTCGCAAGAAGAGTTCCAAATTATCTATATGCTTCCTTCTTATAGACGAGGAATCTGCCCCCATTACACCTAGCACTATTTCAGTGTTATCTTTGGAATTACCGCAGTTGCAGCTTTTGCATGGTGGAGGTTTAGCCGGGCTACCTTAGTGCTGACCATTGTCTCCGTTTTTCTTTGGGAATTTTCTCCATTGTCGGAGTATCACACTCCTCTTCCAACAGGGCTTTCTTGCTTGTTGCTGTCCACCCTAAGCCTTAGAAAATCCAGTTCTAGTTCGTCCTCATCTTTACTTAGCGGCAGGTCGATTCTCCTGTTTCATCCAGTCCATCCAGCCTCTGTAGCCTCCGAGATTCCTTCGAGGACCTTGGTAGGTTTTCCACCCGATGTCTCCTCCGAAGCATTTTTCCTCGGCTTTCCGATTGCCTCCAAAAATCGGTCGTCTACACCGACCGCATTACCTTTGCCCTCCTTGCTTCTGAAGATTCGTCATATTCACGTATGGATATCATGGCTCTGAGCAATATTGGGGCCTATAAGATCCTTCGTCTCTAGCGGTGCGCCTTTAGGAATGTCATCATGTATGCCATGTATATCATACTCAATACATGTCGAGAGTTATGTTCCTTCTCAACCAGATAATTTAGAAACTACAATCCAAAGCCATAGCGCAGTCTCGTCGTTCCCGCAGTCCACCACCGTATGGTCTGGTCAGAAGTGTGTTTCGGTGAGCGCAAACTTCGCACTCCACCCCTTGCGTTTTTCTACTCCTCACCAAAGAGTATTTGCTCTAGAAGCATTTTTAGCGGTATTGACAATCGGATGCCTTTGACCGCACTGGCATAGTTAATGACGGGCCTCCTGAGCCTTCTTAAGAGTCTCTTCTGATTTTAGCCCTTCGTTCAGATACCGCAGTACCTGCGCCACTGAGGGCGTTTGATATACTGATCTCAGACGTGATTTTGCTTCTCCCAGTGGAAATTATTGGTTGTAGTTCCCGCAGTAGGCCAATGTTGACCTTGGCTACACTGCTTGACGCCAGAACTTTTCCCTTTTTTGAAGTAGTCACCTGGCTCTAAGTTTTTCGGTCAATTTGTGTGAACCGTTTATTTGTTTCTAGTTTTTGTTTGTATTCATTGGTGTACTCATTTGGTTCCTAGGATTATGGAGGTTAGAAAGTTCGCCGTGCCGTAACCCTCGCAGCACGTGAGGTCGAACTTATCCACTGAGGCGACCAAGTATCAGTGTGGCTTATTTTGAATACGGTCAGCTACCCTCGACTGCAAACTGTCTAATGGGCATGGCACGCATGACACCCTAGATTGGGGGAGGTGTTTTTCGACTCCTCAGCCTAGATTTGTATAGTTTCCTAAATAGTAGGGTCACCTCGTGCGAGGTGTAATTATCACCACCCCCTAACGATCCTAGTAGACGAGAAACTTGGCAAAATCTGCACCATGATGTGGTACTTGATAATCGAAACCTCCTGAATCCCGACTGTAACCCTTATAGTTAGGGCCCTATAGAAATAATAATATACTAACTCTCCTCCTAATTTGTGATGTACTCTGCCGCTACTTTTCCTCAGTCAATGTTCCCTCTTCCCCTCGTCTTCTCTCCCATAAGTGTATCCAGCTAACCCCATATTTCCTGCCATTCCCTCCTTGCCCATTTACATTATCGTTCTATTTCGCTCCAATCACAAGATATTTTTGTCCCAACTCACCTCTCCCAGCGTTCCCATATCACTTGTAACATGGCTTGCCTCCTACCTTTCCAGCCGATCCTGCCGCGTCTCTTTTTCTGGTTGCACATTGCGTTCTTTTCCCTCCCATCTGACTTCTCACAATGTTCAACCTTCTGCGCATCCCCTCTTACTTTTGTCGGCTTCCTCTATGCGCAAACGAAGCTACTTTTTGCTATCTCGCCTTTGAACTGTGTCTCCCTGTGTCGTCCTCCCTTCGTCAGAAAATGTTGCGCTATGTGATATACTTTTGTTCGATGATACCCTACTAATAGGTTAGCACTAGCCGTTAGAAAGCGCCACTCCATGCGTTTCTCACTCAAATCCTTGCAGGAAAGCGTGAATCCGCATAATCCGACCAAGAGCAACATAGTACTATTTACTAGGAAATGTAAGCCTCATCACTTTGGAACCGTTAGATTACACGCCAACAGAAAACAGAGGTCAAGTATTTGACTAAAAACTACACTGGAAGACACATGTTGAAAATACATTTTAGAAAGCTTTACAGGTTTCGATTGAAAAAATTTTTAGAATTTAATTTTTAAACCCCGAAAAGTGATTTTTGTATTCCTCATATACCGGTATTTCGAGGACCAGTTGTGCTCTTCCTCAGTGAGTTTTTATCATGTACTTTGTACTAATGGGTAAGCATATTAGCATATTCCAGGTGAATTTCAAGTTGGTATGGGAATAACCTACCAAACGAAACACCCTTGACTCGCTCAATAAAGTCTGGTGACTCTGGGTTCCAGGCCACATTGGGTTAGAAGGCAATGAGGCAGAGGATGAGCTCCCTACAAGAGCGAGAATCATTCTGTAGAGTCGGAAAGGGGTTCATGGCTACTGCGCTAAAAAGTGAAGAAGAATGGTTAAGCGGACTGCACCGGATGAACTTATCAGGACTGGAGTGGTCCAAGGTGCTCATGGGGGAATATGAACCTAAGCGCTTGCAAGGCACTATCTGTAGGTGAGTGACGAAACCTTCACACATATTTTGGGACAGTTGCTAACACTTGTGCAAAACCGGTTGAGGTACTTGGGAGATTACTTAAGACCAGATGCCAGGTTGAAACACTTGGAAGTAGGGAACATAACAAAGCTCCTGCCGGTTAAAGGCTTAAACGAAATACTGTAGCTCATAGGTATACTATAACGAGCACAATAGCTGTTTTAAGATGCAGTGCGATGTCCCTTGACAATGTTATTATTATCCTTACTCCCTTGACATCCATTTGTTATCAAATCAGAACTTCACCCAAAACCTCGAAGTCACTTTCGACAATGAGCTTTCACACCCACTCGGGTCAGAGAATCTTCTTATTCAAGTATCATAATATATCAATTCTCATGAGAAATGAGGAAGACGAGGGTTTAGTGAGTTTGATGGCCCTCAGAGCTCTCATTAGGCCCATTGTATTGTCCTCTAAAACCGCCTATTCAACACCCTCCCGCTTGTGGTATTTGCTAAAGAATCTGAGAACATCGCTCTGAAGCAGAGATAAACTCTCTGCAGTATCTTGTTTTGGAACCTGAGGAGGCCAGGCAGTTGCATATGAAGTGTTAGCCCGTCTCCTCCTCTTCGTCACATTAGCTAAATATAGTTAAGACCACTACGCCGGTTTTCTCCATATGGTGATTTAAGAAGCAGTGGCCTGTCAAAAGTCCCACTAGTATTTTGATGCCTTACCTTCTAAGGGACAATAAATATCTATTTCACAAAGACTGCCTGTCGTCAAGAATTTACATTTCGTCATTTGACTGACTTGCAGCTTCACATTTCATAATAGACTTGACAACGGATGACCGGATGGTAAATACAGCCTCTGGTCTTAATATTGTGGAGTGTGACCCTTGGCGACCTTGGTCTGTTAGCCCCCTCATTACTTTCTCTTCATCGTAGAGAAAATAAGCCGAGCACCGAACAATCTCCTTATCCCCTTGTTGATTTTTTGTGGTTCATTTGACCGTTGTGATGGCCCGAGACTGATTAGTGCAGTGGACACTGTACAATGCTGCTAATTTCTTTGTGAAATATTGCAAGTTATCTCCTTTTTAGATGAAGGTGTTGTGGGCTCCAAGTCTCCTTCACTGGGCTTTTAAGCCAACAGCCAGTTTTTCCCCGTATCTTATCAACGTTCGGTCCCGAATAGCCAGAATAGCCAGAATAGCTTTGCTTTCGTTTGGGTTGCCACTAGCAGCAGATGCACCGGATAATGCTGCTCCCTGAACAACCGAAGAGTTATGGTTTGCCCGGAGACGGTTTACCCGAGGTGGTTTGAGTGCTCACAAAGTTGGTTTGGCCGAAAACGCTTTGCCTGGAAGCGTTATTTTGCTTGAAAGGCTAGTCACTGGTAAGCAAATTCTTAACCGTGGGAAAGAGTTTGGTGCCGTTACTTGGAGCCCAGGGACAGGAGCGCTGATAAAAAGGGCCTGCTTCGGCTGATTCGTTAAGGAACCGGTACCAGTTGGTTTGCTCCAAATTGAATATAGTAAATGAAAAGTCTAAGTCTTAACTCAGCTTCTTCATGTATGAGCTCAGGACTGGGCAGCTGCATATTAAATGCAGCGCCGGCTCCTCCTCTTCCGAACCTTGACCAGACAGAGGTGAGATCTCCATTAAATTTTTTTCAATGTGGTAAGTTAAAAAGTAGAGTCAAAAGCGCTACTAGAATGCCTCTTCTTATGGGACGGGAAAATACAACTCTAGAGGACTTGTGTTCTTCCACAAAGATGTTCGCCAGTTGTTGGCCTAAGACATAACCAACGAGAACTTAAACAGGTTCATAGAATTGGCTTGCATCACAAAAATGCCAATGTTATCAAATTTGGGCTTACCAGACGAGACGACCAGATGCGGGGAAAATTCCGAAAGCAAACCCCTATTTGCCCAGAGCAGGATATCGATAGCAGATAGCAAATAATGGAAGAAGCAGGCTCACGTCAGCTATCAGTCCGATATTGAAGAATTCCAGTGCGAGGAAGTAACATCGAAATATGTCGCAGCGTTAGTGAATCGAATATTGCAGATGATGAACCAACAGCGCAACCAACTTGACAGCGTCGATATGAAGTGGAATCAGCTGAAAGACGCAATCAAGACGGCTACAGAGACAATTGGAAAAAATACACTGCATATAAACAATATCAGAATAGATCAAGAATCAACGAGACCAACACGTAACATTAATGAAATCTGCTGAAAGAAGAAACCAAATCATATAAATAGTGAGATGAACAGATTGAACAATAACTTTAAGAAGAATAATAGTAGGATTCCAGCCCACTCAAAACCACATTTGGTAAGAACACAACAGGGAATCTTTTTGAAGACATATAGCAGATAACAGATCGATACGGGCTGCTTAATCTCCTCTCGAAGGATCAGAGGCCGAACATGGCACATGACATCTACACTAAAAAAGTTCAAGGATGCACTAAAAACGCTGAGAGACAACAAAGCGCCAGGTTTGAATGGAATACCCGCCGAGTTTCAGTGGTTGCTCGATATTGTGCAAGTTCCAGCGGAACTGACAATGATTCAGCCTACCCTGCAAGTAAAGATACAAAGCTACTAACGCAATGTTTGGGTACAGACTCTGAATTAAAACAATGTGATGGGCTGACCTAAATATTTTTTCACATCGCTTTGGAGTGTATAATCCGAAAGCTGCCAGTGAATCTAAATGGTATGCTACTTCACAAGTCATTCCAAATGGTGGCCTATGCGTATGATATAAATGTCCTGGCAAGACCAGAAGATAGTACGGAGGGACCCTTGTGGAGCTTGGCGAAGTAACAAATTTAGTTTGTGGACTACCAAACTTTTGCATCTGAATCGTCAATAAGGTCTCAGATAAGGGATGACTTAACGACCACGACTTTAGCTACGAAAACGTACATGCTTCGTGACATTGGTATCGAAGGGAAATTCTGAAATAATAGCTGGATATTGTAGGCCTAAGCGAAGTGATGGTTGGACTCTGAAAGGTACTTCTCTCTGATCAGCGATAGCAGACGCAAATCTGGTATCAGACTATTGCTAATATCTTCCACGAACCGGGGGGTCTTGGTAAGCGTATCAACTACGGCGATTTATTTGTGAAGCGGTGCAACAACCTAGCCTTCTACGGATTTTAGCATGCTTACAATTCGGCCGTAGTTTGTCACTGAACACGTATGTATCGCATGCATATAAACGTGTTGTGCATTGGCCATAGCGTTTTCACATGTCCCATTTTTGCTGCGCTTCATGTGTCCCTGCCCCATACTAATGTCAGTAGTTTCTCATTTGCCTATCTCTCGAGGAATTTCTATCCTCCCTAATTATGGAAGTCCTGAATTTGGAGTACTTTGATAACATCAAATCACTTCGTCTTATCCTGAGCTACGCATGGATTCACAGACCAATAGGTTTGCCACTCAAAATCAGATTCGATCCTACTCTGATGCCTTACTACAAGTACGACAGTACTTCAAGCATTATGTGCACAGTGACCTCTGTAGATACAAGAGGCTATTTAGACAGTGGGCAAAAGAATGAAGGCGTTTCATTGCTAAGCCTCCAGGCTTAGCTTTTCGGATTCTCAGAATTTTCATATAAGTGGAAGTAGCAAGTGGGAGTCCAGCTTGACCGACTTATCTTTATTAAGGACTCTACACAACCTGGAAGCCTCTCTTTCACCTTCCAGTTCCTCACAGTATGCTCTAAAAGAGTCTCGTTTCGAACGTTTTTCGAGCCTCTTATATTCATGCTGTGAGTTCCGGAAGTTTAGCCAGTCTTCATTTTTATTGCTTTTGTAAGCACGATTTAGAAGTCGTCAGGTTGATTTCCTGAATTTTCGCAGTTCGCGGTTCCACCATGGAACCGTTTTCCCACGTTGGCCTCGGGAAATAGGACAAGCCTCTTCAAAGCAACCTAAAAGTATGCGATTCCGAGTTTTCAATTGATTTTCTATCGTCAAAGGAGACCTTAGTCGCTTTGGGAGCTCAACTTTGTCGCCAAGAAGTTCATTGAACTTTGTCCTAGGATTGCGTCTTTGCATTACAGGTTGTTCGCCTGCAATAATCAGACTAAATTGTAAGTAACGGTGAGCTGAGAGTGAGACTTTATCTTGCACTCGCCAGTCTCTAATCAACTCTAACAACTTTGAAGTGCAGATTGTTAGGACAATTATTTCACTTCTTCTTGGCCCCACGAACGTAGGAGTACACCCTATGTTTGCAATCATTAAACCAGTTGAAGTGATAAAATCAAACAGCTTCTCTTCTCTAGGATTGCATTTGCTATTACCCCAACAAATATGCTAAGCGTTCGCATCACAACCTATGAAAAGTTCATGGCCACTTAATTCTGCATACACTACCAGATCCCTTAGTTCTTCCGTCGGCGGAGGACACAAAGAATTATAGAGCAAGTAAGCAGAGGCAACTATGATGTTTCTTCCCTTCCCATTAACCTGGTATTTATAAGTTAATCGTAATAAGA
The DNA here is from genome assembly GCF_905115235.1 of Hermetia illucens. NCBI lineage: Eukaryota > Metazoa > Arthropoda > Insecta > Diptera > Stratiomyidae > Hermetia > Hermetia illucens. The sequence continues at coordinate 142,911,576 of NC_051851.1, forward strand.
TCCTGGGAACAGAGTTGTCTCAGCATAGTTGCCTCTAACAATTTTGATAGCAGAAAGCCGGCCTCGATCTCGAGGATCCTTCATCGAAGAAGATCCTTGTCCCCTTGACTGATCTAATAACATAGATTCTCTTAAAACGAACCCATGGCTATTGAACCAGCAATATTATATATAAGGACAGTCCTGCAACTTTCCCAGCCTTGCCACTAGTACATAGGAAGAAGCTTTGGTATGCTTCACGTTGATTTGACTAACTCTTATGTTTGTAGCAATAACTGTAGTCTAATATAAAAACCGTGTCTGCTGCGTTTAGTGTAAATCTCACGGAGGTTACCAGCTTGTCCACACCTTCCGCCGAAGGTTCTGCTTTCTTTCGTCCGATTCCTTTCAATATCACCACACTTGATGGTGTAGCAAAGTCCATGTCCTCATTTCCAAGAAACTTCGCCTTCTTTCGCAGTGCTTTCCGTTGTCGTTGGCTAGGAGCCCTCCCAGCTTCACGGTGTACGGGCTGCATGGATCTCTTTTCACATACTGGCGTTAGACCAGTTGCGTCCACATTACCAACTTCCGTTTTTCCGGGTACATGTGGAGGAGAAGGTTCTGACAGGCAAGCGTGTAGTCCCTTCTCCTTTGCGACTAAACGTTCCTTTTGCCATGCCTTCCTCTCCCGTATTTTAGAAGAGTTAAGTAACAGTGTCTCCGACAGGCTGGCCGTAATGAGATTTCAAATTCCTCTCATTAAGGGAGTTGCTGTAGTATCTCTTTTTAGCTGACCCCGTCGTAAACACCGGGTATAGGTTTTCCACTGAAGTGGAGAGCCTGTCTTCCACAGATTTCTCCGTGGGGGAACATGAGTTAGGTGAGGCCCTCCAAAATCCGTGCCTCGGCCACGACTTCAAAGTCGCGGGTGGATTCGAAGTCTGTGACTTCTGAACACTTGGCGAGTTACAATCCTTTGTTTCCATCTTCATGTGTCTTTGGACACCCTTAGTGTAGTAGTAAACTACCACGAGCTCCCTCACCAGGACAAGGTGGTGTCCGAAGGGGAGCAGTCCCCATCCGCATGTTACGGTGACTAGGCATGTAATCCACAGTAGGAGCAGTGCGCGGAACTCAGATCTTAACATCTCTTTGTTCTCTCACAGAGTAATGAATCTTGTTCACATGGCACTAACTTTGCAAGAGAGACAAATAGAGTCGGATTGAGGATAAACCAGAATAAAGCCTAGAAAATTAAAAGGCGACGAAGACGCCTTACAGTTTCGTACTGGGGCAGCGCAAGCTTACAATTTGCAAAACACAACGTAGGAGCGAATTATATCGAACGTAAGTCCAGAAATGTTTGCTTTTGAATTGAGGAGTCCTAAGTCCGCATCAACTTGATGTTGAATCGGATCAAATGGAGAGCAACTTACTCCTTCTTTTTTTGGTCGACGGATTCTTCTCTTCGTGCATAATACCCAAATATCAAAAATTAAAAGGCGACGAAGATGGATTCCTTTTCACTTCTGAAATGTAAATTAGAAGCGATATATATGTATCAGTTAATTGTTTAGAAAAGACAAAGTCTTCAACATGAAAATGCTTCAAAGGCTGATATATAGAAATGGTACCGAATGAGAGTTCCGATATTGTTTGATGTCCACGCTTCAACATAGATAGAGAATGAGGGTTCTAAAAAGAAATATTTAAGGTGCTTCCTGGTAGCATTTTTTGCAGGTATCTAAGTTTCTTTTAAGTTTCCTTAACTTCCCTTCCTTAAAAACCTCAAAATGGCATCACTGAACCTCTCAATCGAATCGAAACATGGAGATGTTCGCCAATCATCTCCTCCATCCAGCGCTTGGGTCATTTCAAGTCCCACATGATCATGGTTGATCACTTTCGCAGCATCTCAGCGACCCCAAAAGCAAGTCGATTGCACGCCTTCATGGCGCACCGATCTCTTATGACTAGTTTCGTTACGAAGATGATGTCAATATGTCACATTTACTGGTAAATTATGATCATTAAACTTTGAGTTATTGCAACATTTGTCCGTTTCTGGAAATTTATCTCAGTCAAGCCTTTAACAAATGTATCTCGTTGTGACAGCCATAAATTACGCCAAGTTGCAAAAATCTACTTAATCAAGTCTTTGAGATGGTGAAGGAGAGTAAAAAACGAATAGCACCAACCGCAGGCCAGTTGGGACGAGGGGTTGGCCGGGAAGGAGGTTCAGTGAAAACGTACATCACCACACACCATCAACATCAGCATTTTTTCTGGTCACCATTGATTTATTTGTAAGTTTGCATAAAGTATCTGAAATAATATATGAAACGCCATTACAACTGACGAATATCGCGATCGCGACTAATAAAGTCAGTCGCCATCCATCCATCTATCTCCAAAGTGTCCAAAGACTGTTCCAGTGACCGGACAACAGGCAACGGATGGACAGTTACGCTTGCTCAAAAACAGTGACTCCAAGTAGAATATCCCATAAATGTCAGCATTTGATTGACAAAAGCAATTTAGTGAATAATTTAATGTCAAGTTCGGGGCCGTCTACAAGCCTACGCATATCGTCTTCACATTAGTTATCTGGATCTGACTTTGGCTCAGGCTCGGACTTAGATGGGTTTTGTGTCGTCGGGAATGGAGAGAGATATGGCTTTGGTGACTGAGTACATGCTGGGGTTACCAATTAAATGATGGGGGGAAATTAATTAGACGAAACTACAGTTTTTTACCAAGGCAGACCTGGCAAAAAAGAGCCTGTTTGAGATAATTCTACATTCTGGAACTGGAATGTAGCGTGCCCTCGAGAGCAGCTTTTGAGTGAGTCAAGTTATCCTCGATGAATCATCGCACTGCGCTTCACGGAAGATCGATCCCTCTTAGTGACCTAAGACATTTAATTTCCACCCGAGGTTCTTCAAAGGAAATCTTCTGCACTTGTGCTATCCTTATTTTCAGTTCAAATACACGAAAAGCTTAAATTTCGAATTATTGCGATTGGCGCCCAACGTGGGGTCCCAGCGAAAACTGTCCTTTTTCTTCGCGATGATGTGGTGGACACATCTGGATCGCCATTTTTCCCAATGGCAAACTGCGTCTGCGTAGAGTCGAGCCATGTTGGGTCGTTTACGATTATCTTAGATGACCATGCCAGGTTTCACATAACGCCCAGAACTATGGGATCTCTTAGTCAAGAAATATATAATCAACATCGTAAGAGCCTCCTTATACCCTTAATTTTCATGGCTATTTTTCACTCCTTTGTAGAATGTTGGGTATTTACAGAGTTCCCTTGTATTTATTGTTGTTTTATGAATTTATATTTTCAACGAGGTCATAAGAGTTCTCAGTCAAATTTAGGAGCTTGTATTCAACCTTTTATTCTTCTATTATTCGAAATAGGTTTTTGACATATTTTTCGTATGTTGCAAAGTTCAATACACAATTTCAAGAAATTACTCTTATTATAACTCCGAGATATTAGAAATAATACTGATTTCCGTATGTAACTGTTTTCTTTCTGCCCGAAAATCTTTTCTTTCACCGTGACAGCCAACTATTTTTTCACTTCTAATTATTATTTTTCCTATCTGACGTTTTTCGTCACCTACTCTGTTCTTCACTCTTGTAGCGAGTTCTGAACTGAGTAGAGCTCCGGTGACGTCATCTGTCCGCTAGTATTCGCGACATTCGAAATAAATGCCGCGAATCCTGCCGCGCCAGAAGGTTGTGCTTCAATTTCATTCTCATCACATTTAATAATACCTAGTAAGTGATAAGCTCATAACAGCGAGACAAGCACAAAGATGAACGCAAACACCCATGACAATGGAACTCGAACCTACTAATTAGTGTTTTATCAACTCAACCATTGGAGGATTACATTTCGCTATTTGAGGAATATCTCTTAGAGAATAGACATTTGTTTGCACCCCTTTTGGGGCATTACTTCGAGTCCAGGAGTTATCCCCTAGTTTTAAGGGAAACTGACATTAATATAGTCACTTCATTCCTTTTGTGACCGTCTAGGCGGCACGCTCAATGTCACTCTCCTCTGGGTTTCTGGGCATAGGAATGGGCGGGCTGACGGATTGGCCCGGCAAGGCTCTTTTCTTGGCAGTCCCTCGGCGAATACAGTTGGTGTTCCGCTGGCGGCTGTCGGGGGCCGAGTCTACTCGCACTACCTTTCAGCCACGGGCCTGTGATGGCGAAGGCTTGCAAGCTATGCCAAGTCAAGGAGAATTTGGCCCGCTTATAACATAGCCCGATCACGAGAGCTCTTGTGCCAGACGCGTGCAAATGCATTCAAGATTACGGCGGTCAGCACGGGGTACTGGCCGAAGCTGCGAAGAAGGAAGTGAAACCCTCATGCACTTTCTCTGCTATTAACCAGCTCTGGCTAGAGTCAGGCTGCGGACACTCGGTAAACCTACCTTTGAGGACCTCAGAGTAACTTCTAGCTGCAGGGTGGGAGAGCTGCTTGCTTTCGTTCTACGGGCTGGCTCTGAAGATCCGAGTCGGCTGGACTCTGCCTCCCTGCATAGCAACAGTCACGGTCTTAGGAGTTTGTGGCATCAAAACGGCGCACCAAAGCGCTAATTGGGCTCCTCGGAGCGGCCATTGATAACTACCTACCTACCCTCCTAGCTCTTGACAGTTATTGCTAATCGCTGTTTCAGCGATAGAAACCTTAATCGTCGCCATTTTCACTTTGATTGGCTGTTAGCAAGACGTGGCTGTTAACTTTTGTGACGTGATTTGGATATTGATTTTGTCTTTGTTGGTTCGTTCCAGAGTTTGGTCTTTTGATGCGAGAACCCACTTCGTAGTTGCAAAGAGACTTTAGGTATGCTTTGTTTCCACTACCAATGCTGAGCCTGCACTCAGTATAAACTGCTACCATTGTGCCAGCCACAGTGGGGCTCTAATTGTGATCTCCAAATTCATGGGTATTCGAAGAGGGCCGTGAAGTTATGCCTGCATCGCAAATACTCACGGCCCTACGGCTTTTAGAGATTTTTATTGAAATTGAAGAGTGGTTCGGAGAATGATTGTCACATATCTCTCTTATATCTCTCTATTAGTAGTTCTCGCTTTGAGTTCTTTGTGATAGCGAAATCGATCAGTATCTCCACAACCCCTTTCGTTTAGTTTGTCACACTATTCACTTGAACAAGAAATATTCGATATATGACTCCTTAGGGTACAATAAAAGATATTTTCCACCTAGGTTTCTTAGTAATGGTGGAATTTCCTTTAAACTTTTCAGCGCTTCACCTTCACCTTCAAATTCATCGTAGGAGTACACAGCAGTGTATCGTACTCATGATAAATTTAAGGATCTTCCCAGCAAATTTTCAGGATATAGACATTATTTTGAAATTTCGCAATTTCTGAAAATGGGCCCTTGATTTAAGTATTCATTCTGTAGCCCCCCGCGTTCTGTTTTTGCTTCACAACTATGTCAAAACCGTAGCCTACTTTCGAAACTTTCATTTGATACCCCACATTACTGTATTCGACATGTGGGCAACAGAGTGTGGTCACTTACTTACGTCAGAGGTCGAAAGCTATTGGAAATTAGGAATTTTGGTGAGGCAAACGCATATCGCAAAGATGGTATGGATTCGATCATTGACATCACTTTCGGCAGCTTTTTGCTTCTGCCTAAGATGAGCTGGTGAGTTAGCGAAGAATTCACCCACAGTGATCATCAGGCGATAGTGTTTGAATGGTCCAGAATCTCAAACTGACAGGTCCAAAATGGAAAGATAGCCTCTCTCGATAAAGATGCGTTTGACTTGTTGGTGAACTCCACCAGTATGTACCAAGAATCAGTGAAAAAGTTGACCAAACAGCTAGTACAGTCTGTTACTCATCACGATACTGGTGAAATGAGGAGATAAAGACTCTGAGTGCAAAGCGCCTACAAGCCCGAAGAAGCGTCCAACGTTCGAGGAGAAGATTGCACTTCCAAGAGCTGTTTTCCACATTACAACAATTGAGATATCATTAGCAGGAAGCCATAAAACAAAGCAAAAACTGACCCTCTGGAACGAAGCTGACGTAAACCCCTAGGACACAGCCTATAGAGTGAGGATGTCTTAAATGAAGAGGAAAAACTCATCGCAAGTAACTTGTCTGGCAATGCTGGTATCGATAGTGAAGACCTTGTTCCTGTAAAGATCGAACTCAGTCGTCGAAGCTGGAGACCATACCACGTATCACTGAAGATGAATTGCTCCAGGTATGCAAAAAAAAATAAAGAACAAGAAAGTACCGGGACCTGATGGCATTTCCAATAAAGCAGTGAAAGCTGCTGCCCACGCAAGGCCAGACATGTTTATACAAGCAATGTAAGAATACCTCGACGATATTTCCTAAAAATGGAAGCCGCAGCGTTTGGTTATGTTGCCAAAGAAAAACAAGCAATTTGGTGATCCGCCCTCATATCGCCCAATATGCCCTATAGATAGAATGGGGAAGATACTTGACGAAATAATTGCCAATAGATTGCGCGAGGCAGTTGAAAATGAAGGGGCTCTTTCCGATATGCAGTTAGGACTTAGGAAAGGTCACTCCACCAACGATTTAATAAAAATGGCGGTAGACACCGCTGCCACTACGATAAAAACCGAGAGATGGCGACGATGGTCAAAAGGGTACTACCCAGTGGTCAAGTGGGACGTAAAGAATGCTTTCAATTCAGTAAACTGGTCGGCTATCAAAGCGTTCTTCCTCCGAATGAACACTACACGCTACCTGCGAAACATAGTGCCTAATCACTTTACAGACAGAGAGCTAAAGTACACGAACGACAGAAGCAAAAATTACTACCGTGTCTCAGCTGGAGTCCCTCAGGGGTCGGTACTGAGTAAACTCTTGTGGAACATCATGTATGATGGAGTAAAAATAGTTGGTTTCGCCCACGATATTGCTCTGGTTGAAGTTGCAAGGGGACCTCCTTTATCAAGGACCAGCACAATGTGCACCAAGTCATAAAGAATATGGTGACGCCTATTAGAGTCCTCTATAACGGATCGTAGATGGGGGGGAAAAATACTGCAGATACACCGAACCCCGCTATGCCAACAGTGTCACAAACGACCCAAGTGACACCTAACCGTACTACCATTGATCCTCTAGATAATCAGCAGGCGCCTTAAAGCGGGCAGGACATTCTGAAAACCAGCACTAATAGTTTAGAAGGAGGAAAGCATACAGCAAATGTAGTAAAGCCGATCAGCGTTGCGAAGTCCAAGACGAACGAAAACGATGGATGCACTAAAGTTACCAGCAAAAAAGCGAAAGGAAAAGCAAAAGTGCGGACTAGTCCAGATGCGATTGTTATCTCCAGTAAGGGCAATCTGACTTACGCGGAGATACTCAGAAAGGTCAAAGCTGATCCAGACTTAAAAGATCTGAGCGGAAATGTGAACAGAATCTGGAGAACCCAGAAAGGGGATCTCATGTTCGAACTGAAAAGACCCAACGTTTGCAAAACTGATGACTTTCGCACACAAGTGAAAAACTCACTTGGGGAGAATGTCGCAGTGCGTGCCCAAAAACATGAGATTTATATACAATGTAAGGTTCTCGATGAAGTGACATCGAAAGGAGAAATTTATACCGCTCTGAAGGAGCATGTAAATATTCTGCCATTAATAACGGAATGATACTAGGCCGAAACTTCTCTTTTGTATAAATTTAATACTCACCCAACCCAAGACACTGAAAGTTGATGAAGATGAAGAGTATGTAACCTATAATCCCGTGTAAAGGACCCCAAGGTTGTTACCTATCTTTCCGTACTAACTAGCAAGCAGGCGTACCTGCGTACACCGACACGCACTTCAGCTAAGTTGCACTTAGATGCAGGCGGAACTGAACTGAAGAGCATTATAACTCCGCCCTGCGTAGTTGAATTCAACGCTTTACTCCAAATCTCAGTTTCCCCCTCCTTTGTTTTTGTAAACCACAATTAGCCAGACCAACCATGGCAACACTTCTTTCCTCAATTTCTCAATATGGCTAACAAGCCATTTCTCAAAAGCAATATAATGAATATAATCTATGTCTCTCCAAGATACTACGACATTCATCATTAGATTTGACAAGCTGTTTTGGTCAGTTGATCACCGGAACCATAAAACAGTTTCCAGCCAGACAATATCCGGGACGTAGTCATACTAATATGAATACGCCAAGATATTGTGGGCTTCTGTCGTGATCTCAATCATCTCATCAATGCATCTTCCGATAATAGTCGCCATTCACTCATAAGATATTTTCCGCTTTTTTGGTAATTTCCATATAATTTGATCGTGACACGATCATGACACCATTACTCCACGTTAATGGTTTATTTTTGGTAATCTTTTTTGCTATTTCGCGGATGAGAATGACTCAATTGTGGAGATTGAGTGGCGGTGATCATCCATATTGATCGCTGGCGAAATCATGGTGAAAATTACTCATGAATTATTATGCATCAATAAAATATCAGATTAAATTGCTAGCGGTTATCGTGATCTTGGACTCATCTGTTATTACGAAAAATTTTAATCATATTTTTCACAAAAATTCCGAATTTTAATACAAATGAGATTTTTTCAAATTGGCCAATTTGCCAATGAGGTTCATAAATTAATAAAATGTTTTTCTTGAACCCACGCTAAACTTTTGAGCAAAAGTAGTTCAAATATTTTGTCAATGGAAAACAACTCTTCAAAAATTCTCATTTTAAGCTACCCTATCGCAGCATAGTATCTAAAGCTACCAAAAGAAAAAAAATGTAAAATTAACTGAAATTGTAAACAAGTCGGGGAACCGGAAGCTGAACGCTTCAGGTACGAAAGGGTTTGTGTATTTCTTAGTAAGTAGCATGTAATATATGCATATACATATTATGTGAGAGTATCCACTTTTGGGTGATATTGACATTCATAGTCTTGAATTTTCAAAGAAACAACAACTTCGCCGTATTATAACTTTGTTAATAATAGGGCGATTTCCACCAAACTCGGCAAGATCACGCTCTATTTTAGATCCTACATCACTACACATTTCGTAGTGCTAGGATGAACTTGAGGCGGGTTTCGCAGCCAATTACTAAAAATTATAGTAATATACTATTAGTGATTTTTCCAGATTTCTCGTTTGGGTAGTTTCTAAGAATGGCCCCCTTAAAGAAATGATCTTTTTCAATCCCCAATCGAAAACTAACTGAGACCTTTAATTAGATACCCCAGATGACTATATTCGGTGAAAAAATAGACTTAGAATGATCGAACTCACTGTATGCGTTGGCGTTCATAGTTCCCACTTTTCTACCAAATTCTGTATCAATCACTATAATCGTCTCCGAGAAAAATGCGTGTGACGGACAGACAGACCGACAGACAAATAGACGGTAAACCGATTTTAATAACGTTTTGTTTTACACAAAACCTTAAAAACCGAGAAGTAATCAAAAATAAAGGAGACAGAAAACATGAAACTGAGTAATCCTGGGGCATGGCATCGCAATTGATTCTAGTCATCTGCAGCCAACTGATAAAATTGGAGCGAGTTATTGGACAAGAATAGTCAAAATTGGTTCATACAAATGGAATACAAATCTACAAAAACACTACTTCACGCTTGAAGTATGCCTGATTTTGGTTCCGATTTTTGATGTTTCTGTAGTTTTTAAGATCTTCTAGAGACGAAAAATGGGTTTACTGGCCAACTGTCTATCTATCTACCATACGCACTTTTCTCAGAAAATTTTAATTTAAAGCGGCCCCCATACATGGCATGTTAAGTCTATCTTTGGTGAAATATAGGCATGAAAGGTCTCGATTCGTGCTTTGTAAAGTTTGAACTTTGTTTGTCAAATAATGAAGCGAGACGGCTGAAATTGAAAGGCCATCCTCGTTGTATGCCTTAACCAAAACATATTGCAGATGCGGTTTGAAATCAGTCTTTCCTTAAAGGTCATGATTTCGTCAAATATTGCCTTACAAAACTTTGTGGTGGGTACTGTTTCCGAACTGCCACTTATAACTCAGCATTCGCCATTATATATTTTATCTGTATTATATCCTTATTTTAAGCGTTGTCTCTGATATTGTACCAGGTATGATCTTCTATTCTAATGAAACCCACATAGATGCTTGTCTATCCATCAGGTACAAGAGTACTTCTACTTGTGAGTGTGTTTAAGGTGGCGGGGGAGGCAAAGCCTCTTAGCAGTCAGATCTTAGTGGTCCATTGTACGCAATTCGCTCATCTAACAGAATATCCTGGATTCGTTTATGTATCGCAGGATTTCCGTTAGTGGATGTGATGCCACCCGCTGCAGTGGGAGCACATCAGCATCAAAAATCTGATGGCTGATGTGTCCATAGGTGGGGCATTCACATAGAAAATGTTCCCTGGATTCGGCTTCCTCATTACAGGATGGACATGTATCATCTTGGATAATTCCTATTCAGATGCCCAATTAGTGAATTATGACCAGTCAAAATGCCCACAATATTTCTGCAAGTCGTCCTGCTTTTCGACGGTATGTTTGTTTGGTTCTGACAAGAAAAGTTTGGTGTGTCTAGCAGGATTAAGGCTTTACTACCTGTCATTATGGGAAGCTTGACAATCGCTACTGATTGCGATGCGCCTGCCCTTCAACCGCTCGTCAATCATTGAGGTTGCCGCCATAAACTTCAAGCTGAAAGACCGCTATCCGAAGAGAAAAACCGACTTCTCGTTTTCATTCGAGAAGTAGATTCCTGCTCCAGGACCCTGTTCTGTTTTTGATCCATCAGTGTAGAAGACGTCAGTATTCGCAGAGTGGCATTCTTCTGGTTCGTCCCAGATTTCTCTTCGTTTCCAGATAACTTCATATTTTCTGCCAGACAGATGTATGGCGATTCAAGAATCAGAAGGCATTGGATAAACTGAACTCAGTTTTCCCAATAAGTCTTCCAATGCTCTATGCCCCCCACATCCATTGTTCCCCCATAGATCCAATCGAATTAGTCTATAAGCTGCTCTCATTGCAGTGCTCCGAATAAACAAATCCAAGGGCTGCAAATTGAATAATGCATTCAGGACTGCGCCGGATGTGGTTCTCATGGCACCGGGGATACCTAGGCACACAGTGTCTTTGCAGTGTGGCTAATTTACAGCGAAAACTCTTTTGTTTGACCTTAATCCACCATACTACGGATGCATAAGCGAACATCGGCCTAATTCTTTCATCTTTACCTCTAAGTGTTTGTTCCAAAGAAGCTTCTTATCTAGAATAATTCCCAGATATTTCACTTCTTCGAAAAGTTGAAGGGTTGTACCTACCCCTCATCTCTGGAAGGCAAAGACCATTCAGTTTGCTCCTTTTTGTAAATAATACCATTGTGGTTTTATTTAAATTTACTGAAAGTTCATGCCTGAGACACCAACTGTCAATCAAATCAACGGAGCATTCTGTATTTCTACACACCTCTCCGAATGGACTAACAGCCAGCATAGCCACGTCATCCGCATAAGTTTGAGCGGGTGTTAGCAGATTTTGTAGTGCTCGCAGTAGTGAGTTGATCAGCATGTTTCCCTTGTGGGCAAGTGGCAATAGCACACTTCCGCCTTTCGTCGCTTCCGTTTTTAGGTAGCGATCAGCACCCACTTCAGCGCATAGCAATCTCTGCGTTAGCATAACGTAGATCCACTTTATTAGAGTGTCTTCAACACCATACTCTCTGGCCGGATCACAGAGCTTTTGGAGGGGCGCACAATCAAACGCCTCTTCAATGTCCACGAAAACCCCCATCGCGTATTTGCCCTTCAGAGTTGCATTCTCTATCTTTGAAATCAAAGAATGAAGAGCAGACTCACATTACTTTCCACGTTGGTGAACATGTTGGTTTTCATTTTTCAGTGGGTTCGTCCTTAGCGCCTTCTCGCGAATGTGACGCTTAACCAGTCTCTCCAGACAATTCATCGAAAATGACGTTAAGCTGATTTGTCTAAAGTTCTTTTGATTTGAATCTTTCTCAGGCTTTGGTATGAAGACATCCTCGAAAAATATTTCCTAGAAGTTGCTCTAAGAGCTCTATACCCTGCTTTAGCATCCACGCCAGGTGCTTTGAGGTAGTCAAATGATAATATAGCAGCTCTGGCCTTTTCATGGGTAACAATCGCTCTCGCAGTGTCCCAATTCCCCTTGCAAGATCTTCGTGTTGAAGAGTTTGCAGAAACCGCCAATTCACTTCCTTCCACTTCTGAGACCTGTTCTCCCGGGTGGTGTACTTCCAAGAGAGTCTGTATAGACTCAACACTGGAGTTCGTGCAAGTACCATCTCCGGTTTTCTAAGAGACTCCAACTTGGCCGACTCATCCGTATTAAGAACTTTGCACCGCTTGGAAGACTTTCCACCTTTCAGTTTCGCCAGTCTTCATCTTTATTGCTTTTGCAAGCGCAATTTGGAAGTAAGCTGATTGATTTCCTGACTCTGCAGTTCTCGGTTCCACCATGGAACCCTTTTACCATGTTTATCTCAGGAAATAGGACAAACCTCTTCAAAGCATTCTAAAGGTGTGTAATTCAGAGTTTTCAATTAATCTTCTATCGTCAAAGGAGTTTTTAGTCGTCTAGGGAGCTCAACTTTGTCGGCTTAGTTCCTTCCTTCCTTCCTTCTTTTTTACATAAGAAGTAATTGCCTGGTGGTAGCACCTGTTGAAGCACTCAAACATATTCCGAACCCGTGTATTAACAATGTTAAATCTATGACTGAGTTGGACTCTCCTTCTTGAAAAACATTCATTATATTGCTCACGGAAAGCTGCCGAAAGGTGAGTTTTTTAATTCAGGTTTCTGTTCGCTAGCATTTTTTCTAAATGTCTGATATACATACATGCATTTATTACAACAAACAACATCAAAGGATATCTTCAAATTACTTCTCCTAAATAGATGTGGCTCTCGCTTTTTGGCAAGACTCCCGCAACCGTTTAAGTGCTTTTATGTCACTAAGACTTGCATGGCTCAGCGTATCTTTCTGCATTTTTATTGGAGGGACGCACTCACTTTAAACATTTTCTTTTCTAAATAGTTTATAATAGTTGATGCCACGACAAATCTATCCTTCACTGGGGTACTGTAGTCGAGAAATATCGACGGTCGGGATCCTGTTTCTCTGGTCTCGAGGACACGAAACACAATATTTAGACGGTAAATAATAATCGATTGTCAAACGGTCATATAACTCCCAAGGCGATACGTGGATTGGTACTCACTGTGGAGCATAAAGCCTGAACCAACGCCAACAGCTTTACTACCAATCCTATCTCCACCTTCACGTGGTAATCATTGTGAGTTCTCTCGATAAAAAATTGCAGACGGAGAAGGAGTCTTGGGCCACCAAAAAAGGGCAAATTGTGCCAGTGAGTTCTTCAGGTTGGGGGTTGCATAGGGTACGGAGCCACGAAATGATTTTCGGATTGAACGGATTCTATAACGACGGACCTGGTGACCGAAACAGCGCTGTCTCTGTAGAGAAAAGAAGCTGCCAAGCTTTTAGCCGATGTCCTGATCTAATATAAGGTTGATGACATAGCGTTACAAGAGATGCGCCTAACAGTCAACGACTTCCTGGAGGAGGTTTCCTAGTCAGCCAAAAAAATGAAACCTGTTTTTATCGGCTTTGACAACTTAAGCGAACAATGATGAGGCAAATTCAGAACGTACATGACCCTACAAGGGGAAGAGCAGAGTCCGAAAGGGATACCTTCTACGAGGCAGTGAAGTGGAGCCTTGAAGCCTGGCCCAGGCTTGATATCAAAATAATATTTGGAGATTTAAACAGCCAAGTAGGGGCGGAACCCACATTCAGGCGATACGTCGGCTCCCATAACTTGCCCAAAACTATCGACGAGCTGCGGATTATCTAACTAGCAGTTTCGGACGAAGCTGTTTTTGGAATTACGTAGTTTGCGGAGGAAGCGGTTCACAAAACAAACATGGGCTTTTCAGATACGGCCACTTACAACCAAATTTACCACGTGTTGATTGCACGCCTTCCCTTTTGAACCTTGAAGAGTATCAGAACATAAGGGGAGAGCGATATAGATTCGGATCACTATCTCATTGCCTCAGATGGAGCGATAGCGTTAGCAAGAACACCAAATCGTTTTTAAGGATATCGAAAAATCGGACCTCGTCACAAAATTGGAATGTGTGCCGTTCCTTACTAAGGCAGGCCTAGATTTCTTGTTGCGCCATTGATGATCAAATAAATAAAAGTGGTGAAGGTAGTTTCATTCAAAGTGGACAGAATAACTCCACGATAAAAGGGTGACTGATCAAATGCTTTCCATTCGATGATTAAATCCGCCAGCAGAGACTCAGGATCAGCAGAAAAATTGAGCCATGATTTGCAAAAAGTAGCCAAATAAAGCAAAACAAAAGCTCTGAAAACCTCTTGAGCCTCCTCCATCGGTATTGTGCAGCAAATATCGGATTCATGATCAAGACTGCCCCATAGTATAGTCATGCTAAACATACCGTTAGAATCAAACGAGTAATGTGCTGTGATCATATTGGATGGTCGCTCGCTGATGGGGAAATCAAATATCAGAGTGAAGAAGGCACCAATTACTGCAGTGCCTTAGCTGAGATCGGTGCTGGTGTCAATCTTATAGAACATCGTACATGATGACTTTTAGCTGTCTCTACCAGAAGGAGTAAAAGCAGTAGTTGCGGACGGTTTTATCATGGCAAGTGAAATAATCTGAAAAGTACCAGTTCGCGCTGTCGTATTACCAACTAAACACCTCCCCGTCACCAGAGAACTTGCCTGGAACCCATTAGTATATTACTTCGGGCTAACCCTCTCGCTCTCCTTACTTAGAGAGTCCTCCAGTTAGCGAATTCCTTTCTCCAACGAGAGGGAAGAAGATGAAGAGAGTCGTTAGCTCGAGGAACGCCTTTCCAATGATCGAGCTCAATCTCCTTCGCAACAAGAAGGACCCGGACGTAATTCGTAACCGTCTTTGATAACGTTGTCTGGGGAGCGCTCCTCTGTGTCTGCATAAAATTTCTGACGTAACTCATATTATCTTTCGCAAGAGAAAAAGGTACAGAATTCACAACCAGAAAACTGTTCCTTCCAAGACTGAAAGCATCCATGCCCACATAGAGAATGAGCAAGAAAATTGTTGGTCCCACTATGCTTTCGGTTCAGCCACGATCCTAAATTGTCGAATTGTCGTTGAGCCGCGCGGTTCATCTGCTTCTTGGCTCAGTTTGGCAAGAGAGTAGCTACTCGTTTAGTGTGCCTCTATTCAGTCTTTGAGGCTTTAGATAGTTTTACTTGATGTAACAAGGTGGGACCAGGAGTCCCTCCTACGATTACCATTACAGTCGGTTCTAAGACAGTGCGATAAGAGGACGCCACTCGTAAAGCTCCCCATTTCTGCGCTTGTGCATGGCACTTACCTTACTCCTCTTTGTTAAGGGCATCAACCCATACCGCCATAAGAAGACGTTTCCTGGTAAATGTAGAGCCCTAACATTCGCCATTATCCGACTCAACGACAAGATTCCAGTTCCATGCTTCCTTGATTTACTCTATGAAGCTTATCCTCGAGTCGAGCATTAAACTGAGGTATTTAAGGTACATTGGTCTTAACTCTATAGTCAACTCGCCGATCAATATGGGACACATGGTGAGGATGACTACTCCTGTTTTTTCTAAACCATGAAGCCATGACCATTCATCCATATGTTCACCCGTCTTATCAATATGCCAAGTCTGCTTGATACTTGTTCAACAGTGCATTCGGAAACAAGTGCCATAACTTCGTCTGCATCAAGTGCCACTCATCTGGTTTGTCGAGTCTTAGCAAAGTACGATAAGAAGCGTTCCAGAGGTCCAGCCCTAGAATGAATATCTGTGCTACTCCCAACGTGATCTCCATGCTCCATTAGCCCTCTAGCATCTCGTAGAGCGGGGCACGGTCTCTCAGATAATCCCTCAATATCCGCTGAGATAGCTCGGTATCATTCACCTTACGGACTTCAAGGCATTTATAACATCGAACATTATGAGAATCGCTATCCGTCTAGCTTGGTGGCTGTATGCCTCGGCTCGATGAACCGCATCCACGACAACCATAACAACATCCACCATGGATCCCTACACTGAACGTGAACTGTCTTGGAGAGAGGTAATCGTCCCGGTAGAGTCAAGTATGCACAGAAGTCGGTATGCAAACCGCAGCTCAGAGTTTCCCTTACTGATCAGTGTGAGCATCGCCACCTTTCAGCGACAAGGAAAAATTCCCTCCTTCAGGCAAACGCTGAATACCCCGAGCATCAAGTGTTAGTGGAACGCCAGTTTATAATAGGCTATGTTAGGAGCAGAAAAATTGTACACCCTCTTTTCACCTCCATTAAGCTCCACACAAAACCATGGTTTCCACTGTTTGGTTGTAATTTCAGTGTCTACATACGTCCAACAAATATAATCCTAATAGGTTAAGCCAATCTCGAGAAAAGTGCATGTGACAGACAGAGAGACGGTAAATTTATTTTAATAAAGTTTTGCTTCTACACAAGATCTTAGAAGGCATCGTTGCAAATAAGTAGCGTTAGACGTAGCCATTGCCTTTGTTGGCGGCTGGAGATAACCGAAGATAGTCTCAAAACTGTCAAGAGTGGAGAATGGCCAACATAAATAATTCAATGGTCGACTCGATGGGAGTTAGTCGTCGCCATGGAGACCGCAGTTACCAGTTAACTCAGTTACTATCTGGGCACAGTGGCTACCGCAAATACCTTTTCAGCATGTCAAACTTGCCCAGCCCAGCAACGGAGTTGATTTGCAGCGTCAAAAATCAACATTCCAAGAGTGCATCTCCTGTTGGAGCATGTGTTAGAGATGAACAACTCATGGCAGGAAGTAATGGCAAACGCTCAAAAAGGAGTTCGTATAAAGTAAAGGGAGAAGCGAGTGGTAGTCACATAGAAAGAACAAGATATTTGCTAACCGCCTCCGCGCAGTAATATCTAAAAGGTCGTTCCGCGTGGTTGGAGGGTGGACGGGTGGGATTTTTTGTTATTCTGAATCGATGCTTCCTTGTTACTAATTACTAAAATGAGGATCATCGGTAAATAATGAATTCAGCTCTCCATATCCTTCTCAATCATCATTTGACGCATTTCTTCAACCTCTTATGAAAACAAAGCAATTAATCCGGCGAAACGGAAAAGCTAAACTTCAGTTTTTTTCCCGAGGCTCATGCCATTTTCACATCCTCCCTCAAACCATATTCAATTATCGCAATTCCAAACGGAGCCGCGTTTCATGATATATTGGTCCAGTCATCGGTCAACATCGAAATCGCTAAATACCAAATAACTAACGAACTAGCGAAATCATCAGGTGTATTTCGAGGCAAATGAATATGAAAAACATCCAGAGAATAACAATATGAATCCATCAAGTAGGAAGCATTCACACGTGCGTCTTGTTCCCGTCGCCTCCAGAGAAAAAACGCTGATACAACACGTCAGGATATCAACGGATAACTTTAGTTTGTATCGATATGCATGGAAGCCAGAGACGGTAATGGTAACCTTTCAGCAGTTAATCCCCAGTAGCCATCGATCATGAAATCTAATCAATTCCTCAATTAATACATTCGCCTGACCAAAGGAGTTGTTTTTGACTTGAAGGAGCTCTGCGCCAGGGACGTCAGAGAAGGAGTGGGGGTGGAAGTTTGCCGGCTTGTGAACTTATATTGGACGAAGGCGGATAATAATAAGCTCACTTTCCTCCTTCGGATATTTCATTATTCATTAGATATTGATGCTGATTAATAATCACGGGAACATTTCATAATAATCATCACCACACTTTCTACAGGTGAAATACGAACAGGAAGATGCTGATGGGGAGGGAATAAATCAGAGCGAACTTTAGGAAGTTGATATATGAGATGTCCGGATTCGAAGATGTGTTTAGCCGCTCGAAGGGCAAACAAAACAGAGCTATTCTATGAAGTGCCCGGCGTTTTCTTCAGTTTTGGTTGATCCCTAACACCTACACGTAGGTAACGTAGGTTGAATAATATTGTTACATAGTACAGAAATCTTTCTTTCTTAAGAACATCAATAAAAGCTCAATCAAATTTTATTGCATAGCTACTTGCTTGTTTAGTTTTGTTCAGTAAAGATAGGAATATCCCTATTCCTTTGGCAGTTTGTCGCCTAGTTTCACTAGATTAAGACTACCTTAATGTGTGATTCAAGTACAAATCGGGAGTCATTTTTGAATGATTTGACCATGGTGAAAATATTTATTTGAAATTATAACGTGGGCTCCACAATGGTTATTAAAGAAAGAGTTGCTGCTGCTTGAAAGTATATTTGGAGTCGTATCTTGAAGCTTATGATTAAATCATCATCATCACCAACGGCGCAACAACTGGTATCCGGTCTAGGCCTGCCTTAATAGGGAACTTCAAGCATCCCGGTTTTGCGCCGAGGTCCACCAATATACTCGATATCCCTAAAAGCTCTCTGCGTCCTGACCTACGCCATTGCTCCATCTTAGGCAGGGTCTGCCTCGTCTTCTTTTTCTACCATAGGTATTACCTTTACAGACTTTCCGGGCTGGATCACGCTCATCCATACGGATTAAGTGACCCGCCCACCGTAACCTATTGAGCAGAATTTTATCCACAACCGGACGGTCATGGTATCGCTCATAGATTTCGTCGTTATGTAGGCTACGGAATCGCCCATCCTCATGTAGGGGGCCAAAGATTCTTCGGAGGATTCTTCTCTTGAACGCGGCCAAGAGTTCGCAATTCTTCTTGCTAAGAACCCAAGTCTCCGAGGAATACATGAGGACTGGTAAAATCATTGTCTTGTACAGTAAGAGCTTTGACCCTATGGTGAGACGTTTCGAGCGGAGCAGGTTTTGTAAGCTGAAATAGGCTGTGTTGGTCGACAACAACCGTGGGCGGATTTCCTCATCGTAGTTGTTATCGGTTGTGATTTTCGACCCTAGGTAGGAGAAATTGTCTCAAAGGTGCATTCTCCTATCCTTATTCTTCCTGTTTGACCAGTGCGGTTTGATGTTGTTGGTTGGTTGGTTTTCGATGCTGACGTTGCCACCATGTATTTTGTCTCGCCTGCTCGATCTGGATGAAGACAGTTTGTACGTCTCGGGTCGTTCTATCCATGATGTCGATATCGTCAGCATAGGCCAGTAGTTGGGTGGACTTAAAGGGGATGCATTTACCTCAGCATCACGAATCACTTTCTCGGGGGCCAGGTTAAAGAGGACGCATGATAGGGCATCCCCTTGTCGTAGACCGTTGTTGATGTCGAATGGTCTTGAGAGTGATCCTGCTGCTCTTATCTGGCCTCGTACATTGGCCAGGGTCAGCCTAGTCAGTCTTATTAATTTCGTGGGGATACCGAATTCTCTCATGGCCATGGACAGTTTTACCCTGGCTATAAGCGGCTTTAAAGTCGATGAATATACTTGGTACAACTGTTGTCCATATTCCAGAGAAAATCTGATCTGTTGCTGATTTGCCTGGAGTGAAACCTCTTTGGTATGGGCCGATGATATTCTCGGCGTATGGGGCTATCCGGCCTAGCAAGATAACGGAGAATATCTTATATATGGTACTCACCAACGTGATACCTCTATCATTGCTGCACTGTCTGATAGACAGATAATGCCTCGTGGCCAATCGTCAGGCATTGATTCGCTGTCCCATACCTTGAGCACAAGTTGACGAACCACTTGGTGTAACTGGTCGCCTCCATATTTAACTAATTCGGATGTAATTCCATCGGCTCCTGGCGACTTATGATTTTTTAGCCGATGAATTACACGGACTGTTTCTCCTAAACTTGGTGGTGGCAGTATTTGTCCGTCGTCTCCAGTTGGCGCGACCTCCAACTCACCGATGTTCTGGTTGTTCAGTAGCTCATCAAAGTAATCAACCCATCGCTTTAATATGCCCATTCTGTCGGAAATCAGATTTCCTTCTTTGTCTCGGCAGGATCGAGCATCGCGGTGTATAAGGCTTCATCCTGCTGACTTGTTGGTAAAACTTCCGCGCCTGGTGCGGTTGCTCCCTGTGCTTTTCGTATTCACAGACTTCACAGGCTTCCTTTTTCCGTTTGTGAAGTCACTTCTCCGCTCGACGGGTTCGTGGCAAGTCTCTGCGCGTGCTTGCGTTCTTTGAGAATGCAACATTACTCGGTATGCGGCATTCTTCCGTTCCGTTGCTAGCTTACATTCATCGTCAAATCAGCCATTCCGACTTTTTTTGCGGCTGGGGCCAAGTATGTTTGTGGTCGTATCCATGATAACGTTCTTCAGGTGGTTGTGAAGATCATTTGTTGATGCTTCGTCTCCAGGTCCTCTGTTGACTGCGGTAATTGCGGCATCAATTTCCCTCTTATAGGTGTTTGCGGAGGCCCGTGTTGTGGAGGGCTTCAGTATTCTTTCTCACCGGATTGACAGAGAGGATTGTAGGTGGTGTCGTAATCCAAGCTCGGAGCACCATGCCAACGAGATAGTGATCCGAGTCTATATTGGCCCCCCTATATGTTCTGACATTCATCATTCATCATGGCTGAGAAGTGGCGGCGTTCAATCAGTACGTGGTCAATTTGGTTGGTCCCGTCTGGAGAGGCCCACGTAAGTTTGTGAACCGCTTTCCGCGCAAACCAGGTATATCCAACAACCATTTCGTGTGATGATGCTAACTGGGTAATGCGCAATCCGTTATCATTGGTATCCTTATGTGAGCTATGGGAGCCAATGTATCGCCTGAATACGGGCTTCGTCTCTACTTGACTGTTGAAATCTCCGAGTTTGATTTTGATGTCATACTTGGGACAGGCTTCGAGGGTCCGCTCAACTGCCTCGTAGAAAGTATCCTTGTCCGACTCTGCAGTCTCCCCTACCTCCCCTAGATATAATTTTCCGAATCTGTCGAATGGACGCTGAACTTTTTGCATACAGTAGTGTAGTTTGGACCTTTTGCCGTTGCTTGAGTTACAATATCTCCACACAGCCCTACATAGTAGAACACATTTATCCAAATTCTACAAAACTGATTTCATTATGAATTAAATTCAGAGCATCGAGGTTGGAATTTCCTTCAACGACAATTATTTATAAAATGCAATTGGAGACAGATAGTTAGTTATTCGATTTTTGTCATTGAGTATCTTTCTTGCAACGAGTAGTTTGTGTTGCTGCTTTTTTTTTGCTGTAACGGGTTGCATTTATACGTAGCTCATGCTGTAGCCGCAATAATCGCGTCTACATCGAACCTCTAACGTGATTAGTAGACATTAAACCCAAGTTTGAGGCTAGAGAGGAACCTTATATTTCGCCCAATTAGTATGCAACTTTCTGGCTCAAGTTATTCTCTTATTCAGGTTACAAAACTGAGACTGCCCTGTTAGCCTCCTCGTGGTCAATGATCGAAGCTCTTGCATTCAACATTTCTGTCCCTCCCTCAGCAATGGTGGCTTATGTAATTACCCTTTTTGCTATAGAATATAATGCTATTTGAGGATGAGGATGATCCCACCCGGAAAGTCTATAAGGGCGCAATATCTATGGTATAAAAAGAAGACGAGGCAGACCCTAAGATGGAGCGATGGCGTAGATCAGGACGCCAGACAGTTTTTAAGGACATCGAATTGGTGGACCTCTTCGCAAAACCGGGATGTCTGGAGTTCCTTATTAAGGCAGGCCTAGACCGGATATCGGTTGTAGCGCCGTTGATGATGATGATATAATGCTGTTTGTAACACCTTCAACATGTTTGTGGTTTCATATGAATAAATCCGAAATAGTTGTTTATTTGGGGGTAACTCTGCATAGTTCTATAGAAAGTGTATCGGACTTCCTCATCCATTCCTCCATTTAAACCTCCTTTTCTAAACTAATAATACCGATCTTCGGAAGACCCAACGACATACCTATTTTTAATATGTACCTCCCTCACAACCTAGACTTGAGACTTATTTCTGTTAGTAGATGAACCCTATATTTACTTTTTTTCCTTTTTCCTTTAATCTTTGTCCCGTTCAAAAAGGGATCGTCACTACCTGTATATAACTTCCGTGAACGTGGATGAAAGGCTTCACTGAGTGTGTTGTGTCAAATATTATGCACCTTTAATAATAGGAAAACAGAAAATAGAAGGGATGTTTAAGAACAATAGTGTCCTTTTGATGGCTATAGTTTATACTATAGTCATACATATCGATCAGGCCTACAATCGGGAGAAATTTTAGGATATTTTTCACAAGAAGGTACTTTTGGCTTACATCTGGTGTTAGTTATTCATATTCATATAATTCGCACCCATGTCGTCTTTTGCGAATTATTAAAGGGAGCGTATACCACCTGCGAGCCGCTTCGGTCACACTGCTCCCAGGGCGGAGGTGAGGCAGCGTCTGATGAGTTGCCTCTGCCCTGGTAAAAAACTGTAGTCGTCTTCGTCCCTCTTTTACTTTTTGAACCTTGGGTGTTAAACTCAAAAAGGAGTCCGTTGACCATAAAGAGTGGGAGGAAGTTGCTCTCCATTTTGCCCGGTCCGGCATCAAGTGAATGCGGACTTAGGACCCCCAAATTCCTAAAAAAATACCTGTCAGTGTCTTCACAATCATCCTAAGGCTATTCTTGGTAAGGTTTAAACAATCGGTTCATATGTTCTGACAACCACCCTAAATGTTTTCTTTTATTGTCGATTCCATAGAATGGTTCTGACTATAGAGCGACGCTTTTGTTCCTTTCCATCCTAGTTCATCTGCTTTTCACTGTCCTCTGTCTCAAATGGCGTAGCGCTATTTGCGTATTTGATTTATCTCATACTAGGTTAAAGTTCACTTGGTTGGATCAGAGGCGCTATCGGCTATCGGTTAGGATCACAAAGTTTTGTCTCCTATAGATCCTTTGAAGGTTAATGTGGTTAGATTTAGTTATGACATATATTTCCCCCATATGTATTGATAAACCTAACTATTGGTTCGAAGTACTTTTCCTTGGACCATTCCGCCTAGCGTGAGGCAGGCATCAGGACTGCCCTGTTGTTCAGTTGGTTTTGAAATTTCTCAGAATCAGTGTTTCGGGATACTAGCAGTACAAGCAGCTCTCACGTCACTGAAGGATATTCCCCAGCCTGTGGGCGACCATTTGTTGTATTCACGACAACAGGATTGGCGCCTACTGGTATCTCCCCTTGTCTTTTCTAGCATTCTGCCCATCAAGAAACCCTTTTCCTCACTTCGGGGAGGAGTATATATATATACTATTAAAATCGTTTGACTGTCTAGTTATATGTCACACAGACTTTTCTCATATATATTTACCTTACGTTCAAAATGTACCGTGAATTTTTAATTTAAACGAAGCGCGCATGGCAGAGTCAGCTATTTTCGGTTTTTCTTAAGTTGGTATCACCTTAACTGACATATGTAGATGTGAATACTTTAGCGCTAACACAATTTTCTGCTCCTAAGGAAATTTCGTTTGCATTGAAAATGTTGCAGAAAATCTCTGGAGAGCCTGCTCTGTCGAAAATCCGAACATACTAGCGGCACTTATTTTTGTTTTAGGGTATGGAGGTGAAATGCATTCACGCGCAAAATGCCGGACTTCTGTTGCAGACAGACTAACGGCTAAAACCTCTGTAAAACAAAAAGGTAAGGCAGGCATAATCCGCCCCATCCTTCCTGTAAATGCAGTCGAGCGACTGCCATTTCCCGATTGTGTACTGGTAAGACTGAAAAGACCCCCATAACATTGGGAGGAGCGGCTTGTCACTTCGATGGAAATGCACTGATGAGTACCCTCCATCTCTATACCGCTAACACTAAATAGTCCGTAGTAAAGGCTACATTAGGGATAGTGCTTTCACAACAAGGACGTCGAAATATCGATCGTTACCCATATTTACAACAATAATACCTGTCCTGGCGACCATTTCCAAAATTTGTGTACCTCGAGACTCTGACCGAGGCATGCTCCAGTCGAGAGCTTTGACTCCCCTCCGCCTAGAACTTGCCCTTCCGTATTTCTCGTCCTCGAATGCGGCGAGCCTAGCCTCAAAAGCGGACATAAATTCGTTCTGTGTGAGGTAAACGCTGAAAAAGGTCATTTTGCCACACCGAACCTAAATGAAGTCACTTCTTGACCTTGAGCCCACACTCGCAACCGTATCTCGTCACCCAGATGGCACCAGTGCCAGATATATCGGCATATCACGATGGCGAGCGCCTATCTTTATACTACTGCGGAGTAACGACTCAGCTCTTCTTTCTTGCAGCATCTGCCTCATCAGGTCGTCAGCAGTTGCACTCCTGTCCATGCACGCTTTCAGAATGTGGATCATGGTGCTTCACTTTTCTCTTTTCGCACATTCAGCATCGTCCGGAACCGGAAAAAAGAGCCACATCTTCTTTTTGCTGACTGCAACCTTTGCAAAGAAGTGCATCATTTTTCCGACTTGCAAGTCCTCGTTTTGTTGTCAGGTTTGTCACACTTGCAACACAAAGTACATCTGGCCTATCCTTTGCCAACCTCACTGGGCTGGAACTGCCACTCACCTTATCCTGCAAATGAAACATTCAATCTTTATTTTCCCGCGTTGGAGAAGTTGACTCGTTGTCTGCCCTCAGGCAGTGGCTGTGGCCAATTTTTTTTCACTGGAGTTGATAGCTGTTACTGCTGTCTTTAGGTTGCTCACATCTTGGTACTCCTTTCTTATCGCTTCCTCCACCTCTTCCTTGCTCGTCATATACTCCAAACCTCTTACTTGAAGGGTGCGCTGGAAACTACTTCTTTCGTGCCTAGAATGCTCTGGAATGTCTCACAAAACGTACGTGGCAGTCCTAGACTCATATTTGTAAGTATGTATGTAACCGTTTAAGGTCTGTCGGTCAAATTTAGCGTCTACCCCAATGCCTTCCACTTTGGCGTTATTGCGGATTTCTTGAAGAGGCTCCGCGAAATATCTCCCTTTTCTCCGATCCGAAAAACAGAATGCCATCCTCTTGCTGGCATACCAGCGGTGCATGGGCGAGTGGGTGAAACGCAGACTCACGTACGTTGCTTCAAATGGATATTATGTTGAAGAATATAAAATAAATTTTCCTGAAAATTTTTATTTCTAATCTTCTTCTAGTTTTAGAGCCCACCTCTATCATTTTCCTTTTTCTATCCCTTCCTCTGTCTATTATTGTGGTGATAAATATAATGATACAGTTCTCCGCTTTAGAATGGGGCCCTGAAAAATAAGTTTAAAGAAGCAGGAACATTCTTGGTAAACGTCTGATCGATTCTTTTCAGACAGACGTCGGATATTGCTCTGCCGTAGGCTGAAATTTCGAATTCCACAAAAATTCCGGAAGTTATTTCGCTTTACTTCTCTGACCGCGGTGCTGTACGTTTCGTGACTTAGCCAGTCCCCGGTCAGCATTACTTATCCTATTCCATCCGAGTATGTCCCTTGATACTGTGACTATCATAATCGATTAACCGGCCTAATATTAAACAATAATGGCTTTGTTAAGGTCTTCCACCCTCCTCGCAGTTCTAGTTTATTTCTGATGTCGCTACTCACCTACAGATGAAACGTTTTGTTGTTCAACCATACAATCTGTTCTCTCTTTTAAAATTGGCTTTCATATCAAATTCAATTATTTTATGATCCATGGTCGAGAGATTGTCCGGAATTCTCCAATCCTTTGCAGACCCACTCATAAGAATGCTCCCTAGCGTCATATCTACAAGTTCTTGCCTGGTGGTAGTCATGGAATTGGGGGCCGTCTCTTGGGAAATAAGCCGATGCTACAACTGCTTCGTTAGTATTCCCGTCGATTACCGAGAAAACTTCGAAACTATAAGATCTCTCACCAGGAACAGTTTTAATTTAAGAGGGATGCAGTTGCTGGGTACCTCAAATCAACTGCACATTTTTACCTAGGAAACCACTGACCTTCCCCAGTACATTTAATGTTTTTAATTGTAAAGTGCCCTTCCAAATACTGCAAATGTAGTTGATGGAGGTTCAGCTTCGCTATCTTAGAGGTGACCACTTACCTTATTATTGATTGGGGTTCTTCTTTACTGTTAGAGTATCATCCCACTCCTTGAGCGTTAAGAAATCCGTTTTGAGCCTTAAGGGGTATACACTAGGATCATATAGCCTCCCCTTCTTAAAAAGCTTGAGATCTACTTCCTTTGTTCAATTTTACCATTTACATAATCTTTACAATTCTTTGAGGGATCTCCGTATCTCCCAATATCTCTACCAAAAAATATTCTTCCTCGATATCGTAATTATTGTTCCTGATTGCCTGGAAAGATCATTCATCCAAGGACACTATTACTTAGGGTATTCGCGAGGTTTATAGCTTCTCATTCTCCATCGTCGTAAATTTGGGAAAATAGACTGCAACGATGGGTGTCGGTGGTATATCGTTCCCGGCGCATGTCGGCAGTTCTAACCCCTCTCTGCTTGGCTATTTAGGGAGTTTGGTATCCCTATCTCCGCTGCCCTATTCTTTGGCTCTGCTGTTAAAAGTCTTGGTCTATCCAGGTCATCCTTCAGATATTACTGCTACAATTTTACCTCCGCCCCTGAGGTCTCTTTCTTCCCTCCTTATTTCTGATATACCAACTTCAGACATACACTTCTTAGTCGTCAGTGATCTTTGTTGGTGAGCTTGGCTGACTTCCTCATTTCTAACTTTTTCGATTTTGTCTCATGCTTATCAGTGATTCGGGGATATGCTTTCACCTGATTCTCCAGCCTACGTGCGGTATGGGCTGCCGTTTGTTTGTTGCTTTCATTTTTTTAATTTAATATACTCATTTGGTTCTCACGAGTGAAAGAATTGAAAGATCCGCCCTGCCAAAGCACACAGCGACATTGCATAAGATGTGACAGTAAACATGCGCTAACAGACTTGGTAAATGGGAGGTTTGTTTTTCGCAAAGCTATGTAATTGACTCGCGAAGGCCATTATATTGCCTGTCATTTCGCATTAATCTTCCCTATAGTCCACTGTTTAACCCCATTATCATCCTAACAAAGCACCCCTTTTGACAACTCTAGTGACCCTTAAGTATACATCACTTGGACGCATTTACATTAACGTTTATCATAAAGAAATATAATGGTATAAATGTTAGCCGCCCGTCTGACGATTATACGTCGACCCCGTCTCATGACATCATCAATTAACTGGAGTCTGAGGTATACCGAAAATCCTAGTACTAACCAGACTGCATTTCACACACAGTAGACTACCATCGATTAAAGTTCGGCTAGCCCATAATCTAGGTCTATTTCAACGGGTTGACGAATTTTTCGCAATTACCAAGCCAAATCAAAAATTGACTCAACCTTGGTCGAAAGAAACGCCGGCCAGAGGAAAGTAATGTACGGCTTCCTATGAGTGTCTGCTAGTTTCGACCTATCCCCTCTACCGTAATGCCGAGTCAGCAAATTTGATTCATCCATAGCCAAAGGGGTACCATGGACTATTTTTAAATTTTCCTTTTCAAAGTCTGACCCCTACAAAGTGCAAATAAGGTAAAAACTCAAAATTCCAACGGATTTCATTATTTCAGTGATAATTCAACTGCATTCATCTCGAAAAGCAAATAAAATAACATTAAATATAAATCCGAAGAATTTCCTGATAAAATATAATGAAACGAATTTAATCCCCTGAAAAATCAACACAATTCAAACAAAAGAGAGCAAAGAAGAGACCATGGTCCATTATTTCGCTTTGACAACAAACCAGCAATCGGCTAATTGATTCTCGTCCCCCATAATCAGCCAACTTCCTACTGCAGCACCTTCCGCATCCATCCTGTGCTCGTCTCCCACCATACAATCCATTCATCCGTCTAAAGCCGAAACTAGCCATTCCTTAAACCATTTCAGTGTCAACAAAGAGACTGCAAGTTCAATTAAAATATTGCCCTAACTACAAATGGAGAAATATGGAGGGCAAATTGGACACACGTACATATATACCTAACCCCGAATCAGGAGCGTGAGATGCAAACATTCTTCTCTCAGTGCTGTGGCCCTAAGACGGTTTCCGTGTAGAGTTGCTTTTCCCACCTCGCCCAATTCTATTGTGGTCTTCCTTGTAAGTCCTCCCCGTTTTTCATGTGATAGAGGGAACCCTGAGACTGACTGGCCCATCTGCCTGTCTAGCTGTTCTGGATTTTTCCTGATATACGAGTGCATAGTATCAAAGAATTTCTTTGGCATTTCGCGCACTTTTGTCTCGTCCTTGTTCTTTTTCTGAGAGGAATACAGTGATGGGATTAACCTTCAAATCGTCCTTAAACACGGATGCACATATTATCGGCCCGAATAATTTCTTTTCCGTATGTTCGGAACAAAAAGGGTGCACTTCCCCTTGAAAGAATTAGCAAATATGAAGTCATACAGTTGTCAGGGTAGATCAATATCCTGACATATTCCACTAGTTCTGAAGAACTTCTGAGTCTTGAATATCTTCAAATTCGTTCAGAATTTTAGTGCATTTCATGAAGTCTCTTCGATTGTAAACCCGACCCGGAACTCATCACAATAAGAATAACATCATCCCAAGCGATAAGACCGACAATAGACAGAAGGACATGCGACCTCCACTGAGAGACAATTGATCGACGAACATTTCTAAAGACAACACTTCCCGCTCCCGAAAAGGAGAACGAAGGAGCGAAAGAAGGTCAACCAAAATGGGCTTGAGTGCAGCCTGGACGGAAACTTTTTGCATTCTTCTTTGCACACCAGTCAGTTCTGGCTGCTTTCAAGGGATGGATGGATGGATGCGGTTAAATTCTGGACAAAGACGAAGAAAAAGGACATACTGGCTCAGAATTGATTCCCAGAAAACACAAAACTCCACTCTATCCGAGATGACTTGACTATCGGATGAAGCGGAAAACAATAGTCAGCGTACCATCTTCCTAGCACTAAGTGAAGATGGGAGCGAGAACGAAATAGGAAGATGGTTGTCTGCCTAGGATATAACCGAGGATGTGTATAGACACGAGAGAATATTAGTCCAGGAAGATGTAAGTGCATCGATGGCTTAAATCAATAAGATGTCTCTCCTCTTTTCTAGCAGTGCATTTCTACTGCTACGATTATTGAAAGACAAGAAGCAACTCCTTTGCTTTGCACAAACGATTGAAATGTGTGAGGATGGGCGTGATTGGGATAGGAGGTCAGGGCTGTTTTGGATTTGAGCTTGAATCTGACAATGAGGGGGGGGGGGAAACTGACCTCTTGACTGGAATGGTGGAGTAGCAGTGACCCGTCAAACTCAGAAACAACTCAAAACGCCAGACAAGACAGAGACCATCTTCGATTCTTGTCTTGTATTAATAGCTTGCACGGAATTTAGAAGAAGGATACGACAGACATATCATCCTTAAACAGAAAGGGATTAGTGTTACCGAAGGCGGTTGGTCGCAATTTGATGTCATGCGTTTCCAGGATGTTCTTTGATTTGGATGAGAGTATTTCGTTTCGATGAAAGTTAAGGACCTCAAAAGGGATTCAAGTAAAATAACCTTACAATCTTTTTCTAGTTTTGAAAAGTTTTAGATATACTGAAATCTGCTAAGAAAAAATAATGCAAATAGTTCATGGTAAGACAAAACCTTTCAACTAATCTGTTCCCTTTTTCTTTTCAGGTGAGTTGACCTTTTGATAATTGATCAGCGGTGAAAAGGAGTAAGTAAATTTCCCTTTCTCACATTTAAAGTTGAAGTTACAAATAATTTCGGCGTCAGACTAAAAATGGATGCTCTTTGTAGGGAATGTTTCCAAAATACGTACATAAACAAATGCCTCCAGTCGA
Organism: Hermetia illucens; assembly: GCF_905115235.1. Lineage (NCBI taxonomy): Eukaryota > Metazoa > Arthropoda > Insecta > Diptera > Stratiomyidae > Hermetia > Hermetia illucens. The sequence continues at coordinate 142,941,508 of NC_051851.1, forward strand.
AGATAATTTTGAAACCATAACCGCTAAATCAATTGCCGAGACCATCACCACTTTGGGACAGAGAAAGGTCTAAAAAATGGCATATAGGTTTGGGGGAATACAAAAATCGAAAGGGAACTGTTAAATACCGATTCCACCTTTAATATTCAAAATTTAGGAAAAAGAGACAAAGTTCAAACCTGTCCAGTTTACTATGGAAAAGAACCCCTAAATGGTAGAGAATTCGAAAAAGTTGCCAAAATGGGGAAAGTTATACAAAAATACTTGATATCTCGATTATTATCCAGAAGTTAGGAAAAGAAATAAAAATTCAAAGTGCCGAACTACTGTCTAAGACAGACTACTGGCTAAAACATGCCCCCGTGGCGTCCAGGACTCTGGCTCGGAGCCTTTTGACACATGACCTTAGTTCAGGCCTATTCAAAATAGGAGCAAAACCCTGCGGATTGAGGGAGCCACAGCCACACTGGCATCTCTCAAATCCATCCCCTTCCTTTTTATCTTAAGAATGCGTTGCGTGTAAGGTGTCACTAGGCTCCACGTGTCTTCGTCCTGCAACAAGGCCTCAATTATGGTGTCCGGGAACCCAAGACACCCTTCCTTCGAAATGTGATGGCGAAGGCGCGGTGCTCCCATAAATGCAGTCGGGCGGCCGTGATTTCTCGATTGTGTGCAGGTAAGATTGAAAATACCCGTATCCACTGAGTAGCTGGGTTAAGTAATTATCAACCTCATCGCGCTTTCGATTGAACCACGGCTGCATGTCGTGTAGTGACCGCGGCTTCGCGACGGAAGCAGAATCTCATTCGCCTTTTTCTGAATTAATTTGTTCATTCTATAATGTACAATTACCCTAATTTTCGCCGCAGATTGCACATTATTGAATGCATTCGGACGAATTGATCTTGAATGATTTGTCACATCCGTAGGCGCACGCGCATGTTGCTGCAAGATGAACTCTCGAAGTTCAACCGAGTTCAAGGCGAGCATAGCGGCATGGGGACCGGTTCGTGGGTGGACAGCTGATCAACGGCCGGTGGGATTTCAAAATTTCATTGGTTGTGCTGGAGCCGTATGGAGTGGAGTTAGAGGAAATTTAGTGGTCTTCCGAATTTCAGCTTTAGGGATTAAGGACGGTAAGTTTCCCTTTCCAAAATTCGAAGAAGTAATATACTGTCTTGAGGAATGATTCCATCTTCGCGATAGGTAATTTAAATAAGACGAGAATTGGATAACGCTGGGAATCGGAAAGAAAGTTAGCGGAAAAAGGAGTGATTGTCGTGAAGGCGTAGTTGAAAGGTCAGGGAATTGGTTTGCAGAGATAGCCGTGCAAAGTTTTGGATGTTATAACGACGTTAAGTTTTGGTAAATTTGTGCATGGGCGTGAGGCGGCAGGATAAAAAGCCACAGAAAAAATAGTCTGGCAAGAGAACGTAATTAACGAACGGCAAAACGGTTGTCAAAGAGGAACTTGCTTTGCAGATCGCATTTGTGGCCTCTAAGAATTTCTGGTCTGAGTGTGTGCTTCTTTTATATTTCTATTTGATTGCATTTCCCATGAATATTACATGAATTTGAGCAAAATTTTTTTTTATTTGAGGACTTCCTCCTTCACACCGCAAAACCTTATTAGGGACATCCTCTAAATAATGGCCTAAGGATGCCAAGGATGGGAGGGAACCTCAGGAGCTACGCCTCAATAACTATCTGAAGCAGAATAAAAAATGATCGGAACTGTGATTCGTTGTGGATATTCCTTCTCGATCGCGAGACTCGGGTCCGATGACTTACGGTTCCACGTGCACGGTCGAGCCGTTTTTTTTTGTATTTTCCAGATTTAGCTCGCGTTCTGGTTTTTTTCGTTAGGCCTTCGCGAATTCCTTTGTTTGTTATCTATTTTTAGATCCAGTGCGGAATAAACTTGTTAACTTTGTACTAATGACACGTAAGGGATCAAAGCGCTCAAAGGAACCCGCCACATTCCCGAGCCTTGCTAGCACAGAGGCGTTCAAGAACGTGTTAACCGAGCACTTTACTGGAGCTTCAATCTTTGTGGACCTTCACGGTCAATTTCGCCAACTTTTTAGGTTTCTGGGCTAGCTCTTCCCTCTAGGTCGACTTCAGCCACTCAGGATGGTCGCTTGATCATCCTATTTCCCCTAGGTCCATTACAGTTCCTAATAAGATGCGCGGTCCATCTACCTCTGGATTCTATTTCCCTCTCTTTTCACAAGCGACAACTTGCTTATTTCCCTCGCCTTATTTGAGGTATATAAGCCTCCGGTAGGCAGCATGGAGAGCGGTTGGAATAACTTCTGCTATCACCATTACAGTTCGCAATCGGTGTGATAGGTGGGCGCAACTCACAAAGCCCCTCGTTTTGGTACTAGCGCTAGGTGCAAAAGGTACATTTTACTAAGGGAGTCAGCCCATATTACGGAACCGTAAAGGACGGACTGAACCGCGCTCATCAGCAAGCAACGTCTGCTGGATAAGGGACCTCGGACATTGGCCATCAGCCGGCAAATGGCAAACATTCTAGTCTGAGTCCTGCCCGCGGTATTGCGAATCTGCTCGAAGAAGCTTATTTTCATGTCTATCATAATGGCAAGGGATTTCACTGCCGGCTACAAGACCATGGTTTTATCGACCTGAATAGGGAGGACTGTGGGACCCCCCCCCCCCTTCTGCAGTAAACTCAACTTCAAGTGGACAAGTGTAAATGGAAATTCAAAAGGGGAAACCTTACAGTATATTACATATATATGTACTTATTATAATTTTCATGAAGTTAAAAGCCCTACTCATCATCTACGTTGTAGGTCCTTCCGTTGACTTTCTTGACCAAACTGTCGAAAGGCTGGCGGATACCTTTTAGTTCATTTGTGATTCTCTCTAGAAATCGCATCGCTTTGCTTCGTTGGTTTTGTCGAAAAATCGCATTTGTAGTACGTCACAGTCACCCCTCCCGATCAGTAGAATTCTCAGTTCCCTATGCTCGTCAATCCGCTTTCATTTTCTATGAGTGGATGCGAATACAACGTAGAAGTTAGCGTTTATTAAATGCCAAATCCTTCTGATGTGAAAGTTTATGCATTTGATATCATTTTGGAATGTAATGTCAGATCACCATTACTGAGCGGGATCCAAATATAACCAAACATCACAAAATGACGTAACATCATCGCATTCCCTAACATCACCACCAAATCAAAGTGATATTACCTCTGTAATAGGTAATGTTTTGTATTGTGATGTCACATTACATTTATAATATTTTGTTATGTGATATCACATTAGAAAACATCGCCAAACATCATCGCTCTTCATAGTACAAGCGGCGTGGCAGTTGGCAGGTGACGCGTTCGAGATTTGTCTTAGCTATTATCTTTGCGACGGCAGGAAGCACGCAGATCTTCTTTTACTTTTTCCTCAGCCTTTGTCCCGTTCACAAGCCGGGTGTACTCGTCGTGATTGGTTTCTCCATTTGGTTCTATCAAATACCTGATCTGAATGCGTATCAGCTACCAGGTCGTCAAAGATTCAGTTTTATTCAAATTCAATTTGAGACTGTGTTACATGAGGCGATCATTCCATTTTTGGACAAGTTGCTTGAGGTAATTTTTGCTATTACACGCTAGGAAAACTTCATCTGCATTAAGCGATCTGTAGGGCGCAGGACGTTGGATGTCCCGTGTGGCAGCGTCCATAGCAAGAACAAAGAGGAGTGGTGAGAGGGTGCTTCCTTGATAGGCAGGGAGCACGCAGATACCCTTCCAATTGTCATATTCAAAGTGGGTCGCCTTTTTTGGGATTTCACAATCATCCAAGATTTCGGTACGAATGCGGGGAGATCGTCAAGTCCAAAGGCTTTACTCCGTTTGCCTTTGAGTGCATTGATGACTTGATTTGAAATGATTTCTCTTCTGCTTGGAGGAACAGTCCGTATCTGCATCTTACGGTGACAAGCCATTTCATCCACAAGACGGGTGTGATACGGTTAAGGATTATGTTGAAGTGTTCTTTCCACTTCTTCAGTTGTTCATCATCGTGGATGAGCAGTCGACCGTTCTTCACAGCACCATCGAAATATTTGCGACGACATGCAAGCTCTTTCGTGATAGGGTATAGACTACACTGAACTTATCAGGATTTCGCTCGGTATCGCCGTTCGAACGCGTTACGCCCGCCATCACTTGCAACCGTCAGTAGAGTCTTCAACCCCTTCCATTCATCAACTTACTTTCACGGTTCCGTAATCAGCCAGTTCATATGACGTACCTTCGGGGCGTGGCCGACGACCTGTGTAGCATTCGAGAAAACAGCATTTTGATGGCGGTCCAATGCTCATCGACATTCTCAAGCGGGTTACTCAGTATATCTGCCGTTCGAGCAGTAACATAGCTCTCCCACTGTCATACGTCACTCTCTCATCATCGAGCGAGACCTGGGTCATATAAGCGGTGATGTTGAACTTAGGCAGTCGCAGCTCTTTAGCCCTGCAACAAAAAATGGTGCGCGCTACCATCAAATGAGGATCCTTTTCTAGGCCAATATGAAGGCCTCTCTTGTTAGGCTCATCCAGAAGACAACCCTTAAATTTACTGCTGATCGCGAAGTGGTCGTATGGATCAATTGAAACCCAACAGATCTGATGGCTGATTCTGTACTCGAACAATGAAAAGGCGGTAGAAGATGTTGAAATCTACGAACCTCCCGCCATGACCGTTGCGATCGCCAAGACCATCTTTCCCCAATCTTATGTTCGAGCAATGTTTTGTCAGACCCCACCTTGACATTCAGATCAGCCATTATGATTACAATGTTACCTTTAGGAAACCTCGCCTGAACTGCGTTTAATTCCCTCCGCCTTTCTCCACTATGTTGAAAGTCTCCGTTCCTGCGTAGCAAAATTGTGATGTTCCTTAACCTGGACCGAAATCCTACAGTGCGAAGTCTGTCAGAAACCAGCTCTCAGATTCACAGAGCATGCTTTGTTGTTACCGTCAGAAGCAACCCGACATCGGATTTGCGTCCACTACCATTTGGCTCTCCAGAATACAAAAGCACATTGCACGAAATGGAAAGGAGTATGGCGGCCAAATTTACGAAATATTATGGTTATATATTTCTTATCTTTCTCACTTTTTCTGTTTATGCAGTTTTACCAAAACTGTAATCCCGGTTTCGGTCATTTGGAGATTCAAAGCTGGTGCACTTAGAGACAGGCTATGATCCAAGAAATCTACATTCTTACATAATGATTTTAAGTCTGTCTGTCTGACATGCTGGAGTGAATCTGACGTTTCTGCTCGTCGCCATAATTCCATCATCAACAGCGGCAGAACAACCGGTATCCGAGCCAGGCCTGCCTTCATAAGGCACTCCAGACATTCTGGTTTTGCGTCGAGGTCCACCAATCCGATATCCCTAATTGCTGTCTGCTGTCCTGGCCTACGCCATCGTTCCATTTTAGGCAGGGTGTTTTTATACCATAGATATTACCCTTATAGACTTCTCGGGCTGGATCATCCTCATCCATACGGAATAAGTGAATTATAAGATGATGATTTTTCAGAATGTTGCAGTTGAAATCGAAATCGACTCCCATTTGTTCAGTGAATAACTATATTCATCCACTATACCGCCAACCCTTATTCAGAACAGTTCACACAACAGAACAGAAAGACAACAGCGACGTCCAACTAGTCGTAAATCCTCCATTAAGTTGAGAAGAGCATCCATCCCTCTGGACATCTTAGAAAATATGCTGCTGTGGCATTCGATGAAGCGGAAATGCATTGGACAACGATAATTGGCTTTCCACTCACTAATTATTGGTCAGGAAGGTTTTCCTTCAAGAGCGCAGTTTTCAACAGCAAGATCCGACAGAATCATTTCAGCGTTGTGGCGTTGTGTCGTAGTGTCTCTGGCTCTGCACCATTGGCAATCGATTGAAGGAAAATGTCTGAAAAAATAGAAAAACAATTTCAAAGAAAATTCCTTGCCTGCTTCGAAATCACACTATCCTCTATCTGGAGTATGTGGATGGCAAGTGGTGAAGACAATCTCAGTGCAGCAACTACATCTGAAAAAGGAATTAAAAAATGTTTTCCCTGGCAAAATCCTTACTTTGAAATATGTGCTCCTGTGGTACTCATCGCAAGCTCAAAGGAACTCTTGTTTCTTTCTTGGCTAACCATTCTTTCCTATAAATCTGAGCAGCGTATCTAATTTATTGAAGGGGATGAGGAAGTTATTATGCACTTTGGAACATTTCGTCGCTATTGATATGTCATGATATTCGATTTTTAATTATTTCTGAGTTAACGAAACATGCAAACCTCGACTTTATTTAGATAAAGGACTCAACTTTCAATTTATTCCACATTTTTATGGAAGCAGGAAGATATTCTCTCATTCTCAAATTTGTAACTTTTCGGGGCAGCCCGGAGTATCTACTCACAAAGTCAACACTTCTCACTTAATTTCACCCTTTTCCCAGGTCCTTCAGACGAGTACCTCACATTATCTCCTCCACTACCATCACCGTCATCATGGAATCCATTTTTCTAGTTTGGCTGTTTCGTATAAATACTATTGGGAGGAGGTGAATTAAGATTAATGCCCGGTTTAGTCGCAACAGTTCAGCACACAGGACAACAAGGAACCTGTGTCTATGGAGATGTGCTCTGTGGCTTTTCCCTTCTGCCAAATTTTTCCGTAACCTGCTCTCCTCCAGCTTTTGTCTCCGAGAACGTGCTACTAATAACGACAAAGGATATGGGATATTTGGTCAAGAAGGGAACGGACGATGCCATTCTTGGCCGTCACTATATTCCATCCTCTGGCGGCAGTGAATGTCATTTGATTGAAGACTTTCTCTTCTCTGGGTTTTGCAGTGAAGGATTCGAGGAAAATGATACCTTGGAGGATAATTTGCCCCTTTTTATGTTTATGGATTCGATTTTTTTCTAGTATTTTGTGTGGGGACTTTGAGCTTCCTGTGCTTGTCCCGTGTCGCGTCGGTGAAATAGTGAAATGGACTGGACGAAGTAAAGGCTTTGTTGAACGGTCGACTAAGGTAAGATTTAGAAGGGTTTCGATGTTATCTTATGGATGTGTCATTGTTCCAAGTCCTTTTGTTTTGGGATGTAAATGAAATTTATGCATTGATGAGAAAATGCTGGTTTGCTTGTAAGAAGGATCTTATCTGTCGTTGGTAATACCCGAAAGTAAATATTCGTCTCTTTCTTTGCGGCCAATCGTCTGTTTGCGGAGTTTATTATATCTTAGATAGGAAAAAGTTTGAGCGCTTCGTCCTAAAATACTTTTGAAGGTTTTCTGTGAAACAAAAGCTTTTTTAATATCGGTTTACCGTCTGCCAATTCCTCAAAAGATGCTGGCGCATATGGCCCTGGTATCAGCGGCCTACTAAAAGAACACTCCGACTCCTGTCTTTTTTTCTCGCCTATCGATAGCATTCCCCTTCTTCCAGGGGGCAGGTTTTCCGATTTTTTCAGCCTTCAGCCTTTCAGCCTTTTTTCATCTATGAATCTAGGAAAATGAAAGAAGTGTCCGCAGCTTCCGGGACACCTTCGCAAATTGAATAAAATTATAGTTAATTCCTCAGTGACTTAATGGTGGACTTTGATGTTTGAAATCAATCTTCCCGTTTATCGATTGTTATCGACGTTATTACCACCTACTTAATAAGTGAACGCAGACCTTGTTATGGTCATTTTGGCACTGAATTACGTGACCCAAACAAGTTTTAGGGACTGTTGAAATTACCGCTTCAAAGTGGTTGCTAGTTGCTTTTAAAATGATGGTGGCTTTCTAATCTGATTCGCACGAATTTTTCCTTACGACGTTTTGTGATGAGCAGCGTTTTAGTTTTCACTAAATCAGTCCAAATTCTCCCATCATAGGAATCGCCTTGGCGTAATTCATTATTAGCAACGCGAATGTCAATGCTTGATATTCCACAACAGCCCATCCAGAAGCCTGTAGGACATCGGTGGAGACAATATAGCCCTTAAATCTGTTGCACCTGTCGCTCGACTACTTCTTCCAAAGTGTCCAAAATGTCTGTGGGTACACACGACGTTGCTTAACCCGGAATTTTTGCCAGCTTTAGGTAATAGCACTAGTTTCTGGGGAGGAAGGAAGTAAAGATCTAGCTTTCTAAAAATGTCTTTGACAATCCACGAATTTATCTGGTTTCGATATAACAGTTACTTTGCTGGGTATTCTGTTGAAGGCGACAACCTGCGACTTTGTACCACTATATTAAAACCACGGCTAAACCTGCTAAATAATATCCTTCTCTCCACAGAATTATTTAAAGCAGTACCTATTGCTTCGCTGTTTATCTGGTTATCGGTTTCTGTGAGCTTCCTTAAACTAATAGCCCTTTCCAATGCTTCCAGGATTGCTTATCTAGCTTAGTGGCAAGTCGGCTGAACGATCAGTTGCTTATCATCGCCTGTTATGCTATATTGATCTAACCTCCATAAATGTTTGTTCGTCCGTTACTTTGATACGTGACATTTACCTGATTGGAAAGGCGACCTACCAATCCCTTGACATATTTATTAGATGCAAAATGGCATAGCCAACATAGCTACTTATGAGAAACGTTTTAGAATACAATGCCCTCTTGCATTCGACAGAAAGCTTCTCGCTTCTGTAGTCCATACGTTGAACTCACCGAAGCTTTTAGTATCTGCCCTCTTGCATCTAAGATCAACCTGTTCTGTTTGGGGAATTTACCAATCATGAGCGTATATCTAACCAAATTTAGCTCACATGTACCCAGTTAAAGACTGCCCCATGGAATATTTTATCGCGAAGTTGCCACCTTCCTACGACCTGTTGACTCCCGCATTTTCACTGATATCCAGGATTTGATTCTTCTGCTTATAATAAGTGGCAAACCACTTTCTTTCGTAGGCATCTGCTCGTTGCCTGGAGACTTTGCCTGCACCCTCTAGACAGGAAACTGGATGTAAATTCTCAGAATGTGATCATTGAGGGTATCAAATTAATTAAATTAAATTTTCGTTCGCGCGAATTACATGGCCATACCCCTCATTTCGGATGTGATCAAGGCGTCTCACACCACTAGTCTAACGCATTTCCATTATCCCAAGACGCCATTCATTGTCTTTTATAGTTGACCAACATTCAGAACCATAGAGGGAGACAGATTTGAGACGTTCCCAGTTCTAGACAAGTGATTGCCATTGACAGTAATAGTGCCTCTTTCATGCTCCCCCTCAGCCACCACCTTGTCGTGGTGGGGGAGCCTGTGGTACCTACTACTACACCGAGGGTGTCCAACAACACATGAACATGCAAACACAGGATTGTAACTCTCCAAGTGGTAAGAAATTACATTCTTTGAATCCGCTCACGACTTTGAGAAATTGGATCGTGGCCGAGGCACGGATTTTGGGGGTCTCACCAGATTCGTGTTTCCCCGCGGAGAAATCTGTGCAAGACAGGCTCCCCACTTCAATGAAAAATCTACACCCGGTATCTACGCGCAGTCAACCAAAAAGGATAGAGGACGGCTCGGCAGAAGGAAACTTCCGCCCGCAAAAGAGAAGGGACTACAGGCTTGCCTATCAGAATCTTCTCCTCCGCGTCCACCAGGTAAAGTGGAAGAAAGGGAAGCTGGTGATCTGGACGCAACTGATCTAATTTCGGGATGTGGAAACAGATCGATACAGAGCGCACACCATAAACCTGGGAGGGCTACCAGCTGACGCAACGGAAACCACTGCGAAAAAAGGGCGAAGTTTGTTGATACAAGAGAGCGGAACTTTCGACGGAAGGTGAAAATATGCTGATAACCCCGGTGCAATCTACACTGAACGCAGCAGACTTTTACAATGGTCTTCAAACATGAGAGTTAGTCAAACTGACCTAGATTAATCTTTTCCTTTCTCCTGGCAGCAAGCCTGGCAAAGCTGCAGGACTGTCCTTTCTGGTGCAAGAGCCATGGATTCGTTTTTAACAAACTTTGCGGTGTTGAATCAGTCAAGGGGACTAGGAGCTTCTTCGATGAGGCATCCTCGAGATCGAGAGCCTACGTTCTGATGTCTACATTGTTAGAGGCAACCATGCCGAGACAATTCTCTTTCCAGACCCTTGTTGCGGTCCAATACCAGGTTAATAGTAAGAGGTGAAACATCATAATTGCGCCGATGCCAGAACTAAGAGAACTGGTAGTGCATGCAGAATCAAGTGGCTTTGAACTCTTGATATGCTCAGCGTCTTTGTTGGGGAAAAAGCAAATGCAAATGAAAATCTTGAGCTCTTGCGTCATATAAACCGGACGACAACCTTGGACCCTTGGGAAAGTCTAGAAATTTTGAGAGAAGACGCGAACCGGTTATTAAACACAGATTTATGTAATTGCCTTTCAAAATTAATAAGACTGGCCGCGATAATTAACAGGTAATTAGGTTAATATTTTAAAAAAAAATGTTCTGAGCGTATGAGGCTATCTGACCTAGCAACAAAGCGGAGAATATCTTATAGATGGTACTCGGCAATGTGATACCTCTATGATTGCAGCACTGTGTGATATCTCCCTTTTTATGTATGAGCCAGATAATGCCTCGTTGCCAGTCGTCATCATAAGTTGATGAACCACTTGGTATAACTAGTCGCCTCCATATTTAACTAATTCGGCTGTAATTCCATCGGCTCCTGGTGACTTATAATTTTTAAGCCGATGAATTGCACGGACTGTTTCTCCTGTACTTGGTAGTAGCAGTATTCGTCCGTCGTCTTCAGTTGGCAGGACCTCCAACTCGCCGATGTTTTGGCTGTCGAGCAGTTCATCAAAATTCTCAACCAATCTTTCCAATATGTCCATTCTGTCGGAAATCAGATTTCCCTCTTTGTCTCGGCAGGATGAGCATCGAAGTGTATAAGGCTTCATCCTGCTGACTTGTTGGTAAAACTTCCGCGCCTGTTGCGGTTGCTTCCTGTATTTTTCTAGTTCACAGATCTGTTGGTTCTCCCAGGCTTCAACAGAGTTCGTGATAAGTCTCAGCGCGTGTCCACGTTCTTTGAGAATGCAACATTACTCGGTATGCGGCATTCTTCCATTCCGTTGCCAACTTACATTCATCGTCAAAGCAGCCGTTCCGACTCCTTTTACGGCTGCGGCCAAGTATGTTTGCGGTCGTATCAATGATAACGTTCTTCAGGTGATTGTGAAGATCATTTGTTGATGCTTCATCTCCAGGTCCTTTGTTGACTGCAGTTTTTGCGGCATTCATTTCCCTCTTATAGGTGTCGCGGAGGGCTGTGTTATGGATGGCTTCAGTATTTACTCGCACCTGATTGTCAGAGGGGATTCTGGGTGATGTTGTTATTCGAGCCCCCCTATATGTTCTGACATTCATCAAGGCTGAGAGGTGACGTAGTGAATTTGGTTGAAAGTAGTTTCGTCTGGCGAGGGCCATATATGTTTGTGGACCGCTTTCCGCGAAAACCAGATACTTCCAACTGCTAACTGAATAATCCGCAGTCCAGTATCTTTGGTATCCTTATATAAGCTATGGGAGCCGACGTATCGCCTGAATACAGGCTCCGTCCTTACTTGACTGTTGAAATCTCCAAGTATGATTTTGATATTATACTTGGGACAGGCTTCGAGGGTACGCTCAACTGCCCCGTAGAGGGTATCCTTCTCCCGCTCTGCAGTCTCTTCTGTAGGGACGTGAACGTTTATGACGTTTGTATTTCTAAACTTGCCTCGCAAACGAGAGTGCATAACTTTTCGCTGATATTTTCAAGGCCGTTAACAGCACGGTTCATTTTTGGGCTGGCTAAAAATCCTACTCCCAGCACATAGTTTTTAATCGAGGGAGACTCGCCTTCATCCTTTTCCATCTGCAATTTGTTGAAAGTTAACTCTCTGCTAAAGTGGACTTCGTGAGATCGCGAAGGTTAAGCTTTTCCGAATTATTAGTATTAGTATCCCTTTTTTATGTGTGCTTACATAAATTTACCATTAACAACGGTCGAAGAAAATAGGACGGACTTTCATGCCTCTCTTTTAAACTGGCTCTGAAAAAGTGATTCATCATTCTGATGTAAATGCAAGAGACACTGTCCTGAAGATGATCCACCCCGAAAAGCCTACAAAAAGACGCTTCAGACCCTACCTAAGATGAAGCAATGGTGTTGGCCAGGACGCCAGCCAGCTTTTAGGAATATCAAATTGGTGGACGTCAGCACGAATCCGGGATGTTTGGAGTTCCATACTAAGGAAGACCTGCTTATAGACCAAATACCTGCCTCACTCAGGGATCCTGCCTTACTTTAACTTTTCCTGCTTTTGTCTGAGAAACAACTGCAGCTGGGATAGACTGAACTTGACAGGGATCCAATCTCTCATGCTAGATAAAAACTTTGTTACATCTCTTCATGTACCTGTGCTTTTCTTTGAGTTTGACGTTTTTCTGTCAATTAGATCTAGAGGCAAATAGAAATATTGATAATTCTGACATCCCTGATGTCAGTTTTACTCACTGTATTTTTCCCATGTTTCATCTAAGGAAAGACTCACTAGACTGTTGCAGCAAAACTACAACGCTTATTTTGTTGCGTATAAGAGAGGAATGCGCAAGGACTTCGGGACAAAAATTGCACACAACTATAACATAATTCAGTAGCTCAGTAGGCGGACTGCTGTTCTAATAGTCGTTTTCCCTGAAGCATCCAAAACATGAATACCGCAACCAAAGTTCAAAGTTTACTGACATTCGTTAAGGAAACAGATAAGATATTTTTGGTAAATGTCAAATTGAAGTGAGGCAACTAATGTTGTATTCATGGAAAACTAGTTAGCAGGCTTAATAAACGCAATACACCTGCTAACCAGTTTGTAAATTTTGTTAAGGACTATACTGAGGAAACATGAGAATACCTTCACAGGACAAATTATTGTAGAGAAAATAGGCTTTGAGAGGCCGTGAAACCAAACGAGAGGAAATTTACATATTTTCCAGTGAAATCCTAAATAAAATAACAACAGGATACTTGGAAATCCTTAACTATCCCTGTCCGATCTCCAGTGCGAAGCCATTTTTACCGAAATACCGAAGACATAATTTTCCCTCATGTTTCTTGCTTACTTTCAACAAGAAATTTTAATTTTCTTGTGTTCCTCTCAACCATTGTATTTTTCCTGGGCTCCATTCCGAGCTTTCCATTTCGACACTCTTGCATTCACTTCGTCCGTTATCCTGGGTTCAGTCACTCAATAATCCTCAAGTACCACCAGACTCAATTCAGTAATGCCGGACGGTTGTATTCTTCGCTCATTAAATTTACTCTGAATTTCTATTCTGTTGTGTGATATTATTTGAAGGAACCAAATTAGAAAGCACATCTTGATGGGCCACTGGAGAAATTTCCCGAAAGAAAATTTCGTTTTTCTTTATTGTGTGGCGGATTTAATCCATACGTAAATATATTTTTACGGAAAAATGTGGAAAGTACGAAGGGGAATGTATGTATGTAATTTTAGTTGAAATGTAGAAAGGAGGAAAAAACAATGGAAAACAAGATGGGATCATTTCATCGGATGTAGTTGATATGAAATGAATGAAGTGTTGAAGGAACTGAAGGGTAATTTCATTCCGGTGTAATACAAAAGAGGATAAGGTCAAATGATAATGCTATAGTGGGTATTATGTCCTGTTTTCTGTTTATTATAAAATTAAGCAAGTTTCAGACAGGTCGAAGTTGCGAGTAAATAATAGGCGCAGTAAATTTGGTCCTTTTAACTGCTCCTTTTTGAAGTTTCAGTGGGGGAAGAGCAAGTAGACCCCACAGAAATAAGCGATAACTTTGCCAAAAGCTGTTAGTTATTTATAAATGATTATTTTAATTCCTATTTGAAATTTTCATCGCAAAAGGTAAGCTATTTTTCATCTCAAAATTCCCCGAAACATCAAATCCTATCTAAATATTATTCAATTATAATTCACAGCAAAAATAGTTAACTTTCTCTTGTGTTCTCTTTTGTAGCAAATGCATTTTGCCTAGCGGATCGTTTCGGGCAATTGTAAACGCTGATGTGTTTAAGTATTGAAACAGTCCAACGCATTCATTGCGGCGGATGCATTGGAAATGTTGGGCTACGGATCGCGGAAGTACCGCTGATGCTTCCTTTTTGGTTTTTGGTTGGTTGGGAGATTGCCCTTTTTTTTACAATTCTTACGTGATTTTCGAATTGAGTTAAGTACTACTGTAAAATTGACCGCAAGATTCGCAAGAAATCAGTTCGGGGTGGTAGTGAACTAAAGTTACGGCTTATTATCTTCGCTGTTAATTTTAGAACCTAGTTAAGCAACTTGCGCGTTGAATTGTTACTAAAGGGTAGTTTCTTGTTATCGGAAGTTGTTTTCGGAGTAATCCCCATTCTGTTCCCGTAAAAGACAATTTTCTGACATTTTGTGTGTTCTCATCCACTCGTGGTTGAGGCACGTTATTGCTCAAGTGTCCTATGCAGGTTTGTCAATTTCTCTTCTCCTGGGATTGCTTACTATTATTTCCACTTCGAAGTTGCCCTCAATGTCGAGTCTCATTGTTTTGAGATCCGACATAGAAGGCTGATCCGACACTAACCAATTCTTGACCAGAGTTACGTCTTCCTGGTCAAGAATATTGACATGTTCTCTACATTACGCACTTCTAACTTAGTTTTAGCTATTATTATAACCTCAATTACTTTCGCTTCTTCACCAAGATCCCATGGCGGGCGCGGTGCTGAGATTTCTTTGAGTAACTAACAGCCGCAGCAGTTTCTCTGTCTCAACTGCTGCGACTTTTGGGAAACAAACTATCACCATGTTTGCCCCTGATATATCGTCCCCAACACATGCTGACAGGTCCGCCCTCACTAATCCGCGGTGTTGTGCGCTTCATAGTCTACTAGTGTAAAACCCATAAAAAAATGTATGCCGGTGAACACGAGCTCGGAACTCCATCCCTCGAACTAATCGCCTGTAAGCGGAACTAGCTAGTATTGCCTCTGGCTAATATCGGTTAATCGGATATGTTGCCATGATTAGCCGATGCTTGTAAGCAAGGTTTTGGTGAATCACCTTATATACAGCATTATGCCTGCTCGTGTATTGCACCGCTCGCTACAATAAGGCAGCCACAAATGAGATGGTCCAACGTCTCTAACGCCAATCCACACATTCTACACTTTAGAATTTAGGTTATGCATTCATAATTTGGATACAGTAGTCCATATCCGCCGCTCGACGTTTTTAGACTGGTTTTCGTCCATGGAAATGTTCCGAATGCATATTCCAGTGATGGGATAATGAATATGTTCAGCTCGCTTCTACGAGAGATGCGAATTCAGGAACAGCTTCATATGTCGCAGGATTTCGGACTGCAAGGCATCCTTCAGGTGACCAAATCCAGCATCTGTTACTTGCAGAAGTTCTAGGTACTTGCGGAAGTCTGTCTCAATCATAGCTCGGATGTGGAGTTCACGGATGGCTTGAATTCGACCCTTGTCTAAAGTTTTGATTATTCTGATTTTTAATCTTTTAAAGCTTAAGGTTCGATTCTCTATACAAACTCCTTACCGTACGGGTGCTCTGGCGATTTGTAGGATGTAAAGTGTTCTCTCTTCTGTTCAGTTGGGTTTCAACTAACCGGTAGGACAAGGACAATTGGATCGATCAGTGATTAGCAGTAGATTTAAAAGTTTCTTCTGAATGTACGA
Organism: Hermetia illucens; assembly: GCF_905115235.1. Lineage (NCBI taxonomy): Eukaryota > Metazoa > Arthropoda > Insecta > Diptera > Stratiomyidae > Hermetia > Hermetia illucens. The sequence goes on from NC_051851.1 coordinate 142,957,286, forward strand.
AAGAAGATAGGTGCTGATCATCATTTGACGGTTGTTTGCTTCTACCTGTGTATTGCATCCATATCTTCCCACAGGATGGAGAATCTGGACTCTCGAAGCATGGTCTAGTTTCGGGGGAATACTATCAAAAATTTTGAACAACTGCCAGAGGGTATGACGACCATAGTAAAGCTGCTGGCTACGTCCTCAAGGAGCATTGTATGACCTTGGAGAATAATGAAACTTGGAAACATGACGAACATGGAGAAAAAAAGGCTCTTATCGCCACTGAGATTATGGCAAACGTGATGCGCTTGAACTTCGTTTCCACGGTAAATTTCTGCGGAAGGGAACATAACGTACGCCGTATCAAGAAGAAATTCGCGATTGTCCGAACTTTCTTTGGATATTGGGTTACTAGTGGAATATCCAAGTTGGAATTTTAATGGTGATGACTCCACATGGAGGAGTAAAAAACCTAGGGCTCCGCAGAAATACAACTTGATGATGCTGCAATTCATTCGATAAACGCACTAATTACTTCACTCAGGATCGTGGTCCTTTTTACAGATTACAGAAACTAACACAGGGGAGACATTCTGCTTGTTCCCGGCTTAATTTCAAGGCCAAGATATTAGTAGAACACCCGATTAATCGCAGACCTCCACTTCGAACTTGGATGCATGTTGCTCCGCAAAAACTACCGAGGCTAAATATTTATAAATCTTTCAGCCATCAGGCAGAAAAATGTTTCTGAGTTCAATATGTTATGTGTATTTCTTCATAATGACATAGCTTTGATGAAATATCGGCGCAAAAATACGGCTACAAACATATTTGGCCCCAGCGGCAAAAGTAGTCGGAACGGCTAGTTCGACGATGAATGTAAGCTAGCAACGGAACGGAAGAAAAGTACAGAGAGCAACCGGACCAGACGTGGAAGTTTTACCAACAAGTCAGCAGGATCAAGCCTTACACACCTCGATGTTCATCCTACCGAGACAAAGAGGGAAATTTCCGACAGAATGGGCATATTGGAGCGATGGGTTGAGCACTTTGATGAGCTACTTAACAACCAGAACATCGGCGAGTTGGAAGTCCCGTCAACTGAAGACGACGTACAAATACTGCCACCACCAAGTGTAGAAGTGTAGTGTAGTCCTTGTAATTCATCGGTTTAAAAGTCACAAGCCGCCAGGAGCCGATGGAATTACAATCGAATTGGTTAAATATGGAGGCGACACAAAGTTGTTCATCAACTTGCGCTCAAGGTGTGGGACAGCGACTCAATGTTGGGCGACTGGAAAACAGGCATTATCTGTCTCATACATAAAAAGGGAGATAATTATAGAGGTATCACGTTACTGAGTATCATCTATAATATATTCTCCGCTATCCTGCTATGCCGGATAGCCCCATACGCTCAGAGAGAGAGGATTCACCCCAGGCAAATCAGCAACCGATCAGATTTTCTCTCTGCGGGAAGCGCTGGAAAAACCGTTGGAATATGGACATCAGTTCCATCATCTATTCATCGACTTTAAAGCCGCCTATGATAGCATAGCCAGCGTAAAACTGTACAAGGCCATGAGAGAATTCGGTATCCCGACGAAATTGATAAGACTGAATAGGCTGACCTTGACCAATGTGCGAAGCTAGATAAAAGCAGCAGGATCACTCAAGACCATTCGACATGAAGAACGGTCTGAGACCCTGGAGAAAGTGATCCGCGGTGGTGAGGTAAATGCGAGGGGTACGATCCTCCACCCAACTACTGGCCTATGCTGCGGAAAAATTGCGAATTCTTGGACGCGTTCGAGAGACTAATCCTTTAAAGAATGTTTGGCCCCCTACATGAGGATGGACGATTCCGTAGCCTACATAACGACGAAATCTATGAGCGATACCGTGATCGTGAGGTTGTGAATAAAATCCAGTTCAACAGGTTATGGTGGGCGGGTCACTTAATCCGTATGGATGAGAATGATCCAGCGCGGAAAACCGTATAAGGGCAATATCTATGGTAGAAAAAAAAGACGAGGCAGACCTTGGCTGAGATGGAGCGATGGCGTAGGTCTGGACGCCAGACTAGGAATATCGAATTGGTGGACCTCGACGCAAAACTGGGAAGTCTGGAGTTCCTTATTAAGGCAGGCCTAGACCGGATACCGGCTGTTGCGCCGTTGATGATGACCAGCGCATGCCGTAATACCGGATTACCCAGCGAATAGGTGGATAGAACCACAATAAAAGCTGTCTGCACCACAAGTATAATTGAAACTAAAATGAGTAAAGGGCATTCTACTTGCTTTTGAGATACAGCTGCAGAACCCTCGCGGATTTACGTGAGTACCCGTCGTTTAGACCGAGTCCCATAGTCTTCTTAAGGCACGAATTGATTTTTACGACCAAAATCAGAGCACTGCTGTGACAAGTAACAACGTTACCAGTCTATTCTGAGTGCATGGCTCAGGAGGTAGAGCGACAGCCTTCCAATCTCGCTGCCTTGGGGTGTAATCCCAGCCGTCATGAGTGTCTGTGTCCTCTTATGTTTGTCTCGTTGGTGTGAGCTTATTACTTGCAAACCGTTAGGTGTGATGATAGTGTAACTGAAGTACAATCTGACTATGTGGATGCCTAAGGAGTAACTAAAGCATCACGAGACTTATCCAAATCTCTAACGAATTAAGCAGTACGGCACCCGAGCTGCGCTTGGACGTAACCACAACCCCCATTAATTTCCACCGCTAATAACCGGGCTGAAAGCACATGCCCCAGGAATCCTCCTGAGACATGTGAATTCAGCGGGCTATCACGGTTCCCATGGTACGGTTCCATTCCCGAAGCCACTTTGAATGAATTTCCGTGCAAACTTGGATCAGATCGTCTTAATAAAGCCTTCAAGCGTTAGCCCACTACATCTTGATCAGCAAGTCAAAGTGAGTAAAGTGTTTCCTAGTGCCACTACGTGGAGGTTCTCATCAGCCACTTGGTGTTATGTTAATTCAGTTTACAGGATTGTTGCCTCTACCTCCTCAAAGAAAGAAGAAAATGTTCAGACTGACTACCACTTGCAGTGTAGAGTATCCTTTTCATGTTGCTCTCCTGGGCAAAGTGAACCAACAGAACAACCTCTTTCAATACTTTGCAGCAACCTTTATGACGCACCCCCCTATCAAGCCTTACCCTACATCAGGAATTGACTACCTTCCGTTTATTCCCCGTTGTGGGTGCTCATTCCGTTCACCTCTCTTCATTTAAAAAAAAAAGATCCTGGATAAAATTAGTAAAGAATGAAGTGGTGTTTGCGGAATTTGAAGAACGGTCGAGTTGAGTGTTCTAAAGTCATGCTAATAAAAATTGCAATCCTTGAATTCTCTATTTATCACATTGAACAAAGTAATTTATCAGTAGTACCTTAAATGAACACCTGAAAAGTTTTAAGGAAACTGCAGAAGTCTTTTTATCTCCGCGAGCTCGTCTTACCTCAAGAACTGGTATCGTACTTCTCAAATTCTTCGAATAACTTCGTCCCAAAATAGCTGATATCTTTAAGGTAAGGACAGCTAGCTACCCTACATATTCATATTCCTCTATCGATAGGTATCTTCTATAACGTTTAAGCTCACTTAACACATTTACCTGCATAGATGCAACTACGACTACTTCTTTTCATCTTCTCCCCATGTCAATATCTAAAACCCAAAACAGTAAACAATTCAATTGATGTCCTCTCAGGAAACTAACAACTTTCAAATGGCCATTCGCCTCATCAAAGCCAAAATGACTACCACGAGATGGAGGAGCCCAACTCCAAGCATCAAGTGCATTTCTTCCACGATTCCGCACCCATGCACCTCTCCGAAAGTCGCAGGCACCTCAGCTCCCGGCTCACAGGGCTGCATCGGGACAATATATGCATGCATGCATGCAGGCGAGTGTGCATCTCGCGAGGTATTGAACGACGAGCGACGGACGCGATGCACCCATACGTGAAACTAATTACACTGATTTATGATTCTATTGTTCATTGTTATTTGACTTCATTTTCCTCTGTTTATCGATGATTCCGATTGGAAACTTGCGTCTCTGGAGCACCCAGGAAAAAACGCTCGATATAGGTGGAGCATTGAAAGGAGCGCGAACGAAGGTAGATCATCAAGCCCGGGTTGATGATGGCGAGGCTGGTGAGGATGGTGGGTCTTGGAGCAGGGACCAGGTTCGCGATCGTGAAATTCTTTTGATGGTTTTTTGCGAATAGCAAGTAGCAATGTGGATGCCTGTGGAATGCGACAGATGCATCTTTGCTTCGGTGCAGATATTGGGTGAACAGTTGATATTGGATGAGATTCCCGGGGACAATCGGAGATCAGCAAAAGATCTTGTAGCCAAGTGAACGCCTCTTGAGTTTGATCTCTCCAATCTGGTCGGAGATGTATTTGAATACAATGTGCAGCTTCAATAGTTCTTTCCTTCCGATTGACAGTTTTACGGAAGCAATGATGGCTGATCCACCAATGGGAGTTTTTGATTCTTCAGATTTCAACAAAATGGTTGATGTCGCTGAGAGTTCAGTTTAAATTATTCTGGTATTCGCTGGCGCTATCAAAGGATTCATACAGGTTCTTTGATAGAAAGATAAGGGAAATGGTGGACTTTGCGATAGTTATCTATGGAATATGTGAATACTGATTTCACATTGACATTTAATACATCTGAAGGCATGTAATCCCTTTAATATATATTTGAAAATATATCGAATCCCATGCTTAGTACCCATGTTTCTATTATTTCGGTTATTCCGTGATTAAAAGAAATTGTCCAAAGGACGTCTTATAAAAATCTGCACAAATGCTATCGCTTTCCCTTCTTACGGACGGGGAAAGTAGCCGAATATCCTGGCTTCTTATCTGGGTTTACTATAGGTCCGTATTTTGCTTCGTTCCTTTGGTTCATGGTTCTTTCTGTCTTTGGCAATGGCAATCTCGAAACTTAGCCTGGGATCAAATATTACCATTTCATGATCGATTCCGCCGTTATTAAGATGTTGACAGTATTACTTTTCCTGGGGATGTAAGGGTGACTTATGAATATGTATAGCTTTATGTCCCTGATGCGCTCCCCGACCGCTGCCACTAGGTTGCCTGTAAAGGTAATCTCTCCTTTCTTTTGATAAAAGGCATTCCAAGAGGAAACCGTAAGGAATCTTTAATATAATAGTGCACTCGGATGATTACTTCTTACACCACAAAATCTTTTCAATATCCTCCAACTAGTCGGGTTGGGTAGCATGGAACACCTAATCTACCCAAAATACCCCTAATTCAGCAACGGTGGATTGATTTATAAGTCCAGCATTACTACCATGCAGCACTTCTCGAAGGTATTCGGACCCTCCACCTCGAAGGCTGCAATAACTCTAATACACCACCTATTTCCGCAAAGAAACAGCCCAAGGTATAAAACCTGCCCATGCTGAAAGTCCGAGTCGAAGCAGGTGCGCCTTTGATGCCACACTCAGCATTTTTCTAAATATTTCCAAGCCTCACCTTGATCAGTTTGGTTTTCTCTGGTGCCAAAAGCTGCAACATAGAACCCAAGCGAGGTAAAAATATCTGCAAATTTTTCTATTTTGGTAGCCCACACACTCAATACGGTGTTGGCATTGCCAGAATTTCCGTGATGCCATTAAAGAAGTCGAACGATTTGATGACCAGCTGATGAAGCTCGCCATTATATAATCGCACTATCCACTTCCTCACCGTATACGCTCCATAGACAAGTCGATCTGATGCCGAGAAAGATGCCTTCTGACAACTTGTCGATGCAAAGACCTGCATCGTGCCTACTGATGATTATGTCATCATTGCAAGCGATCTCAGCGGTCATATGGGTGAAAAACAAAGGGCAACAAGTGCCATGGGGGAAATGGGTTTGGAACACGCAATGAAGCTAGCGAGCATATAATCGATTTTGCGGAAACCCATGACCTTGCGAATCGAGCCACCGATAAAAAAGCTTGTGGAACGCACTGGCCCGGCGCGTATTAAATGGTGGCGATTCCGTGAGATGAAAGAAGAAATTATCCCACTTACGCAGTACCCAACCATTGCGAATATAGAAGAATTGTGGAACCAAGTTAAAGACACGATACACAAAGCGACCTTTGCAACCCCCAGGGTCACCAAGCCAGGTAAGCGGCTCATCAACCGGCTTTGGGATGAAGATATTGCACTAAAGGACGTGAAAAGAAACGCCCCACCACAAGTTTCTCGCAAAGAAAGCAATCACTGCCACCCATTGTAAAGATCTTTACGATGAGCTAGACACTCGGGGCATCGAGAAAAATGTGTAATGACTTGCCAAAAGCCGATACGAATGCATACAGGATATCGAACACTTCTATTGCGTTAATGACAAGAACGGTACTTTGCTTACTGACCGACGAACCGCGATGGATAGATGGCGAAAATATTTCGGGCAGATTTCAACGGGAGAACTAGTTCATCCTCCACTTCCACAACCATTGCCGGCATTTGGGGCAGTTCCATCTATTTCCATGGCTGGTGCTCAGAGGTGGCGGTGAGGAAGACGGGACGGAAACCCTCTCGGCCAAACCAAAACCAAGTGGCCGAGGAGAACCTCCATAGTGGTGGCACCGGGAGACGCTGTACTCACTTTGGTTTGCCGGCCGTGATGCAATAGGCGAATGCTCCAAAGGCCTAATTAGGGCGATCAGACCCGAGTCTGCACGGGGACTCATCTGAAGTGGCAAATTTGTCACGAAACCTTACCAGGGGTGTACTGGTACCATGGGAACCGGGAAAGCCCCTGGACTCTCATACTTCGAGTGAACTCCCGTTGTATGTGAGTCCAGCTCGGTTATTTGCGGTTGGCCCCCCCTAGTGGGAGTTTCATGGTGGTTGTGGTTGTGCTCAAGCGAGAAGAGACCTTCGGTCCTCGACGTGGTGTTGCGTTTCAACACGGGTGCCGTACTCCTTAGTTCGGTAGAGATTTAGGTAATTCTTGCATCCACCAGTATGAATGCTAAGTCATGCACTTGGTATAGACTGGTACCGTCGTTGCTTGTCTCAGCGGGCTATGATTGTGGTCACAAAATCAATCCGTGTCTGAAGAGGACCATAGGATTAAGTCTCAACGACAGGTACCTACGTTAACCACCATGGGCTTAACTGTTAGCACGGCTAAAGTCGAGGAAGCAATAAAACGAGTGAAATTGGGGAAAGGTAATAGGACGTGATGACTCGCTCTGGAAACCGACGAGCCGGGATCTAACATTGTGGTTTAGTGAATTCTTCAAGCAGGTTATTGAGGAAGGTAAAATACCATCTTACTGGAAGGAGAATACCACAGTTCCAATTTGAAAAAATTAAAGTAATGTTCAAATTACCGTCCTATCCGGTTGCTGCCCCATACTATATTCCCGAAATCGTTTAAATAACCGTGAATTAAGCCGAATTTATCAATAACTACTGCTGACTTTCTCAATAACTCTACTCATCATCACTCTTTGCATCGCATTTGTGGATCTAGAGAAAGCGTTTGGCCGTGTGCCGCACGAACTCATCTGGTATGCTCTGCGATAACACTTAGTGCCAGAAGAACTCGTGCGCTGGGTCCAGCTGCCCTACTACGATCCGAAAAGTAAAGCTCGAAGTGTAACAGGTACAAAGCCATCATTTGTCAGCAATACACTCAAACACAAACGGAGTATAGCCCCTGGAATTGACGATCTCCCCGCACTTGTACCGAAATCTTGGGAACCCAAAACCTTTTCCGGAGAGTGGAAGAAAGGGATGGTCGTGAAAATCCCACAAAAGTGGACCCGCTTTGAATGTGATAATTGGTGGGGTATCTACGTGTTCTCTGCATATCAAGGAACCGTGCTCTCACCATTTCTCTTTGTTCTTGTTATGGACATTGTCACACGGGACATCCAACTTCCAGTGCCCTGTGCACTGCTTTATGCAGATGATGTTTTCCCGGCATCTCATAGCAAAAATGAATTCGAACAACTTGTCCAAAAAGGGAATGATCGCCTTAGGCGAAAAATTACGAGAGAGGCAGATGGTCATGTATTTCGCGCTAACGAGAATTCGCTTCCCAAAATTGGTCTGAACATGGAAGTCGATGGTAACCGACCAAAAGGTCGCCCGAAACAACGGTGACTTGATACGCTGGATAGTGGTTTGGAAGCCTCGCGACAAAATCCAGATCAGGCCTTAAATATCGCAAGCGATCACGACGGGCCGACCCCGCTTTTGAACGGGACCAAGGCTGAAGAAAAAGCAGAAGATAGTTAACTTGTGTAGGATCGAATTTTGTAGCTCCAAATTACAAGCTGTTGATTTATTATGTATCTAATTAAAATTTTTCTGAATAATTCCTCCCAGCTGCTGGGATCCGGATATATTCGACTTCGACTTCAGATAAAAGTATATTACACAACATGGATGCCGGCAGTCTAATGTGATATGATAGGCCGTCAGGTCTTCCTCATTGTAAGGTTTGCAAGTTTGGTCTCCAATATACCCACCCACAGTATATTTTATATGGGGAAGCAGACAACAGTGACTAGTTATTGGTCTTTGAGTACTCTAATTTTGATTTCATTCGGTCACAGATTTTCGGTCGCTTTAATTCGCCGCATGAATTTGTTTTGGCTGTGGACCACCAATATTTCCTATTCATAAAAATGTTGGTTAAGTTTCCATTCCTTTATGGTTTTCGCAGCTATGGCCATGCTATGTCGAAGCTACTTACAAGTGCCGACCAAATACTTTTATTTCACGGTAGTCAGTTCAACCTTAGTTCCCTTTTAGTTACTATTAGGGATGCAAGTTTACTAGAAATGCAGTGGTGGTTGCCTCATGAATACTCAGATGCTGCGTTTGCGTTTCGCATACATGTATTTTGTGTTGATCCATCGGTGTTCCATATAATCTAGCTTCTCAGACTGCTGCCTCTCGAGGATTCCCAATTACTGGTACCTCGAATTTAGAGCTCCGCCAGACCTTTGGAAGCATGAAATGGCTGGCTATTTCCAAAAGTGTGTCGTGACTGAAAGTTCTATCCTTGTAGCGTGGATGCCCATCTACCATTTAGTAGGAATTTATATGCTGCATTTTTGCCCTACTCTTTTATTAAAAGATTCAACTGTGGAAGGACAAGTGTAAGTGTACTCTTGTGGCATCCGTAATGCAATCACAAACAAAATCTTCATAATCAGGAGCTTTACTACGTGATGCCCCTCATGGCAACAAATGCCTGCCTTTGTTTTTTGCGTCCTTAAGATGTCGTTTTGTTTACTGGATTACTCCCAAATGATTGACATCATTTAATACCTTGACCCGTTCTGTAAGAAGAGCCGAGGGCTCGAATTCAGCCAGCTTTTTTTTTGGGTAAGACCAAACTTATTTTCTTGGGACTTATCGTATAATTTTCCTAAACCTGCTTTTAACCACATTCAGAGCTCCCTGAATAATATTTCATTGATAGTATCAGCGTATCCCCTAGAATGCCCCCTTTCTCTCTCTAATCCGTGCGAGTATTCCAGAGATATAAGTTGGACAATTTTGGTTTAAGTAAAGTTATATGGTGGGACTCTGCAGAGTACGTACTCCTCTCCCTCCTGCGATAATGTCCTTTTGTACTCTGGAAGTGGGAACGGATACGAATTCTATGTGGGATCGTTACTGACGGTCCGAGCAAGGCACGCTCTTTTGACCTGGGAGTCAGTTTCTGTTAAGATCTTGAATACAACATTCCGGTCGGGTTTAATGAGCATCACAATTTTAGAGTTCCATTCCTCAACAGAGACTTCCGATGTAGTGGTTTGTGGGTTTCTGTAACTTCAGCCGCCTCATCATTAATAACATATTGTTCGTGCATCGATCTTGCCATAAGATCAGTTGGGTTTGACCTAACCGACACCGTATGATTCAGATTGGCCACTTTGCAATCACCGTCGATTTAGTTTTTGTCTCCTGCATGTGCGTAACAAGAGAGGCTTCTTCATCGGTCTCCCCCTCTTCTAACAGCCACTGTGTGAGGTACGAGGGAATCTCGCCGATTTTCGCCAGGTAGGCTTTACAAAAGGAAAAATTAGAGACCAATTTGTTTAGGGTTTTGCGTCAACCGTGTTGAGGGGCATCTTTTCAAACCAAGTCTTGACGCAAATGTTAGCAAAGATACGAGGGAAATTTGAAAGCCTCGTTTGTCTGTCTATAAATTGCCAGATGTCAGAAAAAGAAGAAGGAAGAGGAGGCGACTACATGAAGTATCAAATGACCTTTGCCTCCTGAAAGCAAATCTTTTCTCTGGGAGCAGGCGGAGATCCTTAAGAGCTCGGACTGGCCTGGATTTAACCATGGCGTTTGTTAATTTAGAGAAAATGTTGAGAAGGGAGATCGGCTAATATTGTTCAGATCCTTTTGAGATTTACCCTTCTTAGGGATCGGGACTAGTTCCACCTTACGACAATCATCTGGTGTATTCTGAGGTAGCCATACATCATTTAACGCTTCCAGAAGAACTTCTCGTGTCGATTGGTTCAGTACTGGACATAGGTGTAGATCACCTCATTCGTGCCTAACGCAGATCGCTTTTTGTGTACATATGTCAACAACCTCGTGAAACTCTCACAGGGAAAAAGGTTGAGAGGTGAAGGGTATTGCCTTAACCGAAGGGAAGAATACGGAGTCATGGTTATAGTGTCCCAAGCATCGAGGTGCTCCTTTGGCTTCTGAAGGGTTTTAAGCCAGTTTGATCTGACTTCAGAAATCTTTAGAAGATTTGTACTCTGAGATTTCCTCTTGGCCTCCCCCACAGCTCGGAGCCAGTGATTTCTTCCCTCGATAAAGTTTTGGAAGTTTTCCTGATTCGCTATTGTTCTAAAGTTTCTAAAAGCTTGTTGCTTTGCCCGGAAAAGAGGTTTGAAGTCTGTAGACCACCAGTGCCTCTGGGCCTAGTGTTTGACTAGGAAGTGGAAAGAGTGACTTGATTTATGATAATGTCAGCTATATTTTTAATGTTAGGGGCGAGAGTGATGTGTGAGAGTCTGAGATGTAGTTGTGTCTGCCCAATTTTGGACGCACAGTTTTGGGATATTGATCGAACAAAAGATTTTACATCTTTTTTCCACCTTAAAGGCTGATGCAATTAACCGTACATCCTCCCGGGGTATATATATATATATGGTTGCCATTTACTCCTTGTTGGGGAATAGCGCGCAGCCACCCCAATGTGCCACCGTTCGCAGTTACGTGAAATGCACTTAGCCCCTCCCCCTCGATTTCCTGAAATCCTCTAGTACCCTTGGGTGATCCACTCGTAAGCTATCTTATGAGTGTGGATTCCATTGCAGGGCGCAATGCAACTGTCACCCCTCGTGATGTGTGACCTATCCACAGCCACTTCCGCCTTTCGATCATAGTGCGTACGAATGCTAGGCTCGTGCATCGACCAAGTGATGGTATCAAGCCAGCGTACCCCGCTGATACGATGCAGACAAGTGTTAACGAAGGTTTGGAGCTTTTAAGTAAGACTGGGAGTCGAGAAATAATATTAGCACAAAATAGCCTTAACTTGAGCCTGGTGTTCAGATGATTGCTTTTCAAGATTTTAAAAGGCGAAAGCAGAGCGGTGTTAATTCATCGAGCAGAATTCGTCGTTTTACGTTGACCATTCTTTGCTGCATTTGGGTTGACCGAATTAGGATCATTGAAAAAACATCATTGTCTCTGTTTACCCCTGATTGGTGACGTTGAATTCAAGGCTTGTCAATAACATTTTCTGCTGGGTTGAGAACAGGGTTCTGCTTTAGCTTGCCTGTTTAGACCAGTATTTCAACGTCCTAAGTATGATTTGGACCCGATTAGATCTGTGTGAACCCTAAGTCTAAGGTGAGGTTTGGGTCATGCTTGGCCTATGTTTAGTTGTTTATCTTCTACCTTTATATGATCATTGATCGCAAGACCGCCTGGTCATTCCTAAAAGCAGCGGGAGTAAGATTTCGTATCCTTGCATGCTAGGTGTCTTTCTTTTCTTTCTCATCTGATCTGATCTGCATAAAAGAGAAGTTCACATATCACATTCACATTCATTTTGTTGTCTACACAATGAAAATTTTGCTTTATCCTCCCACTGGGCATACGGCCAATAGGAGATGCGTTTTGTCTGTTGGGTTTCTTCCTTCGGGATGTAATGTCCTAACTTACCATAGATGTTGGTCAGTTTACCTTTCGCATATTTTCTGTCCCTTTATTAACTCAATTACTAGTGACGATTCGTAAGTCTAAGACCAATTGAATCATCCACCCAACCATCAGCTCTTTCTAAGCAAAGTTCAAGCAAAGACAAAGGATTTCAAGCTCTTCTTTATTTAATTATGCATCCACAACGTCGAAACAGGTGCACATAAATCATATGAAAATCCAAGCGTTTTAAATTAGGACAACGAGAGTCTCTCCTGGGGTAGTCACAATGTCGTTTACCACCAAAATGACCACTTTAAATTGAAGCAAAGACTGCAGCGTTTGTACATTAGTCAAGACTCTATGATGGGGAAAATGACCTTCCCACTTCCAGTTAGTAATTCTTCTATGTGAAGTGCTAATATAAAACATTCTCATGGTGACGGAAGGATGCTATAGACTCAGTGGACAAGCTTGTGCTGGAAGCATTACACATATGTGAATGAAAATGTGTCCTCATCCTTTCTCAGCCCTTGGAGTAGCGTTGATGGACGAAGGTTAACTAGTAGCATACGAAAAGAGAATATATGACGGAAAAGTATGCTTGAGCCCCAGGAGCAATTTAGTGTTATCGCTAAATAGATGAGTTCTACTAGTCTGACTCCCACGGGATGTTTGGTGCGTACTTAGGACAAAGCTAGCGCAACAATTTGTTTCGATAGAAAGAATTGCATATACAGTTTTCCTTTTCTTAAGGTTTCCAAATCTTAGCTATTTTGTGTCCTAAGAGCCAAATCAGAAAAATCTTGTGTCTCTGACCAGGTTTCCTACTCGAGGCTCAAATTTTAAGAGAAGTCTTAGCACGTTGTCTTTCAGTGGTTGCGAGATTCGATTCCTCCTTGGAAAAGAAGAGACTGTATGCCACAATACTAGAAAGAATTGGGAGATATTAATCTGGAGGACTGTTTGGATCTAACTGCAGAGAATGCACTTGAACTTTTAAATAAAATTACTGCCACCAACCAGACGCAGGGTCCTATTATATGGCCTTAGGTACGAGTTCGAACTCTTGTATTTAAAAGCCTCGAATTGTGAACAATCGTATTTTCTTTGGTCACATACTTTATCAATCACCCTTCCGTGCAGCCTCAACATCCTATTTCCTATGACCGTAATCTACACACGTTGACATATAAGTAAATGTTATAAAGGATCTACGATTGACGCCTGGGACCAGGCAAAAGGACATATGGGGGGGCATGCAGTACACCCAGCTCTACATGAAAGACGAGAAGGTGTACATTCTCCTAATGTACCCTCTGCACTCCTTGTGTCCTTCTCAACGTCCGTGTAGTTGCCGTCATCGTAGTCCTCTTCGTCGTCGTCTAAATGAAATGTGGCGGACATGTCGTCAAGTTTTGTAATAGACCACCATAAACATGTTCAGCGGAGGGATTGGCGCGCGCGGGGCATCCTTATGAACATTTCCTCGGCGAAAGATATATTCGCATTTCCCCTGCTCCACTTCACTATTGTGTGGTGTGTTGTGTCACAATGGATTTATACGAGGAGACCAATGCTACCGCCGGCGCTGCCACCAACTTTACGGTGCGGTACATTACCGTACAGGGAGGACAGCACTTCAAACGTTAGGACACTTCAAAGTTTATTAACATTATAAATTTCCACTAAAAGAGACTGTATTTTGTAGACGTCAGGTTGTTGAAAGTTTTCGGCTAAAGGTACAAGTATGAGAGGCGTAGATGTATGTGTGCCTCCATATGTTTTTGGAAATTATGCAGGAGACGATTTTGGACTTTAGTTAGAGGAGGCGGTGTTAGTTAATCTCACAATAGTCAAATGAAATTACTCAGAACTTTTAACCTTTATTCTTCTTTCACCTTGTCTAACTATACTCATATACCATAATGGTAGAATTGAAGGCTAAACTTCGAACCTCTTTTCTCTAATTGACGTCTATTCTCACATTTCATGAAAGACGAGTGTCTCCTATAACCTATAGAAGCTTCATCGACCATAATGAACTATCTACGTTTGGATGGTTCGAATCCGTTGATAGTCAGTCGCTCGATCTTTTGGCCTGGCGTAAAGGTGCGGTCGCGTCATGGATGTTCGTGAACATCTTTGTGCCTGTCCTACTGCAATAGGCTCATCACTGTCGTATATTCAACATGATGATAATGAAACTCAAACAGAAAAAGAAGATTAAAGACAATTGATTCGAAATGACATTCAGATTCGTTACAAATGGGCTCAACTTTGGATCCGAAACGTAAAGACCAATATGAAAACTATTGTATTGCCTAATAGAGATGGCATGCGTAAGCTCCATACTAAATTCTACGAATCCTTGTTCATTTCAAGAGTAAAAGCACTTCCCCACCGTCACATATCGTGTCCCGTTAGATGAAGTTTCGTATACTTTTCTTTTTTGCATAATAAGCTCGCCAGTAATTACCTTTGGAGATCCTTGAAATTATGGGCGATCGATTGTGCATACACTTGCAACTGGACGTCATAAAACAATGCTAATAGATGCAACGTATAGTAGCTGAAATAGGGAGAATAGCCCTGTGGTCATACCCCTGGCTGCCAAAAGCAGTGTAATTCAGTCGAGCTTCAGGTCACAAAGAAAAAGAAAGAATAGCAAAATTGAAGCCAACTGCAATAGTAATAGCTGCATCAAAGAAAAGAGTAGAGGAAAATTATATACAGAGGCTTATAACCCTTCGAAAAGTTTGCAAGCTTGTCCAACCAGAAGACCCCGAGGTATCCGATGTCAAACTTGCCCGGCCATTTGTCACGAGTACTTTTCCATTGAAGTGAAAAAATAATGACAAGTTCTCCAACAGTGCCTAATGACCCACAATGGTTGGATGTGGATTGGAGAACTGTCACATCGGTCTTCACTATGGTGAACTTGAGCCGACCGTCGCAACTCAAAATTAGAATGTAGAATTTGAGCACTCCAAATGGAGGAGCCCATCGCGGAAACTTTGATTGTTAAATCTCGACTTCGTTCCAGTCTACAACATTTCTTTTCACTGGCACTCCCGGAGAATGGTAAACTGTCACTCTGAAATTTTGCCATTCTTCAAGGCAACTTCTACGTTAGCGGTTGGAAATTCAGGATGCGGCTTGCACATACGTTCTATATTTTCGTGTTGGTATTCAAATCGGAGACACCAGTTTCATTTTGATCTTTCTCACTGATTTTATCACCTCCCGGCGCACCTAATCTATGTGAGAAACCTGTGCGGAGCGCAATCCACCACAGATATTTTAACCTTGCGACCCCTGTGCGCATTATCGCTGGCCGAAGAGTCTGCTGTGTCCAATGGTAAGTTTGTCCCCACCTTCCGCTAAAGATTTTGCTTCGTCTGATAGATAATATGCAATTATTTTCAATTATTTTGCAGATAATCGAATCAATATAGTATTTTAAAATTAATAATTAGTGTGGATACCTTCTCCTCTAACACCAAAAAACAATTTTCGTTGTCAAAAATTATTTTGGCCGCCACGATTCACACTTTTGTGCATCCGACATTTAAGTTGCTCATTCCACCACAAACACAAATTGCTCGTTCCGCCACAGTTGCGTCCGGTTTGTCTGCTTCAGCGGGTTCTATATTTCCTTCTGAAAAAGCCGATTTGCTTCAACTGACTCTGATTCAGCCTTACGGAATGAATTACAGCCTACAGAACCTCCGATCCTATCTCGCTCCCCTGCGCGAATACAACGAGACAATATCCGCAGCTTCCTCAGCGGGTCTGAAACCGGAGCTCAGCCGCCCCACACTTTGACATAGTTTCGGTCACCAACGAAGCTCCACTTTCCGCCGCTGCTCTATATCCTGGTACTTCATCCATCCATGCAAGTGACCCCCCCCCCCCCCCCCGCAAATTGTTTATCTCCAGGCTAGCGTCTGCAGATTCAACGTTGACACACTTTCACCATTGATCAAACTGACAAAAGACAGTAACCCTGATCGAGTGATGAAGTACTTCAAAGTCACTTATCTCCACGAGTTGAAATTAATCGGCAATCTTTCTTTCTGGTCGAAAGATGTATTTATCAAGCGATATAGTCGTACCAATCCGGTAAATTTTAATACAGCCCGATTGCCCCGCCGATCTATACAACTAGCTCAGAGTTTAAGATCCAAGCTGGAGACCTTCAACTTACGGCACTGGCTCAGCAACACCGTATCATTTGCATTTCTGGAACCTGGCTCATCATAATATATCAAACTCGAAGCTCCCCGAAGGATACTTTATTATCCCTTGCGGCAGGGACAGGGATGCATCATGTACCTCCACTGGTAGAGCGCTCCTAATTATAATAAAAGAGTCATTCCGCATCGAACCCGTTTTCTCCTCCTCTAGCTTTCTTTATAATTGTGCAGCCCTACGTGTCTTCCCGGCCAATTCTCTCCGGTTCATAGTATCTTGTGTTTACGTCCCCTGTGTGAGCTCTTCTCACCTGTTCGAAGAATCGTTTGACAATTTGTCGGAATTCCTTATTGTCAAATTCCCTTTTCTCCGTTTCTTTCTCTGCGGGGATTTTAACTTACCCATACCCAACTGGACTATTGATTCAAGGCTTCCAGTTCCTTCCAACCACTTCTTTTTCTTCTTCTTTTATGAATGTTTGTTCTGGCCTGAATTTCAACCTTTTACAATATCATGTCCGATCTCCTCGCCTATCATGTCTTCTCCTACTTGTCTGCATTCTTACTCAACTTGGTTTACAATGGAAATCCTCAATAATATCCGCCTTAATCATGCATTGCTGACGAAGTTTCGAAGCTCTAGAATGACACCCATCTTGCTAAACGCTCCACTGTGAAGTCCATGATTGGAAGAGTGCATAAAAGATACTTATTACAAGTCGAGACCGCCCTTGCCCAGGATGACTTGAAACCATTTTAGTCCCGTACTCACTGTTGCCGTAACCCCACCCAATTTTTCTCTTTTTCCATCAATTTCATCTGGCTCCACCACCAACTTTCCACAACAGCCCTGCGACCTTCCCTGCTCTTACTTCTCTTCCGTATTTACAGCATCGACCACTGTGCCCTCTATGCCTCTTCTATGTGCAAGGTGCTTCAACTCCCTGGCCACCCCTCCCCCCTTACACCTTCCTTGTCTGACTTTCTCATTGGTAATTTTGACACAAATATCGCACCTAGTCCCCATGGGCTTCCTTGTTAATTGTAAAAAAAAACATTTCCCTCCCACTGTCTACAACCTTCAACAAACCACTTCCGATGATATTCTATCCTACATCAGAAGCAAGGCCAATTTAACTGTGCCACCTCTCTTATGTGTGAGAAAATTGAGCTAACGAAGAATGCCTTTCCAAACCAGGCGATAGCTTGCTGGCATATCCTCACGACTTTGATGCAACCGCCCAATCTTTCTTTTGGCCGGGAGAGGACTTCATTAAGCCTTAGACTTCGAGGAAATGTCCGCCCCCCCCCCCCCCCGTTTTAAAGAGCAAGCTGTCGGATTTCTAGCTATCTGCATTAGAATTTAAAAATAATGTCATCTGCATGACTGAAACCTGACTGAATGACATGATTTTAGATTCTGATCTGCTGAAAGGTTACTCTGCCCTTCGTTGGCCTACTACTCCAGGCCTCCCTACCCTTCCCTTCCCAATAACTCCATTCTCCCTTCCCATCATTTATCTGCATTCATGGGCACCTGTGCCAACTTAACCTCTTCAGAAATCGCACTCCTCAACTTGTCCTCTCTAACCTCCCTATGCGTTGCCTTTCCCAATCCCTCTTTACGTTGCTCCTGACGCTTATCATCCTACTCTTGAGTTTAATACTTGGATCTCCCGACTCCACTTTTCTGTTGTACCTGCCTGAGTTTCCTAGAGCATACTTGCAAGCTCTGAACTCAGCCCTTGCGACAATCAACCGAGTTCCCCTCCTTTCTCCGTTAACGTATGACCAAGCACTGAGCGCCTTTTATTCCATTTTATCAGATCTTCTCTCATACGTCACAAAATTTTCGTCAAAAACACACCGCGAGGAAGAAGCTCATGTCCTCCGGATCCTACGCTGATTTCGGTATTTTCAAAACCCTGCTTTCTTGAGTTGAATTTTTAAAAAAACAAATCTGGCCAGTGTTAAAGACTCACTGGAGCGCCGAAACCTGATCCCACATTTCCAACTCCCGCGGTTCCGCTCAGCTATCTCTTCCTTCCATTAAATTTTCTGGCTCCTCTGCTAACTGCCCCCAACTGTTTTGTAATTTACTCGGGTACTATTTTTCCTCAGCCTATGTTCTCTCTCCTCACTCCTTTTTCCTTCCGCTAGTGGATTTAGTCTGCTCCGCATCTCCTACCATTCCCCTCCTTACCCTTTCCTTGTCGAGTATCTCATTGGCAAGCTTGACGCCAATATCGGTCCTGGTTGCGATATTCTACCAAACATCTGTTTGCTTAAAACTGGTCAGTACATCTCCGTTCCCCTCTCCATTATTTTCAATGAAAGCTTCGAAGGGAGCCTGTGGAAAGAGACGCCCATCATCCCCACAAAAGTGACGATCGAACTTTTGCCGGGATTTACCGTCCCATTTCGCTCCTCTACTCCTTTTCCAAAATCTTGAAAAGGCATGTTACCAACTGATTGTTCGCCCACCTGGCCACTTCTAGGTAAACGAAAAACACCGCTTTGTTAAGCGCAGCTTCACAACCTTCAATCTGGTCGACTTCATTAACCATGTTGCCAAATGTCTAAATTCACGGCAAGAAGCACATACCATCTACACTGATTTAGCTGAAGCCTTCGATAGTCTCATTAGAAGATACTTTCGTCCAAATCTTCGTGTCCAAGCGTCCCCATTCCACTTATTACATGGCTTGGTTCTTACCCATAAGAATCTATGCGGGGCCCCTTATTATTTTTCAGTTTTTATCAAGGACCGTCACCCTTTCTTACTTGTCCCTGTTCGCTCAATTCTGACGACTTTAAGCAGTTTTCCGCTATATCGGCGTCTATGTATGCCTTCAATCAAACCTTCACACTTTGGTTTGCTGGTGCACTGCCAATGGTTTAGCGCTAAATGTCGAATGGTGTCAATACATGTGCTACTCGCTTAAATCCTCACCTACTTTCTTTTCCTACTCTCAAAACGGACCTTCCTTACCATATCAGAACTCCACTGAAGTCCGCACTTTCGACAATAAGCTCATTGTATCGAAGTCACCAATCAAACAGTAAAATTGTCGGGATTTATATTTCGTTTCTCCTCAAATTTTAATAACATCTAACTCTGATGAGAAATACCCTCGAGTACTGCTCCGTGATCTGGTCACCCTCTCGTAACAGCGATTGTCTTGTCCTTGAAAAGGTGCAGGGAGGACAGCCTTTGGCCCGTTCACAAGGGGGGCCGGCTTGTTGTAATCGGTCTCGCCATTTGGTTCTACCAAATGCCTGGTCTGGATGCAGTCGCGAGGCTTTTAAATCTCCATCCAGCGTATCAATCCACAGTTGTTTTAGCCAAGCTTTTGGTCGACCAATCTTGCATTGTGCAAACTGCGTGACTATACCATCGAAGACGCCTCTCTCGACATTTTTACACGATCGATACAACTCCATATCGAGCGCGGTTATCCTTATTTCGGATGTAATCAAAACGTGTCACGATTTTTAAACCTCCCCTTCCTTCAAAAGCGTAGGATCTATCTGGACTTATGTACATTTTTTAAACTTTCCTTGAGTCTAATGGACATCACCGACATCACCTGCCGTTCTGCGGCTTATAAAACTCGCAGCGCAGAAATCTTCAACGTACTCTTCGCTGTGCTCGAAATTTAGACTTTGTCGAAGTTATAATGAACAGCAGCTTGATACCTTACGCTAGTAATCTTTCAGTAGTTTTAAGTATCGGTTAAGGTTCTTGATTCCTCCTCCTCCTTAGGATAATAAGTCACTGGATTTTACTCTGTTTATTATTTGCTAATAATAAGCAAAAACCTCGAAGCCTCGAACCGTCCCATTTGTTTCGTTTCCTCCTGCTGCATCCCTGAGAAATGCCTCAAAGACTGACGACTACGCACTTCGGTCATCTCATATCGAAAGGATATCATTCGTGAAACATCGCTCTACTTCGATGCTAAATGCATTAACTCGCAACCAGAGGTACACGCTGTTGACATCGATTTCTCCGTTGAGACCCATTCTCCTTTCCAAACTTTCTCTACTCAACTTCCTCTCCTCAACCATTTCTTGGCTTACCTTCACTATCGTACCATTCCTGAAGAGATTCTTGTCATAATTACTCATCCCGTTCCTTCAGTCCCTCCTGTGGTGTTCCCCAAGGCGCTATACTTGCCCCTCTACTATTCCTGTTTTTATCAATGACTTCCCCTCCATCTTCACTTGCCCGTGTTTGCTTTACGCTGACGATCTTAAATTATTTACCTATATTTCTTCTCTGCTGGGTTATGCTCTCTTACAGTTCAACCGTGATGTTCTAGTCCCTTGGTGCTCAGTTGATAAGCTGACACTGAATGTCAGCAATTGTCACTGGATGTGCTATTCGCTTAAACCCTCCCCCGATATCTTTTCCTATTCCTCTGCCCCTTTTACTACCGACCTCCTTTCAAGACCTGGGTGTAATCTTCGATGACACACTTCCAAAATGTCTGGTTTTATCCTACATTCCTGCTGCTTTACCTCAATCCGCCTCAACTCCCTTGACAGGAACATCCTTAAATATTGCTGTGTGGCATTGTTCCCCTTGTGGAACCGTGATTGTAGCACTCTTCAGGTTGTTGTTCAATGCAAGTTCACCCTAACCGTCTTTTTCAAAAAGAAGATGCCATTGTGGACTATTCTTCATAACCCCTGATTTGGTCCCTTTGGCCCTTTGGTCTTTCTCCTCCTTTTGAGAAAAATTTGAAACTAGAAATTTACTTTTTGGGTACCTGTTGGTGCAGCCACAGTTCTTTTCTCGGCCGCCAGCTGACAGCCTTTCCAGGTTTAGGAGATCCGGTCAGTTTGGCTCCACTTTCATATACCGATGTTAGACCAGTAGCATTTAGCTTCCCTTTTTTCCACTCTTCTTGGTAATGAGCCAGGTTCTCCACAGTTCCATTCTATTCAATAGCCACGAGAGTCTATTCCAGATGAGAGTAGTTCTATTGTGAAGATCTTAAATTCGGAGCAATACCTATAGCACCGGAAATGTGGCAGTTTATATTGATCAGAACTAATACCCCATGGGTAACAGGCAATACTAGGATTGTCCATTAATCTGCTTTTCATATGATCTAATACCAAAGAGTACTCCTACCCGTAAAGGGGAGACCCAGTGAGCCAATAAACCGCACTCATAAAGGTTAAATTAGAATATTTCACCTTGAACAGGAATCTCATTTCTACTCCAAATAGAACCCAACAACGCAAGCAACATTAATTTGGTGGGAACCCTACATCGCTGGTAATCGTTCAATGGTCCAAAAGGTGGTAACCTCCGCAGCTAACGGATAGCCATTACGACCTCGCCTCTTCAAGAAACTCATATTCATATCACTACGCCTGTATAATTAACCGCGCTCATAAATCAATTAATCTCTCCTCATCCGCCCCAAAAATAGGCAAGAATTTATTGCCTTCTCCAATAGGAGGGCTGAAATTGAGCCTGCGAGCGAGAAATTGCATCTGCAGCGCGGGCAGACGCGGTGCAACACGTCAGATCCGCCGAAGGCAACAAAACGGACGGACGGACACGTAACAAATGGCGTTCAGGTCCAAGCCACCTAACTGATTAATGTCCGCGGCCATTTTAGTAATAATTGTATACATTTTTGCAATGCCAACTGGAAAAGATATGTCAGTTATTAATATCGCACTCGGACTTTAATGGTCAATTCACGTTATGACAGTCGCGATATATCACATCGCGGGCGCAAAGTTTATCTTATGCGCGCATGATTAAGCCGCTTACGCTTGGCATGGATGGGGCGCGTAAGCGGGGGGAAATAGCGCGAATAATGCGACTATCGCGCACATATCACGCGAATATCGCGAAAACCTTTTCTATATCGCCACGATTAGGCCAATATTTCAGCGTCAACAGTTTCCTTTCAGCGCACGATCGTCATCTTCGCGTTATGAGCCTGGACCCTGGCCAAATGAGGCACTCCATGAGCCTATCGGAGGAGCTCCCAGTGACGCTGATGAATTGCCTGGGCCGGGATTTGAACCCAAGTCCGACAGTTTTCCTCTATTGACCATAGCGAAGAAATATGTTTGGTGCCCGGATCAAGTGAGGGCGTGATTTCGATCGATTATTCAGTGTCAATGCGGCGCATATTATGGTGGATGGTTAGCGCGCATGCCGACACGATGACAAAATGTTCGAGCAACAATTGCAAGTAATCCTATTAGCGGGGATTGCCCTGCAACAGGACATGAACGAGTTCAGATCTTGGATGGCTGTAGATGATTTTGGTACTTTTATCGTATCTAGTGTGGGAGAGCTTAGGGTCGGGATGATGTACCAGTGTTAAGGCCACTCATTTTTGAGTTCAGATAGAGGTCATCGCCAAGTACTTTAACCGAATATACTAGCATACCAGAAACCGTAGGTCCCAGAATCTCCCTCTTCCCAGCCTGCTTCCGATTGAAGTAATCAGAAGAACAACAGTGGACAGTTTACGATCTCATAAGCCCTGGAAATAGTTAAAATTGTCTCCATGCGCCGTTCAGTCCACACGGAACCCGGCTTCACCCCGCAGGCATCACGAAAGTAAAAACTGTACCAAAGGCACAAAACATGAGCCGAGCACAACAAGTACATAATATCGCATGCAACATAATCACATGGACGATGATCTTGAAGCATTTTAACGACATCCCAGCTTAGCCAGTACATATCAGCGCGCAGTGCACCCAATGCTGAGGTGATCTTGTGAAAACAGGCAGCACTAAATTACATATATCTGTCAAGATGCCTTATCTATACATATATGTAGAGCGTTGCACGGTGCATTGTATGCAGATCCGAGAAGGGGTCCGGGCCAATAACGATTTGAGAAGCTCGGATTGCGACATAACATAACTCTTCAGTGTAGCTCCTCAAAACCTGACGCTGCTGCTGCAGTGCGCCTCGGAGCAGCCTAACGGCGAACGGCATCTCCAGAGGTGAGATCCGCCATATCGAAGCCAGCCTAAACTTTCAATTGCTAAGTCAAAACAAAAACCGATAAGCGATATACGAGTATATGGTCGCAGAACAACACTCGCATGAAAAGCGTCCGAGGAAAACATCCCTCGAGGAATCAAGAGCCGCGAACAAGAACCGATCAGATCGGGAGTGCAGATCACATGTGAAGATCACCGGTGAGATGTAAAAAACCTGAAAGAATGCATATTCAGTGTTTCGCGTTCGTTTTCATCCAGTTGGGCCTGAGTGGAGGGCTCGGAAGAATTAACAACTGATCAGCATAAGTGTACATAAAGCATAAAATCCTACATGAAGGTACGATGGGAGGCGTTGGAGATTGGACAACCCGCAAGAAGCTCCAGAGATGCTGGTCAACCTTCAGATTTGGACCCTCTAAACTCATCTCTTAGTTATGATGACCGATGTGACCTTAGTCCTGGGTTAGACAACGTTTTAGCACAACGGAATTTACTCCTGTGCTCCCGTCTCTCCATGCGTCCAGTTTCCACCTTGCTCCAATGTCCACCTATCCACATGCATACCCTCAACATGCGGAGCAGTTGTAATGGAACCTCGCCTATGAGGATGAGGAACTCAATCGATTTGCTCGATCTCCAAGGCAATTTTCTACAGCGAATTTATTGTTGAACTTGAAAAGACGACGCGATGCAATGATGACAACGTTGGGCTCCTTCCATGGACCGTCAACATCGGCTCCTGGATGTAATGCAAGCATGGCTTTTCTCGATCGATCGATCGTTACGAAGATGTCTGCGCATTTTTTCCTTCTTTTCTTTGTACTGCAAGATCGCGTGTTGATGCTAAATAAGTCGATTGGCAGATACAACAACGAGCGAGAAAATCAAAAGATGGTTCACAGCATCATTAAATCACGTTGGTGTTATAATGTGAAAAATTATTGATCATGGAGCGGATTGGATTAAGTTTGAAATTATGATTGGTTCGTTGCAAGGCTGGGATTTTCTATTCAAATTGGTTACGGAAAATCTAGGTGGACATTGGCTTTTGAATCCATCCATCGTTCTTTGTCGGTTTTCAAAGGCGTCTAGTTTTCCACTGTTTTAAATAACTTCGTACCTAACCAACTGGAATTTGATGTCACTTAACCTATTGCAGTTTTAGTAAAAAGATTATTCAATTGAGACTGAAAAGTAGTTTAATTTAGTTTAGTTTACTGGAGGGAGCCGCAGCTCCTAGCACTCAGGCTATTGTTACGCTCATTGTACTATCCCCGTAAATTGCCTTTTCAATGGCTTCCCGCCTACGGCGTTCGTAGGTTTTAGCAAATCTGAGAGCATTTTCTAGAGGTAGAGAGTGTGCAGATTCTTCACTGAAGAAAACCTTACCAAGGTGTCCTCGTCTGAGATCTGAGGAGGCCAGGAAGCTGCATCTAAATTGCAAGGCTGTCTCCTGCTCCTCCCCACATTGGCCGCACATGGCCGAAACACTACCCCAATCTTTTCCATATGGTAGTTTAAGGAGCAGTGCCCCGTTTAAAGCCCTTTTAGGGTTTTCATGTCCTATTATACTTCTTAAGGGACAACAAAAATGCCGCTCTGGCAATCCCAGGTTCTCTCACAAAGATTTTCGCCTGCCGGCAAGAGTTCAAATTTCTCCACTCGGCTGCATGAATTCTTGCAATTTCACCGTTCAGAGTATACTTGACAGTGGATGGCCGGATGCCAAAAGCTGGTTCTGACCCCACCATTGTGGATCCATACTCTCGACGAGCCACTCTGTCAGCCTCCTAATAACCAGCGATGTTTGAGTGTCCCGGCATCCACATCAGGAATGTTTCGTTCAGTCGGGCAAATTTCAGCAGCAACTGGTGACAACTCCACACCAACTGGCTTGATATGTCGTTGCTGTTTAGTGCTGATAATGCTGCCCAACTGTCGGAACAGATTCAAATGATCCGACCCCTCGATTTTTGACGCAAACATTCTTCTGCTGCGAATGGTATATATCTCCGCTCAGAATACGGTCGTCATTTTTTCGTGGGGTCTGGCCAGTTCCATAATCGGATTCCCCGAGAACACCTCTGCGCTCGATCCGCCTTCCATGACTGACCCGTCGGTGAAGACTATTAAGTCTGTAATCTGAAAAGACTCATGGCCGTTTATCGACCATTCTTCTCTTTTTGGTGATTACAACAGTATATGCCTCTCCAGAAAGGAATCTGGAACCATATGATCCAAGTGAATGGGGGTAGATTTAGGATAGCAGTCAGCAGTGCCGCAGTCAACGTAGTACTCATTGCTTCAGCAATACTTAGCAAAGTTTAGTCTCGGCCACCAAACGATACATGCATACATCAAAATGCATTTTATTATTGATGTATACATCCAATGTATCCGTTTCGGTGAAAGTCCCCAGGTGTTACCTATCGCAGTCCTACAGCACCAGAGCAATCTGCAGAATTTCTGATATTGTTCCTTGATGTGGTGCTTCCACGTTAACTTGGAATCGAAATGTACTCCTAAATACTTGACTCTTTGTGCCAGCTGGATTCCCGCCCCGGCTAAGTTCGGTATTGTATAGCTGCCGCAGATAACGTTTCTAGTGAACATAACTAGTCCACTTACCGGTAATTATTATGGCTAGATTGTCCGCAAATGCTTGCCTGGAGACTTTTTTGTCCTCCAGGAGCCATAGCAGGGTATCCATTACCAGGAGCCATAACAGAAGAGAGGAAACCCCTCCCTGTGGGCAGCCTCTAGGACATCCTGTCAATAGGCTTCTAGCAGACCAATATGTGGATATATCTCCGCTCTAGCATGTGAAGGATCCAACTGATTAACAGCGGTTTGATTGCATGCTGCCTTGCCACATCACAAATTGCTGCGAATGAGACACAATTGGAAGCACCTTCGATGTCCATGAATGCGCCTAAGACGTATTCTTTTTCGGACTTAGCGTTTTCAATTTTTGCCGTGAGTTCATGGATTGCAGTCTCCGTGGGCTTTCTGGTAGGCTTGTCGTCTATGGTGAGGTGGCCGCTTGGGAATGTATGTATCCCTTATAAACCGATTCACTATCTTTCCAGTCCACACGTTAGACTGATCAATCGGAAGCTTTCTGCACCCGTGTAGGTGGGTTTCCCTGGTTTGGGAATAAATATCACCTTCACATCACGCCAGGTAATCGGAATATAAGCGTGTGCTAGGCTTGTGCGATATATATTCCCAATATGTAGACCCAGGGCATCCATTCCCTCTATTACAAGTGCAGCAATGATGCCTTCCGGACCTGCAGAATGAGTTGTATGCTCATTTCACTTGCTCCAGTTTTACTACTTTGCATGCCAGATTCCAGTCTCTAGCCTGTGGGTTGTATGCACCTGTCGGCCCCGAGATTTGATTTTGAATGCTGCCTGGAGAGTGCACTTTAAGCAAATGATTTGCTGTTCCTTCATCGCTTTCTGTGTACCTCCCGTTCTGTAAACATAAATAATCCAACTTCTGGCTACGTTCTTTAGCAAGAATCCACTTCAGCTTTGAGGTTGCCTCTTTATGGCGATTCCAGCCAGCGGCTGAATCACACT